>NW_025335761.1:4303287-4697624 GCF_004798865.1 Varanus komodoensis
TGAGAGAAAAGTACATGGAAATATGTTTGTCATCAGACTCCTTACTAAGGGGTACCTAGCATCTAGGCTGGATCTAGGGGCGAGGGAGTTCTGCTATCTGTCAGGTGCACGCATTTGGTATGTGTCAGACAGACTGGAGCAGGGGTCTCAAATTGCCGGGACGGGTGGGGCACAGGAAGGGGCCCTGCGGCCTTCAAAGCGCTGGCGGCGCCCGGGCCGGCCGCGGGATGAGCGGCCCACCACCACCGTGGTGGTGGAATACTTGATGCGGCCCAGCCTCACCCAGACTCTACTTTCAGCGGCCCCCAGGTAAGTTGAGTTTGAGACCCCTGGATTAGAGCATCTTCCTAAGGGGGTCATCAGCTGCTTCCGGTGATCTACATGGGGACAAATGACACAGCCAGGCAGGGGTGGGTGCAATCAGTTGGGACTTCAAAGCTCTGGGCAAGAGACTTAAGGACCTGAAGATTCAGGTGGCCTTCTCCTCGCTCTTGCCAAACAGGAAGAGGAGGGTTGCAGAGATGACTGACTGACTGAGGGCCTGGTGTCAGAAGGAATGCCTTGGGTTCCTTGACCACAGCAACCAGTTTGCCCCAGTGGCCTTCTGGTGAGGGACAGGGTGCACCTCACCAGGATGGGGAAAGTGACTTTAGGAAATGCTCTAATGGGTTTCATCTGAAGAACTTTAAACTGACCCAGGGGTGGGGGTGGGATTAGGGCCCTCAGAAGCCAGTTATGAAACCAGTCATGATTGGTCTGGTGAAGGGACAGGATCAGGGTACTTAGGGATGTTGTTACAGATGAATTGGCTGTCTACCCCTAGAAGTGATAAAATATGAAGCAGCATACATAAACAGCTTTTAACAAGGAAAAGGAAACTTGAAAAAGTATTATTTTGCCACAGTAATGCACCACTTGACGTTGGAATAGGGTATTTTCAGTACAACAAAAACAAATAGTTTTACTCTGGAAATGCCAGAAAAAAAATGAAGTGACACTAATACTAAGGCAAGATCTAGCATAGACTGTAAGCACCTATTATACAAAGTCTGAGCAAATCATATCAGTCAGAATTCTTCGAAAACCTAACAGCAATAACCATTCAAGTCTGTGCTCCAGGAACAGATGCTGAGGGGAAGAATTTGAGAACTTTTATGCAAGCATCCAAGAACAGATTTATAACAAACCCAAATAAGACATACTGATAAGATAACTGGAAGACAAAAGTAGGACACAAAGTAGAATCCAGTGTTGTGGGAGAATTTGGCTAGTGGTTAGAAATAAAGCAAGAGAATGACCCCTATAATCCTGTGGAGCCAACAGTCTATGTATTGCAAATTCATACTTCAGGAAACCTCAGATAACTGTATACATGCACATCACCAGACAGCCAATACAGAAATCAGCAAAACTTTGTAACTGGAAGGAGGAGATGGAGAAATCAAGACCAGGAGCAGATTGTAGTAGTGACCATGAACTCTTAATATAAAATATTACATGGAACCAAAACAGATCACTAATGAAAGCATAGTGCCAAAATACAAATTAAAATAAATTCCTGAGGAAATTGAAGTCAAGAGAACAAATTTGCATTGCTGAACTCAGTTGTCTATGAACCAGAAGAATTGTGGCCTAAAACCAGAGATGATGTTAGGGAAGAAAGTCAAACTGGAATGTAGTATCTGACCAGGAGAAAATAAAGAGCAGATACACAAAAGAATTAAAAGGATAACATACTGATTCAAGAGGAGTCTTATGAAGAACAACCTGCTATATTAGAAAGTGAAGCGAAAGCTGCTCCAAAGCATTTGGGACAAATAAAGCACACGGAGTAAATAGGGTACCAATAAAAGTTTCAAGTTGCTGAAACTGAATAATTTCAAATCCTAAGAAGAATGTGCTAGCAACTATGAAAACAAAACTATGGCTTTCAGCCTGGAAGCATTCAATATACATCTGAATACACAAGAAAGGAGATGCAAGGGAGTGCAGTGACTATAGAACTGATACACTAGTTTCCCATGCAAGCAAGTGATACTCAAGATGTTGTCACATATGGAGCAAGAAATGCCTGACCTAAAGAGGCCCTCAGGATCATATCGTTAATATCCATTGACTACTGCAGCACCCCGAAGAACTTCAGAAGGTGATCAATCTGCTCTTCAGAAACTATGGCAAAATTTTTGTGAATAATGAGAAGCTATGCATGATCATGAAAGAAATGGATGTGATTCAGTGCTTGACTGACTGATGTGTAACTAATATTGTGGACAAGAAGTTAATGTTACAACAGCATATGGAGAAAAAGAATGGTTTTCTGCAGGCAAAGGCATTAGACAAAGGTGTATTTCATCCCCTCTTGGCTCAATCGATATGCAGAATAGATTATAAGAAAAGATGGATTAGGTTCAGAGAAAGGAGTGAAAATTGGTGGATGGTACATCAGTAAAGACACTCAGATGAGACTATTACTGGAAGAAAGCCGCAGTGATTTGAAATTACTGTTGCTGAAAGTAAAAGAAGAAAGTGCAAAACCAGGACTGCAGCTGAACATGAACAAAAATCATGACTACTTGCCTTTTATGCAACTCTATATTCTCCAATGAAGAAACTGAAATTGTGAAGATTTAGCATACTTGTCTTAATCATCAATTCAAAGGCCAAAAAATATCAAGAAAAAGAGTGAAGGTTGGAAGTACAGTAATGAAAGTACTAGACATGATGAACTGTTGATGTTTCACTGGAAACATGGAGAGCAGGACACTGTTGTATACCTGATCATTACAAATTGATGTGAAAACTGGACAGCGAAGAAAGCTGACAGGAAGAAAATCAATACATCCAAAACATGCTGCTGGAGGAACTGTTGTGAATACTCTGGACTGACAGAAATATGAGCAAATGCTAGATCAAATCAAGCCAGAACTTTCCCTGGAAGCAAAACTGATGAAATTAAATCTATTCTACTTCAGGCACATGATGATATGGCAAGACTCATTGGAGAAGGGAATAATGCTATTATGCTAGTGAAAGTTGGAGGCAGAAGCAGAAGGCCAACAATAAGAGGGATTGAGTCCATAGAAGAAGCTTCTGCCTTGAGTTGACAAGAACTGAGCATGCCTTTTAAGGACAGGTCATTTTGCATGACATTCATTGGGTTGCCATCAGTTGGAGATGACTTGATGGTATGTGACAACCACTACCACCTCGAATCATATGGTACATGACAATGTCCAGATGGGGCCAGGAAGAAATAAATGTTCACCAGGCTTATGTTACAATGTTTTCTCTTTTTGGGAAAAAATAGGTGACATGAGGAATCAGAACCCTTCAAAGGTAAATCAATATGTAGTAGTACAGCATCTGGAAGCCAGATGCTGTTGATATAAATAAGTGGGTAGAGTCAACATGAAGTCAAAAAGCAGTGTGTGCATGCAGCTAGGAGGATGGCTGATGTCAACATTGCTAAATATTCCAGGAGCAGCAAAGGCTAGAAAAAGCTAACCCTGAGCCACAGCTCTGAGATTGACCTAGCTGGCTTGCAAGCAGCTTGTGTTTCTTTCATGAGTCAGTTATATGCTTGGAATTAATACATTTTTCTCGGAGCTTTATCCCTGCATGTGCATATTCCTTCATAGGGTATTTGCCATGGTTCAGCTAGCATGGTAAGACGAGAGCTAAGTCACATTGCTTAACATTATTGCAAGAAAATATTCACAGTCTTTTAATTTATTTGCAAAGAAGCTCGTGCCTTTTCAAAAAAAATGAAGAAATTCCAGATCTTTCTTTCCTTGCTCATTTTATTTTTTTCTAATTCTTATGTGGTTTGTGCTATTTCAAGTCCCCGGCAATATTCTCTGCCAAATGGTGATTCATTTGTGCAAACAGATAATTATGAGGCAAATGCCACTTTTGACAAACAGAGCAAGGCTTGTCAAGCTCCTTTTCCCCTTGGGCAACACCACTTCTTGTTTTCAGTGCTAGATTGTATTTGACATTTAATTTAAAAGCCCTTGGTACCTACTCATAGAACTTTACAATGATAATAGAGATAAAGCAACTGAGAGCTGCTTATGACAGAACCTTTATTCTTCCAATTGTCCTCATACTTCAGATTATGCAGAAGTGCCTATTTGCATT
Organism: Varanus komodoensis; assembly: GCF_004798865.1. Lineage (NCBI taxonomy): Eukaryota > Metazoa > Chordata > Lepidosauria > Squamata > Varanidae > Varanus > Varanus komodoensis. Next base: position 4,307,428 of record NW_025335761.1, read on the forward strand.
GAAGAAAGTATTTTGACCTTGAAATGCAAGAAGAGGGAACAGATCCAGAATGATTTAATAACAAAACTCAGTATTTTTGACTCTGAAATAATACACTGATCCACCTGCCATATATCAACCTGTGTGTTGCACACAATAAAAGGGAAAAGCAAGAGAGAAGGGAGTGTGCTGTGGGAGAAGCATTGAATAGTTAAGTAATTCAGTCTGTACTTTCCCCAACATAGTTATTCTCCAGTGTGCCTCCATACTCTATTGATTTGTAGCAGGCGGTCACAGAGAAAATGCCATTCCCTCACCTGTTAGGACAGGGATGGGTCGACTTGAATCTGGACAGAGACACACGGGCTTTTGTGACAGTGCAATGATAAGGGCATGGGCATAATTCACTAGTAGGTTCTTCTGTTCATGCCTTGTTGTGCTGAATGGCACTGCTACGGGATACAGCAGTGATGTTGTACAAGTCCTATTCACTTCAGTGGAACTTGCTGAGAAGAACTCCCCAAGGACTGGTTTTGTATGAGTACCTCAAATAGATTGAATAGTTTGGAGATGAATTGTAGTCAGGCATCTGCTTCTACTTAGCAGTTATCATGCTGCAACTATTGGAAGTATAGCTACACTATCTTCTTTTCTGGTGTGGATGTATTAGCTTCTTTGGCTTTTTCTTTGAAGGGGGGGAGGAGCAAAACCAGAAAAGGAACTTGGTTATGGAGGCCAAAAAGTCTGACTTTTCCAATGAAGTGGATGTACTTTTTGAGTAGGGAGAAGAGAGATTTAAATTTAACAATCTGTTGTACAGAAATAAGGTATGCTACAAAAGGCCTTTCCAACTTTTTATGTTGCTTTCAAATGTTCACTTCCTCTGTGATTCTTCTAAAAGCCAAATTGCTTCCCTCCAGCTGATTTATGGAGTTCTGGGCATTGGATGTGAAGAAAGCAGCTAGTGGTGGGCTGGCAAAGTCAATGTGGCTGCATTTGTAATGCAAGATGCTACCTATTCCTAATGTACCTTAAGTGTTGCCTTGAGATACTTCTCATGCACAGGGGGAACATATTCATTGACTGAAATGATTTCTTTGAGACTTAGCACCTGGAGGAAGAGTTATTCTGAAGCACAATGGGGAAACTCCAGCACCTGTTCAGTTTTCAAAACAAATGAACATATTCTAGTGTATCTGGCTCTCTGCACAGAGATGCTCCCCCCACCCCGCAGATGAATCTGTTATACGTTAACCACATCTATAGCCTGGCAAGTTGGCCCTGATGAACGCCATCAAAAGGCAAATGCACAGCGCACTAATGAGCTGCTGAGCAGTTGTCAGAAGCATCACTCCTAATGGAAAGCAATTGCTTTATAAACAGATGGGCTAGGAAGTCAGTGAATGACTAATCTGAAATTCTTTAAATTGGTTTGATTCATGAGTGGTGAATCCACTCTTAACTAGAACAGGCGTCTCGCTATATTTTAAGGGATTGGCTTAGGGTGTTCCCCCACTTTGTTGTGCTTGCTTTTATGTTTTGTACAGAAAATTGAATGAATATGTGAAAGCGTGAAAGTGACATATTACAGGCTGTACTGTTCTGTACTGAGGAAGTCCTGTGTTCCAAACAAATAATGGGAATCAGCTTGTGTTCAAGGATAGACATCTTCCATGTGTATTTTTTTACTGTGCACACCCCTCCCCCTGCATATGCACATAAAGGAGACAAACTCTAACTTTTTCACCCACTTCAAACTACTTTATCCAAGTGCCTGCATATGTGTGACTGGCAACAAGTAAAAGAACCTTATAGTATTCGATATCCTTGTAGTTAAAAAAATCTAGATAAATGATGGAACTCTACAATGCCTCTGTGCTTGTCATGCTGTCCTGGTTCCCATGAGCATGATGGTGGCTTGTTTAAGCGAAGGGGCATGCAGAATATCTGCATGCTTAATCACCCATCCTGACATCATCTGAACTGGGTAGCATGGCTTTTTCAAAGGTGAAACAACACACCAAAAGCCCAACAATATAGCAGTTGGAGAGTTGTTTTCATCCTCCCAGCAACCCATGCAAGCTTTGTCTGGACCTATGCTTAGGGTAATTGTACCTTACCACAGCTTTGAACACTCATTCCTAGCTTTAAACCTGTAAAAATGGCACTCTGGATTACTTAAAGCAACCCAGAGTTTTTACCAAACAATAACCTATGGGTTAAAACTGAGTTGATTTAACTCTAAGCCTTACAAGGTTGGTTTGGGTACAGGCAAGCAGGTCGGAACTAGCACAGTTGCTCAGTTGTGCTTACATTGAGTTGTTTGTTGGCCATCATCTCTTCAATTATGCAAACCCAGTCTCCACAAATGAGAAGAAATGACTATCTGGAAGCGATCATAGCAGTTTAAAACTCTGAAATGCTTTAATTAAGGATTTAATGCTTCAGGGTCACTTAACCTGTCAGAACCGTAGCATCTACTTTTGTATATTTGTTTTATTTTAATAGGTACTATATATTGCATTTTGTGTTTCCTGTAAATCATTTCAGAATTCCCTTAGATAGTGCGAAGCAACAGATAACATAACTTGCCCTAAAATATCCAAAAACCATTATGGAGCCAGGAGATGGCTTAGACAGTGTTATTATTAACAGTATTTATAGGTCAGTCTGTAGCAGGCTGACTCACAAGGGTACATTTGTGAGCTGGCAAATTTGCATCACTCAGAAGAACCTCAACTTTCCTTGTTTTTTTTCCTAATTCTTACTTCCTCATTCTTGATTATGACCCAAAAGGGCTTCAAGTAACAGGCTATAGTTGCTGGTCAGTGTCCTCTCTGCATTTAGTGCAGTGGTTCGGTCGCATCTTTGACAGGGTGGACCTCACTGTGCTGATTTGTGCTCCTGTAACGTGTGGGATTGCTTAGTGCATTGCACATGGTGGGCCCTGCCTGGGGAACTTTGACTGATAGACAGTGTAGCTGCTGTATCAGGAGAGATGTGCACATTTGTCCTGTTTGCTTCTTTTTCAAGGCCCTTCATGACTTGTAGCTCTTGTTACCTTAAGGGTCACTTCTTGCTACATCTGCCCACCCAGCAGTTTGAGGGATGTTCAGCAAACTCTTCTTATGGCAGGGTGATGATTGCTAGAGGCATCGCCCTAATGGTCATGGTGCCAGAGCTCTGAAGCCCCCTACTGAAGAGGTTAGGATATTTGCCTCCCTGTTGCTGTTTTAGAAGTCCTGGTAGACTTTGCTGTTCAGCAAGTGATTTGCTGAGCTCAGTTTTTTATTTGTTAATAACCACAGAATTTTTTAATGGCATCATTATGTTGTCTTTTTCCAAACTGAACTATTTTTGGAAAAACAAGGATCCTTTTTAACTGTTTAAAAGCCTGTTCATACATTTTCCCTTTACTGTATTATTAGATCTGTCCTTGAAATTGCACAATCATTTCAATGCTTCCTTCTGAAGGTGAAATGCTATCTGGCTGGCTGGCTGGCTAGCTTTATACCTGGCAGGATATCTGGCTAATAGGATGAATGCTTCTGAAATAAGCAAGCTGTTTCAGCATTCTGTTTTTGCCGCTTCCTACCCTTGACCCGTGCAAGATTTTTTTCTTCTCCAGAGAATGCCTCCTGAGCAGTTTCCAGGAGAATCTCAGCATAATACCTTCCTCTGTTTTATTTTTTGTCACAATCCAGCAGTGCTAATTGAAGAGAGAATGTGGCTTCTGCGCTTCGCTGGCAGAACTCATGCCAGAAAAATCTAGTGCCTTAACTATTTCTCAGAACAACTCTTTTCTTAGTAGAGTTGTTTTTTAAGTTTTTATTTTTATATTTTCTCACCTACAATTAAACTGATGTGTTTAAAAAAAAAACCACCCTGCTTTGCAAGCAGTGTCCCCCTCCTTTTTTGAGCATGCTCATTTTTCCAGTGTTCAAAACAGTGCCCATCTGTGATTTTCAACTTCAGTTTTTATAGGTTACTTGCTGCCAGTTTGTATTCACATGCTCTGCTGCAGAATCATACAGCCATAGAGACAGAATTGGAGAAGCTGTTTTGGCTGATCCAGTGGAAGAAGCTTCATTTCTAACACATTCTTGAAGCAGGCCTGCTGCTTCTTTGACAGGCGTTTTTGTGCTCGGAAAGCAGGTACTTAACTTCCCTGCTGCTGTCCTAAAAAAGCAGCATCCTTGGGAGTGTGTGTTCCAGCCTCTTCTTCCTAGCAAAAGTGGCAATCCTATACCTACTGGCTTAAGTTCCACTGAACTCAATGTTATTTCTGAGTAGACATGCAAAGTATTATACTGTAAATTTTCTTGATAAGCTTTCCATGTTGATCTGTGGCCTGAACTTTTGTATAACAACTAGATGACAAGCATGTGTTAGGGTGCAGAGAGAGAAATGGGAAAAAAAAGCTTAAGCAAACCTAAACTGTTAAGGAAGCTATAACTTATTCCGAAAGCTCTAAATAAGCCAACCTATTTAGGAAGCGTGAATTTATGCACTGAGCTTGTGACTGTAGTTTAGAGGAAACTGAATGTTCTTTAGGATTAGCAGAACTTTCTAAAAAAAGTGCTAACATTAGCTGTGAGCGAAATGAATGCATTACTGCTGTTTTCTGGTTTGAGATTGTCATTGCACATGTGTGTGTTCTTCTGTCTGACTCTGATGATAAAGTAGAACCATTCTGTCGCAATAATAAGTCAGATTTCTATTTTATTCAAAGCTGGAACTGAGATAAAATGTATATTAATCATGTATTTGACAAGTAGCCTGCTTTGATTTATATCCATTTTTGAAGTTTGCTCATCAAGATGCACTCATCCTTCTCTCTGCTTGGAGGATCAGTGAGTTTGCCATCCATCTATGACAGGTTGTGCAATTAGGCAAGACGGACATTTGCCCCAAGCTCCTACCTTGTGGATCACAGTTCATGGCCAATATTTCCCTGTCCTCTTGTGAACACTTTAACTTTTTTCTGGCTATTTACAAAGCTCTGGAAGTGAGATTAGTTTTTTTTTCTGATTGCTGCCAACTATATTTCCATTTCTGTCTGACGACTGGTATAATGTCCGTTTCCTGTGCTCCTTCTCTGGAATTTTGGTGATCTTCTTCTTCCATTTTTGGGGGTGGGAGGTGGGGTTATGCTTCTGCTACACTGATACTTAGGTTTTAATAGTGATTAGAGCCTGAACTCACTTAGCCAATCTCCCTTTAGTCTTCCTTCTCCCCAAATAATGATCTACAGTATGTTACTGCCCTCCATGCCAGGGTTATGAAGAATCAGGAATGAATCACTTCAGCACTCAAAAGACCCAATGTGAATATCAAGTAGTTTATTACTTGTTTTTCAGTATTTATTATTTCACTCCAAAGCCCACAGCAGATTCCAGATTTTCCCTATTTCAGGTAGTAGCTCTCCAGTAAACTTGTCAGCAGTTCTCTAAAAGCTCATTATTCTTTTCTATCTCAGGTGACTCAAGGTGACATGAAGCAGTGCATTCAGCAAGAGTTTGACAAAGTGCGACGTCTGGTTTGTGAAGAAGAACGGAGAGCCCTCCACCTGGTGGATCTCCAAGAAGCATTGGCCACTGCTCACACAACAGAAGTTCTGGCTGAAATTGATGTTCGCATGGAAAAATTGATGAGTGACATGGCAGAGCTCACAAGGCAGCTGAACACCTTTAATGAGCTAGCTCTGCTCAAGCCTGAGGTAAATAGAGAGCATATGAAGCAGATAACAGCAGGGGGCTGTAAAGCTTTATGATGGATGCAGAAGTTTAGTCTCCTTTATTGCTTGTCAGCATTTAGAGGTGGTCACAAATTCATTGAACTTTCAAGGCGATATGCAGAGTTGTAAGCAATAGCCCATTATAAGTGTCTGGTGTTAGCTGATGCCCAGTTGACTTGGATGGTTTGAAAGGCTTCCATCCTTCCCAAAGTGGGATTATAGTGCTTTATTGCAACAAGATCTTGTATCTGACTAAGTGTATCAGGGCATATATAAAGAGCTACATTCTGTAAACCTCTGAGTTCAGTTTTAGAAGGAACAAAGCACGCACTTAAAAAAAAGTCCTCTTTGATGTGTGGGGCCAGCCCTAGTTTTAGGCAGAGTGAGGAGGTTGCTTTAGGTAGCAGAAGATGCATTGAGGCTGAAGCAACAGCAAATGTTGTAGCAGAACTAAGCCTGCTGCACATCTGGCCCTGCACACCCTGAAGCTAGACTGCTGCCCCCAGTTGCACCAGAGGACACTGTCCCATCACCAGTGCTAAAGTGTGGTATTCAGCTGTCTGTATATCGAGCACCATATCGTCCTTTGTCTCTTTTGGTCAAACACTTTTGATATAGCATTACCTCTTCTTTTCAAGAGACAGAGATGGTTCTCTCTGTTTCCCTAGAAGAGGTCTGTATCTTTTATTACCTCTTTCAGACTGTTAGGAATTTTCTTTGGCAGTTATTTTGGTCACTGCCACATACAAGTTGGATCAAGAATCTGCATTCTTCTTCCATTGTATAAAACAGTATCAGATAGTGAAATAGATATCAGCAGAATGCCTGTTAAATTTTGCCTTTTAATTTTGTAGTTGGTCAGACAAGTTAGCCACACAAAATGAATCCAAACTACTGCTCCTTGGTTTTGGTTTTATTTTTTTTACACAAAGAAGCTGGCAGCAAAACCAAGACACTTAGTAAGCACCTACTTAATTATAAGAAGACATGTGGCAATAAAAATAGCATTCAGGTCATTTTGAGGCCAAATGTAAGAAAGCCTTTGTTTTAGACTAGAGTCCATGTAATCCCTGTCCAGGTCACCTGCAGGACATAAAGTGAGAGTCCTCACTAAAGTGTTTTCTTCCTAGCAGCTAAGCATGTTGTTTGTGTCTTATCATGGCTTATAGTAGTTGATAGACCTGTCCTCATGTGTAATTAATTTTTAGAAAAACTGATCTTCAAGACAGCAAATTCCATACACAATTATGGACTCATGTGAAGCAGTACTTCTCTTTTATCTATTCTGACTCTACTGCCAATCAATTTAATTGGGTAACCTCAAGTTTTAGCATTATCAGCAATGAACTAAAATATTCTTTTTCCGATACAATTCATAATTTTATAAACTCCCTCCTCCCTCTTGTAATCTTTCTTCTGGGCCAGAATACATCAACATTTAGCCTTTCAGAATGCTAAAAGCCCCTTAATCATTAGGGTTGCCTTCTACCTGTTCCAGCTCTGTTTTATCCTTTTTGAGACTTGAGCAACCAGAATCGCATGCCAGATTCCAAATGTGGCTGCATCTTAAATTTTACAAAAGGCATAATTATATTGGCCATCTTATTTTTCAATTCCTGTTCTGACCTGGTAATATGAAACACAGAATATGCAGCTTTCACTGAATTACTGCAAGCTTTGAAGCTTTTGTAAAGGGTCTACAAAAAGTGTGCTTGTTTGAAATCAAATGAACAACAGCAACCAAGGGAAAACATTTTGGAGGAGAACATAGAAATGCAAGGTAAATTTTGGACTGGGAAAATGTTTGACCAGCACCGTTCTTTTAAGTAACTATGCCAGGGATTGGGAAATTTCCTTCTCCATCCCACCCCACCCTCAGTGCTACATATATGTTGGACTGTCTAGGCAACTTCCTACTTCTGTAATCATTGTAATCATGATGCCATGAAGTTTAACAAAGTTTGCATCTCACACAAGTCGCAGGGCACCACTAAGATTTAGCTCCTGATTTTCTTTCTTCTAGTTACCTCCATGACTAATTATTCTGAAGTGCTAACGTTTATTCTATCTTGGAATTTGTGTTCTAGATGGACATTTACCCAGTCTGTCTATGCAAGCACAGTTAAAGTTGCATATTATTAAATCCTTTTGACTGCCTCACTGATTTTTATTTTGCCATCTGAAGATAATAATCAGAGTTTTAGTTAGAAGAGAAGAAAATTGAAATCTGTTCTCAGTATGCTACTTCATTGTTTGGCTTGGTATTCCACTTTTATTCCGTGGAAGAGTTTGTTGCTATTAAGCTTTGTAGTTAACTGACATTTTTTTTTCTTTTACATATAGAAAAAACATTTCCTATATAGAAAAACATTTTGCATCTTGCAATAGCCATATCCTATTGAGCTTCAACTGTTTAAACATATTTTAATATGCCCACTGGGTCCATACTCCATTTTAGTACAAAACAATTTGATGATTCCATCCTGACTTGGCAGCTTCTTGTATTTGAATACAAACATTTATAAACTTAATCTCTCTCCAAATTTGTGTGTGTGCTTTCTCCCTCCCTGTCCCCCATAAGCTTTCACATAAATGGCAAAATATTAATTGCTATGACTGATGGATTAGGGTAACTATTAGTGGGGAAACATCGGGATGGCAGTCAGTGACGAGTGGGGCCCCCGAGGGCTCTCTCCTGGGACCAATCCTGTTCAGTCTTTTCATCAGTGACATGGAAGAAGAGGTGACCTGTCCACTGATCAGATTCGCAGATTTTACTAAAATGGATTCAGTGGCCACAACTGAGGAGCAGGTACTCTGGATCCAAAAGGATCTGGACAGACTATGGAAGTGTGCCAGAGACAACAGAATGGTGTTCAATGCACATAAGTGCAAAGTCTTGCACTTGAGACATAGGAATGAGTGTCATAAGTACCGGTTAGGTGACAAGTGTGAACTTGTGAAAAGGATCTCTGGGTACTGGTCGACTGAAGGATAAACATGAGTCAGCAGTGTGACACAGCGGTCAAGAGGGCAAATGCCACCCTTGGTTGCATAGCCAGATGCGTGGCTTCTAGATCAAGAGAGGTATTACTGCTACTCTATATGACTCTGGTGCTCCCACAGCTGGAGTACTGTGTTAATTTCTGGGCCCCTCATTACAAGAGGGATATAGGAAGGTTGGAATCAGTGCAGTGAAGGGCCACAAGGATGGTAGCTGGTTTGCAGATTAAGCCATATGAGGAGTGACTGAAGGAACTGGGTCTTTTCAGCCTTGAGGAGACTCAGAGGGGGGCCTGTTAGCAACATATAGGTATGTGAAGAGGTGTCACGTGGAGGAGGGCTGTGACCTTTTTTCCCTACAGAGAAGGGTAGGATGTGTTCCAATCGGGCAAAGCTCAGGGAACTAAGATTCAAGGTGGATGCCAGGAAGTACTTCCTGACAGTTAGGACCCCGAGGGTATGGAATGGGCTTCCATGCAAGGTGGTTGAAGCCCCATCAGTGAGGGTGTTTAAGGATAGGCTGAATGTACACATGGTGGACATGTCAAGAGCGGAGCCAGCTGGAGCCAGGAGTCAGCCTAGATAGTCCAGGAGGCCCCTTCTGACTCGCTCTGTTTCTATGATTAAGGAGCCAGTCATACCAATCGAGCTCCAAAAGGCTGCATTCTGACAGTGACCTGGAACACATGACACAATAGCCCATTGTGGCTTAATTTGTGGGCTGTCATGTAATGCTGAGTGCTCTTTTTACAAGGAATCCACAGGCATCCTTGCTTGCCATGGTTTGCTATGGCATGCAAATCTGGGACCATGGGTTGTTTGAATATGCAGTTCTGCTATTCCCCATTTCTGGAATTTCCCTAAGAAATTTGTATGGCACAGTCTTTCTTTTCAGAGCCAGGCAAAGACATACACAACAACAACTACTACTACTACTATTATTATTTCTGTGAATGCTGGTGGCCTTTATATTATTGTTATATTGATGTTTTAATAGGTTTCAATAGGTTTTTAATGATTTCAATAGGTTTTAATATGCTGTAAGCCACCTAGGAAGGCCTTTTGGCAGCTATAGGTGGCATAGAAATATGTGCATGAATAAATAAATAGTCTCTTGAATAACCATAACACAAATTATGGGCCATTTGTGGGTTGTCTGGGCCCTCCAACAAACCACTGGTGGTTAATTTAGTCCCAAGGGACCATCACAGAAAGCCACATGCCTGTGAGTGTTGTTTTTGCATGACATTCATGGGCACCCTGCTTACTGTTGCTTATCCTGTCATGAGACTCTCGGCAAGATGCTGTAGGGAGCAGGCTTGTTGGTGGTCAGTCCAGCTGGTGAGGATAACTAAGCCAATTTTGCCAGCACACACAGTGGGAAAAGTGAGCCCCAATGCGTTGCTTTCTCTGCCATGATGTGGGAATGCATCCATTGTGTGGGACCCCCTTTTCAGGGATGTCTCTGAAGCACCTTTTAACCATTAGAGTTGATTCCCGTATGTTTGCAGATATGTTTGCAAGATTACAGCTGAAAAGGGTGAGGAAAAAATGCCACAGATACAGTCCACTCACTTGCAGGAAAAGAGAACAGGTAAATAATGATGGCTAATAAGTCTGCAGAGAGAAAGGGGCAGATGAATACATTATTGGACTTATATAGAGACTGGTCCAAGGTAGATTTACTGCAATGGGGGGAAACCCCACACACAAGAATAAGATTTTTAAAAGGCTTGCTGGGTTTGACCAAGGATTTAACTAGTCAAGAATTCTGATTTCTAAAGTAGTCAAGTAGATGCTTTAGGATGATCACAAACAGGGCACAAAAAAAGAGTTCCATTCCATGTTCTTCCTGTTTGCAGTTTTTACTTCTTTGTAGGGAGTATCCCACTAATATGGGTGAATATGAGAACATGGGAGTGAACAGCTGATGACACAGCTACTGCACAGAGATGCAACAGCGTATCACTTTGGAATTGTGGGAGCTGGTGTGGTGCTTAGAACATTGGACAAGGCTACTCAGGAGATCTGGGTTCTATTCCCCACTCGACCATGAACTCAGTGGGTGACTTTGGGCTAGTCATTCAATTCTGAGCTGAACCTACCTCACATAGTTCTTGGAGTAGAAGAGGAACCCAAAGCAGAGAAGAGGAACTCTTGTGAGGAACCCAAAGCAGTACAAAAGGCAGGATATAAATGTAAAGTAATAATACTAACTTGGGGAAGCAGGAATACATCCTGCAAGGTTTGAGTCCATTGCTTTGCGTGTGGAAGGTTTGAGCAAGAAGTCCAGGTTCCCACTCAGAATGAGCAGAAGAAACTTCAGATACATCATAGCTTGCATACCACCTTTTGAAATATTTGAAATAATGCAGATTAAACAAGAGGGACCCCCCCCCAAGAATCTAAAATCACCCAATTAAGATGCAACCCTGTGCTTGTTTAGATAAGAAAAAGTCCTGCAGCTCTTGACATTCCCCAGCCTCTATACTGGTGGGAATACCAGACTTGGGGGTGGGGGGCTTTTTCCTATTTAAAAATGCATAGGTTTTCACCCCAACCATTGTTTTGGTCACAAAAACAAACACAATTCTACTCTAAGGCAAAGTCTTGGCTATCTGTTGCCCTTGTTGCTGTACATAGACATCTTGCTAGCATATCTGTTTTAAGTTGCTAATACAAACTGTCATCACATGTCTAAATATTATTATTTGCAGGATAATGTTAGGTAAAAGTTCCTACTGTGCTAGACAAGAAGGATGAGAAAAATTTCTTGGTTTGTGCTTATTTTGTTTCATTTTGATTTGTGGCCTCCCTATTGACAACTCAGGCTTGCTAGTTAAAAGGTTTATTTTTGCTTTTATTCCCAATCTAAGACTGCATTCCAACTTCTTGAACAAAGATATAACCTTGGTGAAACTTCATTCACTTTCTAGAAGTTATACCAGTGATGACTTCAAGAAACCAGGTTAAGAAAGAGCTTGCATTGAATTTACTAGCGTTTTTGTTCTGAGCACAGATTGAGTCTGTTCAACAACTTTTGATTGACTTGTCTTAGAAAGGAACTGTGGGAGCTTTTGCTAGCTGTATGGAAAGGTGGTTGATCTCTTTATATCACAGCTTTTTTTCATTGTCAGAAACTTTATTCACTCTGTTTTATAGCTTCTTTCTGTGTTTGAGAAGGAAACTCTCTGTAGTGGTCATTCTATATGAATTCCCCCCCACCCCTTACTCATCATGAGAAGAGAAAGATTTTGACCCGTACTCAAATATCCCCAGTAGCCAGAAATGTTTCCAGGCTTCATTTGTCTTGCAGGGCTCAGTATATAAATGCAATGGAGAAAGATTGAGCATTGGCAGTAGGTAATTTCAGAATATAGTGAGTGCTGCAAGACTCAGCCACCCTACCAAGACACCCCAATCTTTGATGGATCAGGGGGAAGAGCCCAGAAAAAACAGCTCTTTTCGTCTAACATGTATAGCTACTTTGTTTTCTGGCACATACTTCCTCACCCAGCAAATTCCACCCATGCACCATAATGGATTCCCATAGATCAGTGTTGTCCAAACTTAAACGGCACAGTAGTCAGAATGCATACTGACCATGATGTGCCCGCATCAAGAAACTGAGGCAAGCCACATGTAGCATTTATTTTATATTCAAGGAATTATGCATGCAGAAGACTATCCAGTGAACACTCATTTTAAAGAAGAGGAGCTTCTCCCAAAGTCATCTTTAAACATGAAATGGCTAATGTTGGAAAGTGAAGTGCCCAAGGCCACAAGCTGAACAGAGGTAGTCAATGCTTCCAAACAACAAGCTATTCTTCTAATGTGACATTTAGTTATTTGTTTGTTTATTTATTTAAAACTTTTGTATATCATGCCATCCCAGACATCTTGGGATGGTTCATAATAACAACAGTAAAATAAGATAAAAAAATAAGAGTATCACACATCCAATACTAAATGTAAAACCACAGATTGAGATAAATTGGCAATTAAAATAGTGGGAAAATAAAAAGGTTTTCACCTGGTGCCAAAAGGAAAGGAGTGTTGGTGCCAGACGAGCCTCTCTGGGGAACTTGTTCCACAGTCAGGGTTCCACCACAGAGAAGTCCCTCCTCTGGGTAGCCACCTTCCTAATCTATTTGAAGGAGGGCTCCCAGAAGAGCACCTCTGCCTCAGATCTCAAGGGGTGAGAGGGCACATAGGGAAGAAGGTGCTCCTTCAGGTATCCAGGACCCAAGCTGTTTAGGGTTGCTTTTTGTTTTATAGAAAATAAACTGCTTGGTTTCCCATAGAGATCTTAGGTCAATTAATTATGACCAGCTATTTATCCAGATCCTTCTAAAGCCATTCTCCTTCATGCCATATCAATGTGTAGCCTAGGCCATTATTTTCCTTCCTGCTGCCATCCACATGAATAGCCAGTGGGGTGTGGAAACAGGCCAGAGGTGGGATCTAAGGCAGGAGTTCTTTGGAAGTGGAGACTGAGGTTTTAGAAAGAGCAATGGCCAAGCTGCAGCCAGTCACCCAACATTGCAGGTGGCGGTGATAACTGAGCCAGACTGTCCCATTACCCATCTTCTAAAAGTTAACAGCCTGCTCAGAAATCTTCCTTGTAGCCACAGAAAAAAGTAGCCGCCTTAAATGTATCTGTGGCCCTGTGCTAGCACTGTGGGGTATATGCCAGAGTGCCATGTTGAGGATATGGGAGTGGGCACCGCTGGATATTTTTAAAATACTCTCATCCATTCTCTTCCTTTTAAAAATCTGTGTACAGTGGTACCTTGGCTCATGAACGCCTCAGTTCATGACCAAATCAGGTTGCGAACAAAAATTTCATAAAAATTTTGACTTAGGTCATGAACTGCACATTGGGTGACGACTGCAATCGCGACCATCTCTCCACCCACCCAAGTGGGGAGATGGCCGCGATCATGCTGGGGCTGTGGGGGAGATGTCCGAGATCGTGCCTGTCTTTCCTTTCCTAACAAGCGTGCCTGTTATTGCTCCCATCTTTCCTGCAGGAGTGCAACTGCGATCTCGGCCATCTCCCCCCCCCCCCAGCATGATTGCGCCCATCTCTCCCTCTCCCCCCGAGTGTGCCTGCAATCGCACCTGTCTGTCCCCCCTCCCCCCAGCACGCCGGGATGACGGGTGCGTGCAGGGATGAGGAGCACAATCGTGGTCGTGTTGAGGGGGCGGGGAGATGGCTGCGATCTTTGTTGTTCTTTGTCACTTTGCTTTACATTTTTCTGATTAAAAAAATAGTTACAGAACAGATTAAGCTTATTTACATTGACCCTTATGGGGAAATGTAACTTGGCTCATGACCAATTTGGGTCACAACCAGAGTCCTAGAATGGATTAAGTTCGCCAAGGTACCACTGTATTCCTCATTTGGCTCTCAGGTGGCAGTTCAGCAGTTCCAGAAATGAGCGTTCAGCTTTGATATCTTATCTTTCTGTGTTCCCCTTTATGACCCAGAGCCCGTATAGGCAACCACACTACCTTGGGGTTTATGCATCCAGAATCGTTTGGTTATCTCTCTCATCCAGCCAAGTGACCAGTGGGTTTTCAACTGCACATCAAATGGAGACAGATGCAAATTAAAGGGGAAATGTTCATCTGTTGAGGTTTCCATAATACCATGCCAGCACACTCAGTTATTGTTTTCAGACTTTGAGTGTTTAGTGTGTGTGTGTGTGTGTGTGTGTGTGTGTGTGTGTGTGTGGAGGGATATAGGGCTATGTGGATTTTGTACTACTCCTCTCAAGAACTCCAGCTTGGCCATTAGTGAAGAATGAAGAGAGTTGTGGCCCTCTGGTTTTTATGTGAGCGTGTTATTTGACCACATGTTTCCCAACCAATAGGAAGCAAATGTAATGGATGATCAAATGGGTAAGATGAAGCTATGGAAATGTAATACTTCCTGTGCCATTCAATACATAACAATATAAGAATAGTTTTGCTGGATTTCATCGTAGGCCATTTAGTCTAACATTTGGTATTCACCCATGTGTTCCTAAATAGTCATAAGCATAAAATTAATGACTTCTTGCTCCTTGCCAGCATCTCATATCCACCTGTTTCCTGTAATACCCTTTAAGGCCACCTAGACTAGAAGTGAATATAGCATACTAGTACATTTTATAAGCTAGTTCTTGTGTAGGTTGTATTTAATTTTGTCTTGAAGTAAAATACTAAGTAATGATTCTTGGTAGCTTGTCTGCTGTGGATTCCATGCTAAAGCCAATATATAGAAGAGTTACACTATAATTTGAGAAAGCGCTAGATGGGAACAGAAGCCACATGTTGAGAAATGGTTGATAGATTAATAAATTCATCCTTAAATGTATTTTGTAGTACACTTTGTTCTTTATTAATGTGAATCTCCTATTAATATTCTTCCAGAACTGAAATAATATATTTGAACCTGTTTTATCTATGTGGCCCATTTCTTTTCTGAATAATGGATGTTCATGAAAGGAATGGAAGAGAGAACAAAATAGGATTGGCAAATATATTCTTTGTAGGTAATGTATTTGCCAAACTTGTTCTGTAACCAGAGTGAGCAGGAAAGGTGCTGGAACATTTGTTTTATGTGGGATTCTATGCACAACAACAATGTACATATTAGGCTGCCTTAAACAGGATGGTTTACCTAAGCCAGAATGATCTACTCTGAGTGGCTTTTAAAGGTCTCTGGCAAAAAAAGGCAATTTTCTCAAGCTTGGTTATGATTGCTCAAGGATTGAACCAGAGACATTCCACTTGCCAAACATACGTTGGATCTACTGAATTTTAGGCTTTGAATTTCCTGTGCGATATATATAAAATTTGTCTAAGATTGTCTTTAACACCAGTTTTTTATAGAAAGTAAATTTGAGAAAGCACAGATGAGTTAATATATATATTTGTTTCACAGCATCACAAATAATGCATTCTTGTCTAGATAAATCTGATTAAATTTCAGTATTAACTGAAGTTTATATTGTGCATCTTTTCCTTATCAGAAGCTCAAAGCAAACAGATATCAAAGCTTGCTCAGTTTTGCCCTTTTCTTTGTGAAAGAGGAAATGTTACTTGTGTAACTCCACAGTGGTATTTACATAGAACTGATTATTGCAGTGCCCTTTCCTCTCTTTCAAAATGTGAGATAAAATGTCCTCAAGGCTCTGCTTAGAATAAGGAGTTTTAATGAACCCTGGGCTAGTATCTTTTTGCCACAGCATTTTAACACTTGTGTGTCAATTCAGCTCACATGCTTCTGTGAAAGCAGTGAGGACCTGGCCCAATGTGCTTGGGATTGCTAGCACTTACCATTTGAGAACCACCTCATGTAGACAAAGTTCTTATCTGAACCATTAGATACCAGTACTCAGTTAGGTACCATCTGCTTCCCCAAGCAGTAGCCAAAGACCAAACCTGTTGGTATGGTCAAGGCTGAGAAGGTGTTACTTCAACAAATGGCATCCGTCCTGCAAGAATGACCTGAGAATCTGGCGTGAAGGGCTAAAGTGTGCTTAACTGATGAGAGCTGAGATGATCATTTTTGGAGAGACTGTTATTACTGCTGCAAGCCTAGTGTAATAAATGGGCTGTTCTTTGTGCCCTCCTGGTCAAGTGCAGCCTGCAGCTTGGAATGTAATGATGATGACCTCTGTTGGCAGAGTAGAGCGTCTCTTTCATCATTAGACAGCAGGCCCTATGCATACCTGTCATATATTACTTATTCACTCTAAGCATGAAAATCAATGTTTTTCAGTGCTGCTCCCAACATTTTTTTTCTTTGTGTATGTGTTTCCCTGCAGAGCACAGATGAAGAAACCAGGTGAGACCATTTCCTTCCTTTTTTCTTCTCTTCCTCCTCTTCCCATTATGCCCCTTAACTGTGTGTAATTCCACTGGGAATGCAAGCAAGACTTCTAACAGACTTTTTAAAAAAGATACTGGCTTTCTGTTTTATGGGAGGAAAATGTAGAACTTTGAGGCAATGCTAACAGCATGCTAAATCATGTACAATTGGAGCACTGTTGGTTGTCTGCTTTCGAGTTTCTTACTTCAGTTAACAATGTACATTCATTGTATTGATTGCCATGATGGTCCAACATATCAACCCTCCAGGCAAACCTATTATCTCTTCTCATTTGAGTTCCTGAAATCAAGACAGGAAATGCTGCAACTGAAAATAAATGGTCAGCTGTGTTGGCTGGTGGCTCATGCTTAGATGCAGCACATTTCTTTCCTTGAAAAAATATTCTTTTAAAAAAGTGATCTAAGCAAATCACAAGACCTGGGTAAGTAATTGGTCACTTATGTGCTGTCTTCTGTAGGTCGGGGAGGAAGTTACCTTTTTATCATCTCTTCCCAAACAGCCATGCATACAAGATTGAAAAGCGTGTATGTAATTGATATGAAGAATGTATATTAGTAAACAAAATACATTTCTAAGTTTGTTCAAACCAATAGCACTGGGAGCTGCTAATGTGGGAAAACCATGAAGCACTTCCCTTCAACTACTGACGCTGGTATAAATCCACTTCTCTTGCAATTTAGATAACAACATGCTGCCTAATAAGGTTTTACGTACTAACTCAAACTCATCTGCTATAGCTTAGTTGTAATCTTTGTAACAGTTGTAACCAGTCAGTCTTAGAGGAGTTCAATCCTGACTGCTCTTTAGCAGGCCAGATACTGAAGATGAAAATCAAGTGCTTTGGCCACCTAATGAGAAGGAAGGACTCCCTGGAGAAGAGCCTAATGCTAGGAACAATAGAAGATGGCAAAAGAAGAAGGGGGCAGCAGAGCTAGATGGGGTCACTGAAGCAGTCGGCGTGAGCTTAAGTGGACTCCGGGGGATGGTGGAGGACAGGAAGGCCTGGAGGAATGTTGTCCATGGGGTCGCGATGGGTCAGATGCGACTTTGTGACTAGCAACAGCAACAGCCTCAGTAAACAGTGAATGAATTGCTGTCTTAAAGCTAACAGGTTGCAATACTGGAACCAGCCAATTGACTCAGTTTGACTATCATCTTGTGTGGTAATGAGAATAGGATTCAACTTACTTCCACACATTTTTCTGCTCTTGTTCCATATTCTGTGCTTCTTATGATAACCCATTCTTGGCTTATTTGCAGCTTTATAAATATACAAAAAGGTTTCCTTTCCTCCTGAATCCTTCAAGTCACTTCTGTGGGTTAAGTTAAACCAAGTTACACTGAAGCACATGTGACTTATTTTTTGGTAGAATTCTTTGTACATGTCTTCCTGCAGTATTGCAGCAGGGAAATGGGAATTCATTTGGACAATGCCCAGTGCAGTCCTTATGATCAATGTGACTTCCGCTATCAATGTGACTTCCACTATTTTGATGTTGAGTTTGGTGCAGGCTGACAGCTGAATGGATTGTTCTGCTGCTTCCTCTCTTCCCTGTGGGCCTTATTTTTCATAGCCATATGCTTTTCTCTGTAGGCAAAGGAACGTGTTCTAATAATATAAGGTGAACCTGGCATTCCTAATGCTTATAATTTCTGCCTTGACAGTTGAATGACTGCTCAGATGGGTACTGCACATGTCCATCAGTTTCAATAAACCTAGGCTTTTCTGCATAGCTCTTGGAAAGTATTGTTGACTTTGTCGGAAAGCTAGCTTGGGAAGCATCTGGGAACAGACAGGAAAAGAAAAAGGGGAAGAGAAATGCTAAACACAAGTTGTGGTGCTTAGTTTCAGCTGTACACATTTGATGCTTTTTTGACGTTGAGATGAAAAGGACTGAAGGCCATTGGTGTGGAATGTTCTAGGGAAAGTTGCTCAGCTGTATTTATTGCTAACTCATCATGGTTCTCATCTCATCGTGTTACTCATAGATAGTTTATGCATTTTTGAAGTAGTACATCCCAAAGAGAAAGCAATAGCTATGTTGAAAGCTATTGCTTTCAGATATTCTTAAAGGTACATATAGCAGAGGCTGTAATGCTTCTTGTAATCCCTTGTTGTCCCAGTATAGAATAAGTCAGAGCTGTCTGCAGGATTTTGGCAGAGGCTTTAGGCAGAAGCATTAGAGTTAGTCTAAACCAGCAGTGGTCCGTGCTTTTTGGTCCAGCCTGTCGCAACAGCATTGCATGTGGGAGAAGGGGAAGGATGAAAGAGTTGAAGACCGAACCAGTTTGGATTGGGTGTGGTGGTGGTGCACAGCTTTGCCTGACTGAAGAAGCTGGCTGCTGCTAGTTTAGAATGGACCCGCGCATGCATGGATACCCTCTTCAGAGGTGTTCCTCTGCACGCCACACCATCTGAAACGAGGCATTTGGGGTGTTGTTCCCATTTGCTGGACTCTTCCCAGGAATGCTTATCTGGCACCTTCACTTAGGTGTATTAGAGCTCTTTATTTTCACAGACTTTAAATCTCTGACCCTCTACCCTCTGTTATTGCATTTAGCACTGCTGTTTTCTATTGGTTATTGTAAACTACCCTGAAGATGCTGAATTTTTAAAAAGCAGGATAATCTACCTACCACCATTGTCTAACTGCCAAGTGTGACAACAGCTTCTCAAGTGCTCTTCATATAAGAGCCTGTTTTATATTTTCAAGATCATATATGTATTGGAAAAGTAACTTCATTTGTGTGTGTTTGTGTGTCTGTATTTCTTTTGTCATTTCCAGTCCAAAAGCACCACACTTTTACTAGTCCCCTTATTTCATATGGTAGTTCTCCCCCACCCTTTTATTTTATTTTAAAACAATCAAGTTTAAAAAGAAGAAAATAAGAATACAAGTAAAGATTACAAACACCAAGGATTTTCCACTGTTGTTATCCCCATTAAAAAGAAGTTGCGTGCCATACAATTTCCACCTATCATTAATGTCTTTGACCACTTACCTTTCTACATGACCAGTCAATTTTAACATTGCTACATAGCCAACTGACTTTTTTTTCTACTCTTCAGGTATTAAATTTCTTCTGCTTTCCATTTTAAAGCAGTGTTTCACATGTGGCAATTCTTCATGGTGCTTTATCCAAATATTGCAAAACAGATCTCCTAATCTTTCCGCACAACTGGTTAGCTTCCTTGTGCCCCACAAACTATGTTTTGTGTCCGTCTTTCCCATCCGCATAGTGTGTTTTTTCTCTCATCCAAGGGACAGCCAAGGTCCGGTGCTCTCTCCTCTTTTCTTTCTGTATCCATCTTTCTCGTACTGACCTGCTCTTCAGTAGCCCTTCCTGTCACCATCCATCAGTCTGTCCTAATTGTGTCTGTTAAAATAAGCTGTATGTGAAGAACATGCAGAACCTGGGCCTTTTTTTTTCCTGAAGTCGTGACATCACTCCCTACCCCTTTCTCCCTTTCTTGTTTCACATAAGCTTATGCATTCTTAGCTTGATTTTATGTGTGTATGACCTGTGCATTTGAAGTCCACAGTTGAAATTCCCATTCAGTTATTAATACACTGGGTAGCTCAGGCCACACTCTCCCCATCTCTGCATCTCTCTAATATGTATCTGCTGTGTGAATAACAATACTTGCAACTTTTACAGGATTGTTGCAATAATTGTTACAGGATTGTTGTAGTGCTGTGGTATTTTGTTTTTAAAACTTTGTGCCCAGGAAATTCTGTCTGTTGAGTTATGTAACATTTTTCAAACTTCCTATACTCTGGGAAGCCCTTTCCGTATTGGAATATCTAAGAGTGAGCTTAGGAATGCCATTTTGGGGGGTGAAGGGCACACTGATATTTCATGTTGAATCCTATTTTGCCGTGGCCCTACAGATACTGCATCTAAATGTATGTCCTGCATTGTTCTTCCATATTTGTGCTTCAGTAATGGGAGATACTGGTTATTGTCTTTGAGATTATCTATTACCACAAGCCTTTTCATGAAAGAAGTTATGCTTTCTAGTAGCAAGATTTTTTTAAAGAACCAACGGCTTTGTTTTATGGCTTATATTTGGGTTATATAGACAGCTGGTCATTCCTGTCTGGTCTGATTGTTCCTTTCTATGAATAAGGAGTAGACTGAGGAATGTCTGGTAGACTTAGGTACTGGTAGCCTTTGAACTGGTAGCCAAACCCCATCAATCCTAGCCAGCAAGTTCAGTGTCAGACAGTGGGAACTTTAGTCAAAGTATCTGGAGGGCATCACATTGGGAAGAATTCCTTTAGAAGATGTTCAGCATATGGCTTCATTGCTTGGCTGGATGACTGCATCTTACAGTTCATTCCAGTTTTACTTTCTTTTGTAAGCAACACTAAATGCATATTTATATATAGGTTGTCTTTTAAGGCTTAGCCCATGAAAGATAGCTTGCATAATCATAAGACAAAATAAAACAGAAGTAGAAGTAAAAGAATAAGATAGCAGCATCAAAATTAAAAACCTGGGCTAATAATTCAGCAGCATAGATCTCAAGAAATGAGTGGTTTTGAGAACAGAAGAGAGCCTTGTCAATTGGGTGGTATAAAAATGAAATAAATAAGAACAGTTTCCTCATTTAAAGCACCAGTATTCAGAAACCTTGTATCTCATATGTGCCAACTCAACCACATAAGCATTAGTGTTGCCTACGCAAAGGTTAACATTTCTAGCTTTCCCGACTCTGCACATTTGTCTAAAATAAAACCTCTGTTATAAAGTCTATAACATTATCAGAACAGCTGGAGCAAGTGCCATAAACTAAATGGGACCAACCAATCTTACCAGTAGTGGACATGCTACATTCTCCAGTATATTGTTTACTGTGCTACAATGATGAGGAGCTGTCTCTGTCTCGAGGCCGATAGTCTTTGGTTGTTCAATGATTTTATCTCCATCTTTCTGTATAATGAAGGAAGATATTACTAAAACTACTTCGGTGAGAGAGACTTTGGGCATCCATTAAATGGTGCAGCCTTAGGGGGAGTCTTAGGCTTACTAAATTTCTCTTTGTGACAGTAATACATTGTTGACAGGATCCCAGTAGAACCTGAAATTGCAGATGGGACCAATCTACTCACCTTACATAGATTGGCTCTGAGTTAATAGCTTGGCTCTCCCATGAGGGAGTAATTGTCCATTGTCTCTCCATATGTCCTCCTCTTCCTATCTCAATTTGATTAGAACTGGCTAGGATGGGGGAGCCAGTTGATGTGCTGGAAAATTGAGGTTTAACCAGTGCTTAGTCATTCTTTTTCAAATGCCCTTTTCCACAGGGAAATTTTTTGAACAAGAAAGTTAATTACTCTAGGCAGCACTTTTCTGTGTCTCTTACTATTCCCAGATATTTTCTCAGTCCCCTTTGTTTGCTGTTCTCTTGCTTCTGAGAGAAAGAGAGAGAGAGAAAATTAAACATTCATAGAAGTTATATACAAATTTCAGAAGTTATATACCACTTATATACAAATTCTCTTTTTCTTATGACCAGAAGGCATGTCTGTGTAGCTGTACATGAAAGAGCAAATAATGGAAAGCCAGTTATCTGAAGCCTGAAGATATCAATATAAATATAATTCATTGTTCACATGGAACCTCTAAATATGGAATAAATATATCATTTTCTAATAATCTCTTATTGCAAAGATACAAAGTTGCAGATTATAAACAAATAAAAATGGAAAATGGGGAGGGGCAATTTTCCCCAGGGACTGTATTCCAGACCTTCATGTTTCTACCAGCGATACTCTTTCACCAAAGAAAGTATAAGAATATATGAAAATATGTGGAATATATGAAAATGTTAATTTGGTTCTGCCCTGTAGTTGACGTGGCATGACACAAATTAGGGTCTGGAGCAGTGCCAAATTTATTTAGCTCATTTCTGAAATCCAGGATGAGATCCAGAGCAGAGCCAGCAGGAGGTAGTTAAAGTTTTGATAACTTCAAGAAAAATGCAAGGTTGGCGTTCTGAAGTTCATTGAGTACATATCTATATTTTAACATAGCTGATTTCATGTCCCAGTGAGCTAGTTAGAACCTTCCAAAGATAGAATGTTCAGGGTCCACATGTCCCATCCAAATAGGATTTTTTGTGGCTGCTACAAAAGGGCACATGACCCCTTACATGTGACAGTATCCATCAAGATTGCTTTTAATTCAGTAACAGAGATTAAGGAAAAATTGGCCACATAAAATTAAAGAATTCACTAAAACAAGCATAGTTTGTTGTGTGATGAGGATGAACTGGAAAAGCTATAGGCTTTGTCATGATGTTGCCTTATATTTCAAAGTGTATTTGTTTTGTTTCTTCTCTGACTTTCCCGAATTAATAGCATAATCCTACCTCCCTCCCTCTCATTCACACACACATGCATGAAAATAGGATAGAAGTGTGTTCAGAGCTGGTCCTACATATGCTTGATGTAGAATAAATTCCATTCAACATAGTGGGATTTGTTTCCAGGTGCATAGATCTGAACTATATGCCTTGGCGCAGATGGAACATTGAATTTAGGAAATGTTCAACATAATGCATTTATTTATTTAATTTCTATATTGCCCAACAGCCATGCTCTCTGGACAGTCAAGCAACATATTTAAAAATAATTTAAAATATACCAAAAATTAAAACATGATAAAAGTAAGCAATACGAAAATGTAAAACCAAATAAAAAACAGAAAAACAAAACAAAAATGTTAAAATGACCCAGTCAAACCCTGTCTGACAGCCAGCAGTAGCTACTTAAATGCCATGCAGTAGATGGTCTTTATCTGATGCTGAAAAGTTGGCACCAGGCAGTTCTCAGTGGGGAGCTCATTCCCTAGCTGGAGGGCCACCACTGAAAAGAATCTTTTCCATGTTGCCGCCATCCAAGGCTCCCTTCAAGCTGACAGCTGGACATAGGTCCCTGTACCTGATCATAGTGTCCAGCTAGATAGAGGTCAGGAGAGACATTCCATCAGGTGTTATGATCCCAAACCATGGAGGGCTTTGTAAGTCAAAAACCAGCACCTTGAATTAAGCTCAGAAGCATATAAGCAGACTGGGAACATATTGTCAGTAATGTAGGGATTATATTGCAAAATGGTGCTTCAACTGTGCAATAGAAGATTGCATAGGATACAGACTAGATTGGGCTAGTGAATGTATAATAAGCTGGACTGTCAGATGAAGCTTTCAAATGCTGTATTCCATTTCATATGAACAGCAAAAAGTACTATCCTTTTCTTCTTTAATGAATCCCTTCAAAGTTTGTCATAGTAAAAAGAAATCATGACATTTAGGATCTTAATCATTCCAAAATATCTTGGTACTTAAGAAACAAACGTAAAACAATACAGAGCTACCCTGTTCTAGTAGCCTTAATTCTTTTGTTTGACCTTTTTCTTTCTTTTTGCCACTATAGGTGGTATTAAAGTAAAGCAATGGATTGTTATTTAGTATCTCAAACATTAGTGAAAAGTGTTCTGTAAATTTCACATCCTTCTAAATAAATAAATCCTATGCAACCAGCAAACACTTCTTCTTTGATGACTTATATTACCTTTTATTTCTATATGTTCATTTTATTAGTTAATGGTTTAAGGATAATATTTCATGTGGATCTTCTTGACTATTATTTTCTAGCTAAGGATTTTCAGTTTTTAGGAGAATGAAATGTTAGACTTGAAATGGAGAAAATGTATCATGCCATTTTCTAATTTATAGAGAAAAGGGGCAATTCTAACTTTTCAAATAGGTGGAGCGGCAGAAAACCTAATTGAGCTTCTTTTTAAAAAGCAAGAGCACACCAATACAGTTGTAGTGGTTCGAATGTCAGACTGTAACTCAGAAAATCTGAATTCTAATTACCACTCAACCATGTAGCTAACTGGATGCCTTTGGGCAATTACTGACCCTCAGCTTAACCTACCTCACAGGGTTGTAATGAGGATAAAATGGGGAGAAGAATTATATAAGCCACCTTGGGTTCCTTACAGGAACAAGGTGGAATAAAAATGTAAAACTAGTGTCAAGCAATGCACTTCAACAGTAAAATCTTAAATGTTCTTATTTTGCAGAAATGAACTTTTACCACTATATACTAACAATGAGTAAATGTATCATCTGATATCAAGTGAATTAATTATTTTCAGATTAGATGCAAAGGAGAAAGAAAAAAACTAAGATTTATGCAGGTGTGTGATATCTGTACTGCTTTACTGAAGTTGGGCTTAAGAAATGGCTTCGTATTTGCAACTGCAGCCATTCTAAGCCATATAGCTTTAGGGAACTTCTAGTCTGTCTAGAGCAGTCTTCTCCAACGTGGTGCCTTCCAGATGTTTTAGACTTCAACTTTCATCAGTCACTAGCAGCACGGGCAAAGGTCAGGAATGCTGGGAGCTATATTCTGAAACATCTAGGGAAGACCTCTCTAGAATGACTAATAGTGAGCATCCCTCAAATATAGTGAGCATCACTGTCATTTGCAAAATTCAGTCATCAATGAGGTGAAGCACTGCTGACTTCCAAAAAGACACGGTTAGTATATGTTCAGATGTTTGAATGGAATAGAACTTCCTAATTTGCCCTAATACATCTGCAAAATTGTATCTTCAATTTATGCTGTAATATCAAGAGCCAGAAAGAGATTTAAGAACAATGTATGGATTTGTGAGTAGTAGCTTTCTAAGTTAAGCAACATGTATATTTGTAACCCAGGGATTTGATCATTATTAGTCGGCCTTGAAAAAGGCAGATATTTTCAGAATTTTCTCTCTTCCCATATACTACCTAAACTCATGTAAAGTTTCTCAATTCCGCAGTAGGAAGAATGTAGAATCACTTCATGACATGAAAGATCACAAGGCATATTTCTCTGAAAGCCCATTGGGACAAAATTTCCCAAGTATTTTTTTAGGGATCCCTCAGTAAGTGCCATCCTTTAAGCCGCTAGCTATTTTCTCTTTAGCCGTTTTAGCCTCACTAATTCCAGCACTGATACTTTGATCCAGCTGCACTGTAGGATCTGTTCACTATTTTAGAATATGTATAACAGGAAGCATGAGGATACATGGGAACAATTATGTTAAGTCATCTCTCTAAGTTCTAAGGAAAATTGTGTGTATGCGTTTCTTCAGTCAGATAATATCCAGGCAAGTTTGAGAATGTATATTTATATTAATTATTTCTAGAACGTGTTTAAGTGTTCTCATACAGTATCTTAATCCTTAAAATCACCTTCTGAGACACATCATTATCCCCAAATTGTTAATGGAAAATATATATGTTTATCGTAATTGAGATGGGATGAATTCTAGCATAACATGCAAGTATCTGCAAATAGGAGTCTGAGTAGAAAAGTATATTTTGGCCTTAGAAGTGAGGAATACATGACCTATCAGACATCTCAAAATGTCTGATTCTGGGCAGTGATTTGTTTTGTGTCTTCTAGAGTGTTGCACTTTCTCAGGAGACTGAGTTGATACTAATAGGTAACCTTAGAAGAGCATCAGAAGGGAAAAAAGAAGTGCTTTTTTGTTATCTCAAGGGACAACATGGCAGGGTATGTGTGGAATCCAAAGAACAGAACACACTCTTTCTGTGAAGCATTTTAATACCTTGGATTTTAATCTTCTTCTTTTACATTTGGGGACAAATTGGTGGTATTAAATGCTTATGGAATTCTTCATCAGCCAAGTTTGTATCCCAGAACAGAAAACTAGAAGTTAATAGATAAATGACTATTCCAAATTCTACACATGTGAAGTATTGTTGAGACAACTGTCATCAGTATTTGAGTATCCAAAGTTGACAGTATATAAGTGCTAATCATGTTTTTAATGAAAGCTCCATTAAAATATAGCTTCCTTCTAGCATGAAGACTCTTGGCATGTTCATGTCCTCAGCTTTAAATATTGCTAAAAATCTTCTGACTATTTATGTGAGCAATTTCCTGTGTAACTTTTAGTGATGAGACCTGCTTGCAGGACTACTTTTGTAAATAAAGCAGTAATTATGATTCAGCCTCTTTGCTAGCATGGGTTTTTGAGAACATGCAAATAACAAAATTGTTATTTCTGGAGCATGAAAGATCAGGGAGTATTGAAAGATCAGCTCTTGCACCCAAATAGATTATTAACTATGTTAATTTGGCAGGGGAGAATTGCTACAGTCAACTGAAGCTTGGCCTCAGATGGGGATCAGGGAAGGACAAGAAGTGGGGAAATAAGTTGGACACAGTGCAGACATGCCTGATCCATTCACAAATCATCAACAAACCTGATCTTGTTCTTTGGAATGGGGAATAGCGGGAGACAGAGAAGGAGAGTTTCCATTCAAATCTAATTTTGGAGTATCTATGATTGATCGGGATGTAGTCTCTTGTAATAATTTAAATTCAGGATCATATTGCAAGGTGGATTGTCATACTCAAAAACATCTTTTTGCATTGGGTTTACATCTGAATCTTAATCATTTGTAGATGAATAATTATTAGTTATTTGTTGATAAATATAATGATTATCATATTAAGTGGTATATTAAACTGAATAAATCACTAACAGAACTGTGCCACTTGGAGAAGTGACTCCTTATGTGTTCCTCTATAATAATGGAAAATTTCCTGGTGACAGAGCTAGATCGGTATCAAGAGCTGCCCAGTCCTTGCGAAATAAAAAATAAAGATATGTTGGGGAAATATCAGGTTTGTGTTTCAAATTCTCCATAATGTACTGTCACATCTGCAAAAAATAATTTGGTTGAAACTTTCAAGTTCTATAGGGAACATAATACAATACGACTTCCTGTTTTTGTTGAAAAGGCAATAAAAAGTTTTAATTGAAGAGAAAACGAAGCAGACACAGAGAGATTTGAGGAGAACTAATTCTGCATACAGTTTGGATGATAGCAACTGGCCAGTACTACAGAATAAGCATCTGAACCTGACTTGCTCATGCTAAGATCCAGCCGTCAGTGCAAGTTGGCCTATTCTGCTTGTTTCGTTCTTGTTTTTTCCCACTTCAGAAATGTAGTTTTCATATCATTAGTCAAAATCTGTAGATGTACCTTGGCCTAACAGTTGCATTGCATCTCATTCTTTGGCTCAGAAGAAAAGGAAAATATATGCTCTCCAGAGCTCTGCATAAAACTGTCTTTGTGTGTGCATTCTCGTTCAACATTGCATCATTTTTCTTCATGAATCTCCTTTCTGCAGTTTTACTGTAAGTGCTTTACTTATAGGAAGAACTCAGAACTGTTCCCTTTGTGTGGCTGGGAGTGTGTGTATGTGTGTGTTCCCTCCAAAAGTGCCACTGTTCATCCAGTGGCAGGTGCAGGCCAGTTGTTGTCATGGCAACAAGGGAAGAGTGAGAAAATCGGTTTAATTCCGCAGCTGATCATTAAGGGGTAGAGGAGATAATTGCAGCAGAAAGGCGGGTGGGGGGGAGTCAGTAATTATATGAGAGCAACACAGATGAAAAGACAGGGCACAGATGCTGTTGGTGTATCACACCCTGCTGTAGCCATTTCAGTCCGTACAAGTCAGCAAAGTGGTCCAAAATGAGAGGCCATGCATTTTCCAGCAGGGCAAATACCATCCTGGGGGAGTTTCACCTTTGGAAGGCCAACATGTCAAGATTCATTATAAAACGGATAGAGAGTTGAGTGCTTGAGGGAAGAGTGGATCATTTTACTTGACAAATGTGATGGATCTCTATTCAAGAACAAGTAAAGCAGATTAAGTGTGTGTGTATGCAAGGGGGGGCACACTAAGCTAATAGTATCCTCGGTGTATGTTTGTGCAGACCTATGGCCCTAATGGAGATGTAAAATTTCCAGGTTAGGGAGAGCTGCTGGAGACATAAACGGCTGTTTTTATGGTCCTAAAGTTGTATTTGTATAAATTGGTTTACTCATAAAATCATCATTATATTTAATAGCTTTAAAACATAAACTTAGTAAACTTATTTTTTTGGCTGAATAAACTATACTTTTAAATTCAACATACCAAACATGTTATTAGTAGACCAAGGAACACATAATATATTTTGGTTCCTGTTGAATGTCTGACCAGAGGAAACTTCAGCAAGTAGATCTGGAAACATCCAATTGGTCTCAGAAGCTGGAAGAAGTAGAAACAAAGGAAGACTGATGTATAGTACAATCTGTTTCTATTTGTAAGGTCGTTCAGGGAAAATTCTAAACCTGTTCCTGGTCATTGGCTGAAGTATAGGAAAATCTTCTCTAAAGGAGAAGGAATTGAGATATTATTTATCTAAGAAAGACAAAACTTAGGAACAGTAAGCAACCATATTTTGTCTAAGAACCTTTAAGTAATCTTAACCTATTCATTGAAGACTGACTTTGCAAATAATTTTGTTAATGAACATCTTATTTTTATTCTTTTTGGAAGATTATAACTTGTGATGTCTGTCCTATGACTACATCATAGTTACCAGGTTAGTGAGTTTGTTTTGGGTAGAGAGTGTGTTATTTTAGTTAAATAAAACAGCAGAAGCAGTTCTAGTTGAACACATACACATAGTTAAAAGTTTTATAGCCAAGGAGCATTCCCAGGAGATGAGGTCTAGTTGAGAACTTTGTTTAAAAATGTGGCAGTGAGTACTATAGATGCAAGTCTCACAGTTTGTGGTTGGGTTGGGTTGGGTTGGGTTGGGTTTGTTTTTTTTAAAGGTGGAATAACCCCCATTCTGCTCTGTTGCATCCAGCAACAGTGTCAGGATAACTATCCTCTCAAAAGGACATGTGGGTTTTAAAATAGAACTGCATTAGTTGATTACTTGCATTCACTGGCTGGTACATTGACTGCTAAGCAAAATAAACATAGGACTGTACAATAAAACCTAAACTTGACAGAGTACACATTTGCTTAATATTAGGATAGATATGACGCTGCTCACATGTTGGAAAATTGGACATGATAAAGTTACAACAGTTCAATCATTTGAATAAGAAATGGAAGAAAATTGTCACTGTGAATCTTACAAATAAAAGTATCTGCCATGCTCTCTTTATTTACAGAAATTTTGCATCTCACAGCTTTCTATAAAAGTTTTCTTAATATATGGTTTTTAGGCTAGGTAACAATATATAAACACTCTCTTAAATTCTTTAAAAAAATCACTATATGGTTCATGGTTCTTTTTTTCTGAAACATGATGTGTCTAAACTTAATGTCTGGAGAGGCATGCTGTGTTTCGATGTTGCTATGTAAATGCTAGAAGACTCAGAGCCAAAATATGAGATCTGGAATGCCTGATTTTAAAGGAGAGACTAGCTATAGGGAGCATTATGGAAACTTGGTACGATGGATGGAACTAATGGGTACGGTCATCTCTGGATGTCAGCTGTATAGTAGGATCAGAGAAGGGCGGCCACTGTCGGAGCTGTTGCTCTGTATGTCAAAGAGGACGCAGAATCCAGCAGGCTTTATACTATAAAGTGCAGACTCCTCAACAGAAATGACAACACCTGGCTCCAACTTTTGTCATAGGAATATACTATTGTTCTCCCAGTTAAAATACTCAAGGTGATCTTGAAATGAGGAATCAGATCAGGGAAGCCTCAAAAAATGGCAGTGTTATACCAATGGATGACTTCAGCTACCATACATTGACTGAATAAAATGTATGTTCCAGCTGACAAAGAGGTTAAATTTCTTGTTCTAAATGACTGCCATAGAACGGTCTGTCTTGGAACCAATCCGAGGGGAAGTAATCTTGGATTTAATCCTAGGTGCGGTTGTCCAGGTCATAGTAAGGAATGTGAACATTGTTGAACCAGTTGGAAACAGTGACCACAGTGCTATCAGATTCAATATACTGTTAGGAGGAAGATTGCTAAAGAGGTCCAGCATAGTTGTGTTTGGCTTCAATAAAGGAAGTTATTCTAAAATGGGAGAGCTGGTAGAAAAGTAGCAGGAGCAGTCAAGAGGGTTAAAGTATTTCAAAATGCTTGGAGATTACTCAGAAACATAATAGAGGCATAGATAGTAAATATGCCATAAGTTAGGAAAGGTACCGCAAAGGTATCAGCATTTTTAAACAAAAGAGTCGCGGAAGCTGTCTCAGAGACTTCCTTCAAGAAATGGAGATCATGCTGAAATCAAGAAAATGAAAGAGCGTAAGCTTACACAAGGGAGATGTAAGCAGACAGTAAAAGAAACAAACATTTTGAGGAACATATTGCTAACTACATCAAGGCCAACAATAAAGGATTATTTAAATGTATCAGAAGAAAGAAACTGGCTAGAGAAGCAGTTGGACCATTGGATCATAATGGAATTAAATGAGCACTAAAGGAGGATAAGGAGATTGCAGAGAAGCTGAATGGTTCTTTTTTCATCTCTTCATAGCTGAGGATACAGAATAGATACTTGTTCCTGATCTTATGTATTCAGGAAGAGAGTCTTAAGGCAGTTACCAAAAATGACATTCTCAGCATTGACATACTAAAAGTTGATAAATCACCAGGCAAAGAGATATCTATCCCAGAGTTCGTAAAGAGCTCAAATATAAAATTGCTGACAATTTTATATGAATACATATGTCCCTAAGAGTAGCCTCGGTATCAGAAGACTGGCCAATGGCTAAGTAGTACTAGTTTCAGGGATGCAGAGCACATCCAGGAAATTACAAGCCAGTTAGCTTAATATCTGTTCTGGGTAAATTGGTTGAAAGTATTATTAAAGATAGCATAAGAAAGCACAAAGCGGGATAAATCCTACTGAAAATGAATCAACATGGTTTCCACAAAGGTAAATTCTGTCTCAATAACCTATTCAAGTTTTTTGAGAATGTTGGTAAGCACGTGGATGGGGTACTCTAACAGACATTCTTCACTTATGACATTCCCTAATCAAAGAATCCTGAGCAAAACTAATCTTCAATGAATAAGAAGGGGGTCCTCTTATAGATCAGTAACTGGTTAAAGGACAAAAACAGAATAGGAATAAATGAGCTTTTATCTCAATGCAGGAATATAAACAGTAGGGTCCCACAAGGTTCTGTATTAGGGGCAGTGCTTTTCAATGTATTCATAAATGGTCTGGAACTAAGAGTAAGCAGTAAAGTGTCCAAGTTTGCTGATGAAACTAAACTATTCCTGGTAGTTAAAACTAAAGGGATTGTGATATCATCTCCAGTGGGATCTCTCCAATCAAAATGTCAAATGCATTTTAATGTAAGCAAGTATAAAGTAATGCATGTTGGGCAGGGATCCTGTGGGCAGATAGCCATTGTATGAACAGGGTACTGGACTGAATGGACTGTTGGTCTGATACAGCATAATTTTTTACAAGCTATATTATGTTCATCAGTCTTCATACCATTGCTATTTTTTAGTAATTGGTACAAAAAGACCAGGGAGTAAAGTGTTCTTTTGTGTATCTTACCAGAAGCTTGACATTTACTGTCTTTCTTACAGTTGCTTAATAACTACCCCATTTCTGTCTTGGAAATAAACTGTCACAGCAACTATGTGAAAAAATTATCTGTGGGGTTTCATAAAGGCATACAGCAAAAGGCAAAGGGACAGTGTACCCTATCACATTTTGTATACTGTTGGAAGTTAGTCTTGTATTCTGTAACATGGGTGAGCTCACGAGTTAATATTTTCCATTGACAAACTGCAGTAGTGCCATCCTAGAGAAATAACACTGGCACACACATGCAGGCATTTCTAGTGTGATGGTGGTGGTGGACCTGGCCAAGAAAAAAACAGGTTCAGATTTGAGTTGAGCCATGGATGAAGCTCACTGGGAACCTGGAAACTGGCAGTCATTTCACCAAGAAATCCATAAATTAGCAGATTTTTAATGCCAATGGGACCCTATTTTATCTTCATGGAGCCTTATCCCCATTAGGCTGAAAGGTGAGATATATGACACTTGGGCCATCTGCAGAAGGTTATGCTGCAGTGCTATAGAAGTTCTCTAAATGCAGTAGTGCTGTTGGAGATACTGCCCTGCTGTGAAAATCTTGAGTTGGATTTTCCTGTCTCTCCTACCAAGTAACCTTGGGCTAGTCATCCTTTGATCTAGCTTTCTCCATGCTGGCTGGGGATTGTAGGAGTGACAGCCTCAGCATACTAGGCAGCAGGTTGTGGGAGCCTGATTTAATCTTATATATTTCATGTGTTCTTTGTGAGGCTAAAGTGGTTGTCTCTGTGTGACTGTTTATGTCACCCAAAGGTCCTTAGAGGAAAGGTGGCATACAGATGTGATAAACAAAGGTGACTGTCACTTCTAGCAGCACAGTATCTCCTTTTATCAGAAGACTTAACCACTTTGATCAATGGTGTATCTGTCTTTCTGGATATATTACTGTTTTCCTCTTAGGTCCAAGTTCTTGTTCTGCAAGGATCACACAAAAGGTTGGAATAGTATGTGGGACAATTCCCAAAGTGAATTTTGTGGTGTATGTCCTCTCACAAGATACGTGTACTGAAGTCCAGAAAATGCTGAAGGTCCCTAAGAAAGGACTTTTATCTTGGTGAATGTCCTTTTTGTAAAGTCAGTGACCTACTTCTTCCCAGTATGTTGGTCTCTTTCCTAGTCTCCTGCTTCAAATAAAAACCTCACTATGGGGTTTCATTTTAGTAATCCCAGTCCTTCCATTGCATTATTGACTACTTATTTCCCACTTTCCTACCCTGGTATCCCATATTGCCTTCCTTTTCTGAAGGATTTTTTCCACTGTCTAACCAGCTGCCATTGCAATTTGGGAAGAAGCAATTAATACTGGAGTTGAGGTATTTGAATGACATAATAATTAGGCTGAAAAAATGTAATTTTCCTTGCATATTAGAGATGGGATTATTTCAAGGAGATCTCATTAATGTGCCATTTCTCAACAAGGACCAAGTAACTTCTCTCTTAATAAGATTAGCACAGGGGTCAGAATGCAAGAATCTGTTAGTTTGATAAATTTCTCCTTTTTCCCTAACTATATTCTATTTTACTACTTCATACAAAGTGTATTTGTATGTGCTACGGAGTTTAGAGATGTGGTATAACTTGTTGCTAGAAGTAAGTCCTTGGAGAGTTTTCTAGGGCAGCTCCCTATTTGCTGGATGACATTGGACAGAATACCCTTCTGTTGGCATATCACTGCCCACATCAGAAATAGCTTCTTCATTAGAAAGCTTCATCTCCACAAAGCACTTTTCAATAGGTTTTGTACATCATCTCTAAACTCACCCTGCTGAGTTCTAAGTACCAAAAGGACACAGCAGATGATCACAAAGAGGCTTCATAAATATGTTTTCAGTGAAGGAATGGAAAAACTAATTGGCTTCCCCACAAGACAGCCAGGAAAGTTTAGGTCTGCCTCCTCTCCCTTTCCTGTTTGCTCATAATGCTGTCCAACTGCTGGGTCACCTTCTGGCGAAGATACTTTTGTTGATGTCCTGAAAATACGTCACTTTGAAATAAACTTAACCACCAGTGGCTCTATGAAAACCTATCACAGGCAGCCTACTGTGAGATGTATCACAAAAAAACCTTAGAAATGGAGCAACATATCACCCTTTTTTCTTGCATCTAATATTTCTCGTCACTTAGTTCTCTTAGATGTTATACCTATTGATGCTATTCATATTATTTCCAGGCAGAAATGCATTATCCCTCTGGTGTGAACCCTTCCAAGCAGTATTGGATTAGTTATGTTGGCATAAATAAGGCTGCTTATCTCAATTTCAAAACTTGGATGCCATTGTGAATAGCTTACAAGATTGTCGGTGAAACTGCAGCGCATCAGACAGTTGCGGGATGGATGGTCACTAGGACCTGAAGCGGCACTGGCACTATATTTGATAGCATTTACTTCCACCTTAAAGCTTAGTTCTCATTAACTCTACTCACACATAAACCTGCCTCATGTAGAATAGAGGACCTCATAATAAATACTGTTCAATATCAATCAAACTGTTTCCTTACAGCCAGCCTTTCTGCTTTGAATTACTATAAACTTGAAAAAAAGAGATGCTACTTTTAAAAAGAAGTTACCTGCTTTGTCTATCTAAATGCATGTCCTGCCTTGACGCTAAAATAGTGCTGAAGGCAGTGAAGATAAATTACAGGGAAAATGACAATGTTATAATTAAAATGTTAATGTTGTCAATATCAGTGTTCTCATGCTCACCCCATGAACAGGGACTTGAAAGTGTGGTATTTAGTTCACCTTCAGGTAGATGCATGTGGAGACCTCCTTCGTTCCTTGCCACTCAACATGGCAATTTCAGGGACTTTGAGTGAAGGTGCCATAGCATTCACGGAGTCATCGTGGGTGGTGTCAACATGCACAGTTTCACTTCCTTTACAACTTTCCTTTCATTTTCTATCTCTAGCTTACCTGCCTAACTTGATATTACAAAATGGGGTAGGAATTTCCCAACACTAGATGGTCACAATGAGTGAATGAAATGTGATTTGTTTGATAAATCAGGAATGATACAACATAGTCCATATATCTGTCTTTTCCTTTCCTGCAGTATGGCTTTGTTTCAGGGTTTTCCTCAGTGTCAGATTTGTGTGATCTGCAAGAGAAAGTCACTCAAATACATAACAGACTACATTGCTCTAGTTCTTGGTGTTATCTCAAAAACCACAAAACAAAATTCACTACTTTAATGTCAGTTTTACACACTCCTTTCTCTTGCTTATTGGCCCACTTCTGCTCTTTCATTATTGGAGCATTTGTCTTTTTTTATTTCCTAGTGAACTTGTGTGATTGCACACATTCATCAGAGATGCTCTTGCTAATTAAATTAAATTTAATGTTGAGACTCCATCAGCTGCTAGCCACTCTGCAGCTAGAAGAAAGCTAGGTGAAGGTTATCTAGTGGGACTGTGATGTTCTCTCCCTTTCCTGGAAAGGGGCTATCCGCAGCCCTTCATCCCTACTGAATATAAATATTTATGTTCATAAATTCTTGAAATGCCCTTCTTGGTATCATTTACAGCTGTCAGTAAACAAACTGATATGAAATGTTCGAGCAAGATCATCATATGGTGCTTGTCTTGATGATATAGCTTTGTTTGTGTTTATTTCAGTCTCCTGCAGAAAGTTTTGCATCCAGAATTTGGCCTTCTGTGGAAGGCCACCGAATACTTTTGACCCAGTAGGGCAAAGGATGACATGATCTTTCTTGTGGTCCCCTACCAGCCTGATCTGGGTAGTTGGTACCCCCTGGAATAGCTTGATGGGACTGGAAGTTGCAGGGCAGGGAGAATCAGTGAAGATCACCTCCATGTCTTCTCCACCCCTTCCACTGGACAGAGCATTCTGAGTAGAGTTCTGCTTAGATCATACTTCCATTGCTGGAAAGAAAAGCATTCAGCTAAGCTCTCTTTCATATCCTAGATTAGTGTTGCTCATGTTAGCTCCTCGGCAAAATTCAGAGACCTGAGGTCCAACTTTCAGTATATCTTTCCCCTTATACTCCCTGAATCAGGAAAAGAGAGTTGGCAGCAGGCATACAAGTGACAAAGAAATCTATGTCATACAGAGACACTGGTGGTAAAATTTGTTATGCAATATGTCTACAGTTTTCCATAAGAGGGAAACTGAAGAAAATGTTGTTGTCTGGTGGCTAAATAGTAAACTAGAATGGCCTGGGTTTAAAACATTGGTCCATCATGCATTCGCTGGCCTTTACAGAAACAAAACATGAGTTACATGTCTGGGGAGCAGTGGAATTCCCTCAATTCCCTTATTTGGAAATATAAATATTCATGCAACTTTCCCGGAGCCATTTGATAAGACTCATTACACACTGTTTCTTTGGCACTGTTTGTTAATGCTGTCTCCTCAAGCAGTAGGAATTGTTATCAGGATTCCTGGATTCTACTGTTACTGGAAATAAAATATTTTGATTCTGATTGGTTTTTCAGTGTTTGTTTAAATTGCTTAAGAGTTGGTATTTGGGCTAATATTTGTAAACATGGGGTGTATTTGTTCCAAAACATTTGGGGATACTATGGGTTTTTGTCTTGCTCAGGTGAGAAAAAATTGACCATATCAAACTAAATTGCAGTATAAATTTTATTCTTTTGCCTATGCAGTGCAGTGCTCGGCCCTTGATTTATCTGTTTGGAAAATAGAGTGGCTTCCCAGAATGCCAAATTCTGTATGACTTCCCTTTGAAAGTATATTGATCAGAATCTACAGGAGCAGACTTAGGACACAGAAGCTTTTCTGAAACGTCACTTTCCATTGTGCTGTTTTGCTCTTTTCTTGCTGATGATATAGTTACTCTGATTTTTTAATTCACTATCCCAAGGTATGTGATCCCTCAGAGAATGCCATGTTACTACATGCAGCCCTTTAGTTAATCCACAGCACAGCCTAGACCATCTGTGTTGTTTCTCCCTTGTGAAGAGATCCCCCTCTGTCCATGTTCTTCATTTGCCCTGAGTAATGAGGCTGCTGGGAAAGCAACAAATTATCTGTCCTTCAAAAGATCTGTCTACTTTAGACACTGTGGCTGTGTTCGCACAACTCCTTAAGCCCCTTTAGAATGCTAAACATGCATTTTGGTTAAAATTCCTCTATGGCAAACTGCTGATCAGGCACAGCAGGGGTTGTGTTCTCCTCCTCCCTCCTCTTCCCGCTTCCTCTTTGTCCCCCCCTCCCCCCAATCTTTCTGCAGCATCCCAGAGGACACTGCAGGAGCAAAGAGATGTTTGTTGAGCTGCAGCAAGCTGCTAGAGAAGGGATGGGCATCTCAGGACCACATGCCTCCCCCAGCCCCTGCAAAAAAGAGGATTTTGGCTGCCAAGGTTGCTTTCTACACATTCCCACCTTAAAAAAACTGAAAAAAATAGCAATAGGCTACAGGTTGCAATTTGGCATAAGCATTTGTCTGCAAGAGCACAGTGTACGTGCCAAATTACAGCTTTGTAGCTTATTGATACTGTATTTTTAAAAGATGAGGGTGGAAAAATACCCTTTGCAGCAGAATCTTCAGGTGCTCATGTGACCCTGTGCTGCCTTCACTTTTCTGAGCATTCATAATGGAGGCACAAACTCCCATCTAGTCCCTTCACTCCATCCCCAGAACCAGTAAAAAGATTGTGGGGGGATATACTCCCCATTCATTTTCCTTCCAAGCAGGAACCTGGGAGAGAGGAGTTGAGGGGGTACTAGGAATCCTCAACTGATCCTTTGGTTTTGCAGGTGACCCCAAGTGCGTTGTACCTTGAAAAGTGGCAAAACCTGAGGGAAGACCTGGTAGTGGGAACACACAGGTTGTGATATAGAGAGATAAGGCTGCATCTCAGCCCTTTTCCATGCTGCCCTGTCTCTCCATCATGCCTTGACGTTTCAGAACCATGCAAATGGGGATCTGAAATGTCCCCCAAATACCAGGGAATCAGGGAGAGACTCCCCAGGATTCAAGTGGACATCCTCATGGGGTATCCTGCCCACAGTTGCAAAACAGAATCAGGAAAGTCACCTTTAACCATGCTCTTGTGCATGCATGCTCCTCCTCCCCTCCAATGTATGTATGTGTCAAACTGCAGCCAGTGCAACATCTAGGATTTATTCAGAGCAAAATCCAGTTGAGATGCCTGTAATCCTTATGAACCTAAATCCTAGTGCTAAATGGGTCGCTGCAGTTGCATAGAGGAGAGGAAACCTTTCCCAGCTGGCTTCAACTACTGCTTTGGCATTTTGGGGTGCCTGGTAAAGGCAGTTGCCCACTAGCCCCTTGGTTGGTTTATTAAACCCACAACAAACCTTGACTAGTTGGGATAGTTTACAAGCCTTCCTCTGGGAAGAGTGCTGGGCTGAGACAATATACCAAATCACCATGGCTTATATAAACCATCATAACTTAAAATGTGTTGTTCAAACCCAGTCAGTAGGTTCTGTATTTGAAGAACACATTTTAAGTTATGATGGTTTAAAATTCTGGGTTTCAAAGTCTGTCTTTTCCTCTAAGATAGAGGACAGATCCTCACAATGTGACAAACCACTGTGGTGGTGTTTTTTTTTTACCCTAGCTGGTCTGATGTACTGTCCAAACCTTGTTGTGGTATTTCAGTGTAGTACATCTGGTTTCTGGAAACCACAGAAAGAAGCAACTGTCTGTTCCATGGTTTCTGTGCTTCACCATGGCTTCTTGGGATATCCAGACCCATGATTGTGGTTCCCAAGATCTTGGTATGCAGCTCCCACAGAGTCCCCTGGAAAGAGCTGCAGCTGCAGGAACTGTTCCAGTCATCCAACCTCTACTGAACTGTTTTGCCCAGCAGCGGGTGCCTCAATGCCTTCCTCACTCTGACAGGGTGCTCTACACTCCCTTCCTCTCAGGCTTCTTTGCTTCCCTCCAGGTGTCCACCTTTTGTTGTTGTTGTTCTCCAGCTTCAGAGAAATGGGCTGTGCTGCCTGGACCAGTGACCATGCAGTCAACCAGGCCATGTTGTTCTCACAGGTGCCACTTATGAGTTTCTGTGCCTTTGATCTCTGTCCTCTCTGTAAAGTTGTTTCTTCAAACAAGGGCACATGTGCAACACATGGGGCATTACAAATGGGAATGTCCCTGCCTTCCTTTCTTGTCTTGACTTTTATCTTCACCACATAACTCACGACCGTCAACAAGCCCTGTGTACAGCACCCCCCCCCCCATATCTGTTGTGAATTGTTCCAGCACAAGAAAGCACAGGAAAACCAAAGAAGGGCTACTGGGCACATAGTCTCAATCTGGACAAGTAGCATCTCCAGCAGCATGTGCATCTCTGTGGTGATAATCAGGTAGGGCAGGGCAGCCTCCTCCACCCTGTATGACCACCTCATGATGGGCCACATGGAAGCTATAGACTGGCAGACCAAGGTCATCTGAATGGTTGCAGCAGCACTGCAGACTGGGCACCCACTGCAAGCCCTGTGTCAGCTTTTTCACAGTATGGGCAACCACAGCAGCCTTTCCCATTCCTCTCATGACCCCACTGCTGCTGCCGCCACCACAGTAGTTACCATCCATTCAGCATCACCGGGCAAAGCCTCCTGCCTTCACTGGGCCCACTGGCCTGGCTCCCATTCCATAGTTCCACCTTTCTTCCCCCAGCAATACGTCCCTGGTCCACCCCATAGCACCCTTCAGAAAATGCAGTAGCAACTTCAGAATAAGTGTTACAGGGCCAGATGTCACTGGAGAAGTGCACTAGAAGTGGAGGCACACCAGCAT
The DNA here is from genome assembly GCF_004798865.1 of Varanus komodoensis. NCBI lineage: Eukaryota > Metazoa > Chordata > Lepidosauria > Squamata > Varanidae > Varanus > Varanus komodoensis. The sequence continues at coordinate 4,347,259 of NW_025335761.1, forward strand.
TGCTACTCAGCAAGTGCCAAGGAGAACAGCTAACCTACTGAAAAAGGGCTCGGGGTGCCTGTAGTGCGGCATTTCCCATGACAAGCTAAGCAGCATGTCATCTCCTGACTCTGTATTCACCTGCATTCCCACACCTCCCTGTGCTTCCCATACCAAAGAGGTCAGGCAGCATGAGGGAGGATGGGCAGCCAAGGCTCTTTCGGTGCCAGAGGCAGAGCCAAGACAAGGGAAGTGCAAGGTGGATTTCAAGCAGGGCTGCTGAGTTCAGAGGGAGTGCATGGAAATGGGTGATTCCCAGAGCAGTGTCAGTAATAGGAGGGAGAGAGGGAGGGTGTGTGGAATGATGACAACTGAAGGCTGCTGAAGAAGAGGGTAGAGCAGGGGCTCTGACAGCAAGACAGGTGGGGCAAAGACACTTCACAGGGTGAAGTTGCACAGAAAAGGAAGACGTTGCCTACAGGCATGGTGAGGAAGACAGAGGGCAAAGTCTGTCCTCATTCAAGTCTCTGTGTGCATGGATACATCGGATGCCTGATTGACATGTTTATGGTCCCTGCTCAGAGCAAAGCCTTGACAGATCTTCAGCAAGCCAGTCAAGAGAAGATGTGGTGTGTGGTAAAGCTGCTTAGACATGAAGAAGGATCACAGCTGTCTCTGTGGGCAGATGTATTCACTGAATGACTGTTTCAGCTGAGGGATGTGAGGGGAAAAAGAAGGGAGAGTGTGGCAGAGAACATGCCCAGGGAAGTGTGTGGACCAGTGAGGAGGGGGGGTGACATAGGCAGGGACAGTGCAACAGGGGATTGAATTTCAGGTACAACAACTGCTGTGGGAGGACCATCAACAAGAGGACCAAGTGTGAAGGACAGAAGGCACACTAGCATGGAAACCACTTGCTCTTCTGCTGAGCACATCGAGATAAAAAACCATGTACCATGGTAACCGTTCAGGGTTGCTTGCTGTGGCATACGAATGCAGCCAGAGTGAAGAAGAGATGAGCAGTGGTGTGTCTGCATTTATTTTAGCTTGAATTTTCCTTTTGATTATACCGGAAACATTTACATATATCCGTTTTTATGGACTTAGGCTTTTGTGTAGAAGCTGTGTTGAGAGTTGTTTTGATCCTGATCTGCTGAAGAAAGGGCAACAAAAGTAATGTTACTTTTGTAAGAAGAAACCAAGCTTGATTTCTAGGTTGTTAGGATTTTGGGGTCTCTATTGCTTCATTTCATGCTATGAAGAAAGCCTTTCCTCATCTTTTTCTCCCTTATGCTAGTTCCCCCTTCACTTGCAGCAATTGCTAATTTGCACATGTGGAACAACAGCATCAATCTTGCTGACTGTTTCTGGGTTTTATTGATAAGAATATGGAAGCATCTCTGGTCTGACATTATACTTGACCTGTAGGAAAGGCTTCCTATTGTTTACTGCTAATACAGGATCAAGTGACCTTGTCTTCATAGCTAGACTAATGAAACCCCAATTAAAGGAATGGGGATCGTTCATTATCTGATTTGCACATCTGATTTACAGGCCTTAATTCTATGTTAATTCTGTTTATTGTTGAGGAAAGGAGTTAACAAGACAATCTGAATTTCAGCAGAGAAAATATTGGGGTTGCTGTGACCCACAGATAAGAAGAGAGTTTGGACACCTGCTTGCTGATAACCATGAGATAAGTGTCAAGAAATGTAAATCTTCTCTTGTTCTAAAACAATATATATGTTAGTTTGTTCAAAGCAATATAAGTATGCTTTGTCAACCAAAGTAAACAAAAGAAGTAAGCCACATCTGTAACTAAGCTGTTAATCAAGCAGGATAAAGAAGATGCACCAAAGGTATATAAAGCGTGCTACATTTCACATTGTTCTTTATTATTATCTCTTAATGAGATTAAACTATTGCATGCAAAGTAATAAAGCTTTCTGGTAGTATTTTCATGTGGCAAGTACTTTACTTTGAAAGGATCTTCAGGTTTGAACCAGAGGAGGCGTATCTTCTGGGGTCCTCTTCTGGAGTCCTCTTCTGGGACTAATTTGGGAAGTCCCATAACATTACCCAGGACTGTCTTAACAATTTTGTGATTTCTGCCTACTGGAAAAGTGCAGCACTAGCTTCTATGTAAATGCATGCAAACCACCTTAAATATCAGTCCACCAGAGAAGTGGGGCTGTTTTGCATTATGTTAAAGTATGGATCATTTTTTCATGCATGGTCTACTGGACAGTGTACAAAAGGGATCTTGGGAACTGTCCTTGAAATTTGAACACAATGTTGGACTCACTTACAAAAGTTGCATTTTCCCAGCCTCCATTTCAGTATAAAATTGGAGTAACATATCTCATTGCATTGCATTAGGATGAACAAGAAATAGAGCATTCTGACTGCCTTTAGCTTTAGGCTACAAAAGTAATCGATACATAGGAAACTGTATGAAATATGGCATCTCATGCACATTAGTTTCTCAGTGCTACATTCCTTTACCTATTAAAAGGATTTCAATCAATACTTCACATGCCCAGAAGAGTTCATGTGCCCGGGTTTGTGAGCAGAAACTCAGACATGTCTGTGTGCGCACAGGCTGCCCGAACTTTCTCTTAAACATCAGAGGTACTGTCTTGAAGGACATATGGCAGGACAGGCTGATATTCCCAGTTGCATCACACTCTTTGAAGTTTCTGTGCCCACTCAATATGAAATCTTCACATTGTTATCACATTCTTATTGCAGTAGATGATCATCTGTCTGGACCCATTTGCAGATGAAAGGGGGATCCCCTTTGGCATTTCCCTGAGACCCAAAATTCTTGAAAGGGGATGAGAGAGAAACCTTCAGAAGTTCATCAGTAGAAAAGAATGGTGGAATACAGTGAGCAGGATTATAACAAGTCATTCTGAACCCCTGTAATGCAGAGATCACTTTCTAGTGTCTTTCCAGCATGAGTGACTCTGATAATCCTTATGGAGCCAAGGACTTGCAGGCTATGCCCAATATGGGGGGATAGTCTAGTCCATTCAGAACCAGAGGCCTGAATCACCATTTGCAGGAGAGAAGAAAAAAGCTGGTGGAAGCTGTGGAGACAGCTGTGTGCTACCTAAACCCGAATGTTCATGAAGTAAGTTCTTGGTGCATGGATTTAGGAAATGATAGACAGATTGAAAACCTTATCGAGCCTACTTTTAATTGCTCCTTCTTGCTCATCCACCTGGGAAGAAATGACATATGCAAACACAACTATGAATGTGTCGTCTGACTGTGAAACTCTGGGAAGAAAATTGAAGGACCTCAGATGGGCCTCAGATGATGGTATGATTATTTCTTCCTGTAGAAAGAGAGGAAAGAGTACTAAAGACTTGCTGGTGTACATTCCGAATCTTCATCTGTCATCTTTGAGGGGAAAAAAATAGAAAATAGATGAGGTACCGTAGGACTGGAAACAAGCAAATATCTCAGACAAAAAGTGGAGGCATGAAGATCTGGGAAATTACAAAAAAGTCAATCTGACACTAAAGCCAAGAAAGCTGCTAGAAAGGAGTACATATGTAAAAATGCATGAAGGAGTCCATTTGTAAGTATCTTGATAACAATGCAGTGGTTACTGCAATCCAACATGGATTTGTCAAAACTTGCCAGGTAAATCTCTCATCTGGTTTCTAGCTTAGAACGTTGCAGAAATGCTGTGATGCAATTGAAGTTGATTTCAGCAAAGCAGTTGACAAAGTTTCCAAAATATTTTGGTTAGCAAGAAGGTAAACTGGGCTAGATGCATATATTCAGTTAGATTTACAGCTTGGTTGGAAAGCAGCACTCAGATTGCTCATCAGTGGTTGTTATTAAATTGGAGGAAGATTTTGAATTGAATATTGCAGAACCTGGTATTCTTCAACAACAGGAATGAACTACCAATCTCTCAGAAGACAGGAATAATGTTCAAAATGCCGTTAATAGATAGAAAATTCTGCCAAAACTAGCACAATGAAATTCAACAGACAAATACAAACTTCTGCATTTAGGCTAAAATAAAATTAAATAGGTAGCAGGAATAGGATGGGAAATGGTATCTGGCTTAGCAGTGGGACATGTGAAAAGCATCTTGGGATTACATTCTATCTCAAGCTGAAGATGAATCTTCAGTCTGATTTGGATGAGGGAAAATGTTATTGCAACTTTGGTTCAGTAAACAGAACCGTAATTTCCAAGTCACAAGAAATAGGAACAGTACTGCTTTGTTCTCCAGTTGTCTGGAATATTGTGTCCAGTATGGGGCACAACATGTAAAGGGGAATATATTACACATTGGAATGCAGTACTGAGGTGGGCTATTATCTCCTATTCCACATTGGTTTTACTGATGAAAATCAGCTAGCCACAGCAGGCCAAAAAAATACACATCTGACAAATGTATCTGTATAATAAACACATTTGCAAATATCAGACTGGGCCAAAGTAGATACAGCATTAATTGTGTGTATGCAATTAACATGACATATTTGTTACAGGCAACATAACCACAGGAAAGCTAAGCAAACATGGGATCATGGGGTGGGTATCAGTAATTAACTCTTTCTCTCTGAGCTGTGGAGCTTAAAATGTCTTTCAAACATTTGCATGATTTGCATTTCAAGAGACAGGCACACTGCATTCAACACTTACCACGTATGTAATAGGCTTGAATTTGAAGGAAAGGAGTTTCTTTCAGACACAGCCGGTGCTTCCCAACTTTGAAATGAATGCCCCCACCAGCACTATATTTTACTTTTTCAGGTCCCTAGTTTAGAATTCATGGCCTCTTACTTGTCTCCAGTGCTTTCAGTAACCTCATGCATGGGTCCCATGAATAGAACAGCTGACAGATTCCTCTGGAGCTTGCATCTTAATTGGTCCAGACATTCTGTCTAGAATCAGTAGACCCAGACAACCCAAGCAGATGATAGCGGTGAAGGGCATAGACGGATGGGGTTTTCAGTGGTGGGAGATGCTGAAATGGCATACCTTACGAGCTGAGCAAAGCCCCATGCTGATCGCTGCTCATCAAGTAGGCTATCAAGAAAGCAGTTGGAATTATGTAGTCAAAATCAGAGAGTGTACAGCACATTCCTGCACTAATTGCAGTAGAACTATCTTCCCTAACTCCCCACTTTTTATTTGGGCTACAGTAACCGAGGAAGCTGCCTTCAGAACAAGGCCCAGTTGTTATTCTGAATACATATCAGAGCATGAACTCATCTTCCCATGTTCTTTGTCATGGCCTCTGTGCATCACACATATGGGTGCTGCGCCTGTGCAGTGCCTAGGCTGGAAAGATTGAAAGCTAACGGTTTTTGGCAGGAAAACTCCGCTCCCCTCCCCCTTGGTAGCATATATATAAAGCGGAGTGTCCACCATTTTCTCCAGTCTTTTGCGACCGCCGTTCACTGTGCCTCGTACCTGTTTGTATCTCGCTTGACTCAGTATTGTTCGTTACTTACCATTTGTCTTTTTGCTCTTATTCCAAGTTATTGTTCCCTCATTATTAAAAAAACAAACAAACCGAAAATATATTGCTTTTCCCTCTTTCCTGTATTCTATTTCTTCTGTTTCTGCGATGGCGCAGTGAGTGGCCTTCTGCAAATGTGCGGAATGTGGGTCCAAAATGTCTCTGGTGGACCCTCCTGACTCATGCCTCCTTTGCCTCGGCGAGGGGCACAGGACTGATAAATGCCGCCATTGCCTTGCTTTTACTAAGCAAGCGCGAAAAAATAGGGAGAACCGACTGTGGAAGCTCCTATGGGATCAAGCGCTGATGAAATCAGATCAGCCTGCAGTAAAGCCTGGGCCAGCGCATGCTCCATCTGCTAAGCGCAAGACCACAGCCTCGTCCACAGCGGTTCAATGCCCAGCCTCTGCCTCGGGCATGTCCGGCAACGCCCTTCGCCCACGTCTCAGCCGCACCCATCGGATGATGGAAATTCCCCCTCTGGGGCTCAGCAACCTCTTTCTCCCCCACGTAAACGATGGGAAAAGAGGAAGCACGGGGGATCAGATCAGTCTTCGGCCCATAAGAAGGCGAAGAAAGATAAGGTGGCTAAACCGCATCATAGGAAGAGGCACCAGGATTCGGGTTCGACAGCACCATCGATCCCGGCGGCAGCTTTGGTACCAACTCCATCGGTACTGATGCTTCAAGTGGCGATGCAGGTTAGCCCTCCAAGGTCCCCAATGCAACCTGCTCCACAACAGGGCCTACCTATCCAACCGCCCGAGGAGCTGCACCATGAGTCCATATCCGATGGGGAGATTCGGGACCCTCCTCCGAGGGCTTGTTCCCTGACTCCTATGCCTATGGCGAGAGCTAGAGACCAATCCCCATCACCACCGCCTTGGTCCCGAATGGACAAGAGGCAGGAAGAAGGATGGTTTCAGCCCCATTACAACTACCAGTCAGGTTGGGAGGACTACCATTCTTCCAGATTCCGTCCTCACCCACAGGATCGCTCCTCACCTTCCGCACAGGAGGTTATGCTGTCTACCTTCTGGCAGGTTGAACCCAAACGTCCCACTTCACCAGGGACTTCCTTGTTGGAGCCATACCACCTCGGGCCCGACTCCGACTTGGATGCTGACTCTATCTCTCCGGATGGCCTGATTACGTCTCAAGGCCCATCATCGCCTGAAGAGCCCCACATATGTTTTGGCGAGCTTATGTCTAGACTTGTTCGGTCACTCGAGATCGAGGCGCAACATCAGCCAGATCCAAGCACCAACACGTTCTACGACATTGTCAGGGGAGAACAATCGCCAGCAATCGTCTTGCCGCTTATTATGACTCTGCGGCAGGTGATGACGCAACCTTGGGACTTGCCTTCCCAAACTCAGCCTATGGTGAGGAGATACGAGTCCATGTATTGGGTCCGAGAGAGTGACATTCCTTTTTTACTTCACCACCCTAAGCCAAACCCTGTGATGGTCAAATCATCCCAGGGCAGGGAAGCTAGAGGCCATACTGCCCCCAGAGACAAGGAGGGTCGCAAGATTGATATGCTGGTGCGCAGAGTCTATGCGGCTGCAGGACTCGGGCTTCGCATGTCCAACTATGAAGCCACCCTGGCCAAGTATCAATTCTTTATTATGCAGAGGCTGAATAATATGGTCGCTCCCCTGCCTGAACAACAACGGGATCTTGCCAGAATCTTCATTAAAGAGGGGATGCAAGTTGCTATTCAACAACTATCCACAGCACACCACCATGTGGATATGGACTCAAGAGCTCTTGTGGGGGCTGTCTCACTGAGAAGGCATGCCTGGTTGTGAAACTGCAACTTCCCTGACTAAATGAAGCGGCAAATAAAAGAAATGCCCTTTGATGGCTCCGGGCTTTTTCATTCCCGCACCCATCACAAACTAAAGTCCATCCATGAATCCCGGATGACAGCTAGACATATGGAACTGCCCGGACAGCTCAAACGTAAGTGGTCATGGTCGCGTCTGTCCTACCGCTACCAGCCGCCGCAGCGACAGTACCAACAAAGGCCGCAACACAGAAGGCAACAACCTCATCGGTGTTTCCCACAAAACCGTTGACGTTTCGATACTGAGAAGCGTCAACGCTGATGGGACGGGAGAACCTCTCCTCCACCTCCATACTCACCCTTCCCCCTCCCCTTTGGGGAATGGCTGCAAGGCCGACTCCCCATTTGGGAGTCCATTACATCTGATCAGTGGGTCCTGTCAATCATTCAGCTTGGATACAGAATAGAATTCGATACCATTCCGCCGTCGAACCCGATTCGATTTACACCGCGTCCCCCAGTGCTAGTGAACGAAATGCAACAACTGCTTTGTAAGGGGGCGATTCGACAGATCTCCAGCTCCAAAGGGCTTCATGGATTCTATTCCAGATATTTTACGGTCCCGAAGTGGGATGGTGGTCTTCGTCCGATCTTGAACCTCCAAAATATCAACAGGTTTATCAAACCAAAGAAATTTCGGGTGACTACCCTTCAAAATATCCTTCCACTGCTGAGGAGAGAGGATTGGTTCGCCTCCCTTGACTTAAGAGATGCCTATTTCCATATTTCGATTCATCCAAGTCATCGGCATCTTCTGTGTTTCACCGTCGGAACTGACATTTACAAGTTTAATGTCCTTCCGTTTGGCTTGGCCACGGCTCCGAGGGTCTTCATGAAATGTATGGCACCAGTCTGTGCTCACCTTTGTCTTCAGGGCATCCAAGTCTACCCTTACCTTGATGACTGGCTTATAGTATCACAGACACATGAAACCCTACTGTCAGCTGTTCAGGCTGCTTGCATACTGTTGGACAATCTTGGACTCTGCATTAACAGTGAAAAATCATCCCTTGTCCCTACACAGGTGATAGACTTCATCGGCGCTCGCCTCGATTCCACAGTAGCGAGGGCGTTTCTCCCTCAAGCTCGTCAGGACAGCCTCTGTGTCTGCATCTCTTGGATTCGACAAAGCAGCATAGTGACAGCGCTCTCAATACAAAGACTTTTGGGTCACATGGCCGCCACAGTTGCCAATGTCCCACATGCCAGGTTGAAGTTCCGTCCTCTTCAACTCTGGTTCAACATGAACTTTTGTCCACAAAGAGATTCACCCAGCAAACTACTTCATATGCCCCGCGCTGTTTTATGAACATTGACTTGGTGAATATCCCTGGCCAATTTAAATGTGGGGACCCCTTTCATCACCCCTCACCCGATGATGACTCTATACACCGATGCTTTGCTGGTCGGGTGGGGTGCGGTATGCACGGGACTTTGATCCCAGGGCATGTGGAACCGCCAACAATCGTTGAGCCACATAAATTACCTCGAGCTACTAGCAATTTTCAAGGCACTCGGGTCCTTCAAAGTAGCTCTTCGCCACCAAGTGATACAAATCACGTCCGACAGCATAGTGGCGGTATTCTATATCAACAAACAGGGCAGAACAAAGTCCACTGCTCTAGCCCGCCTATCCATGGACATTTGGGAGGGGTGTATCCCGAGAGGTATAACCCTTTTGGCGGTCCATCTGGCCGGGACTGACAACGAAGAGGCAGACACCCTGAGCAGACACATGTCGATCACCCACGAATGGGAACTGAATCACCACGTCTGCATTCAGTTGTTCCAACTGTGGGGACATTAGGTCATAGACCTATTTGCTACCCACAGAAACAAGGTGTGCAAAAGATTCTGCTCCAGGGCGGGAATAGGACCAGGATCGATGGGGGATGCCCTTATGATCCCATGGACAAATCTCAGGTTTTACGCATTACCACCTATTCCTCTACTGACCAAAGTCGTCTCAAAGATCGTGCACTATGATGCCACAGGAATACTCATAGCACCTTGGTGGCCCCATCAAGCATGGTTCTCCATTCTCCTTCGGATCTCGGACGGCAATTTCCTTCGTCTTCTGACCACACAAGATCTACTAACCCAGCAAAACGGCGCTGTCTGTCACCCGGACTTGTTGTCGTTGAGCCTCACTGTGTGGAGGATTCATTGATCCAAGAGACTGTTTCGGGACAGAGATTTACTGGATCACTCAGTACCTCAACTCATAACCGGTCTGACCCCCTCACTGACTCGGGACTGACGGGAATGTTGTCAGGACCGAGCCCCCTCAATCTGGATGTTGTAAGGATTCTCGAGTCTGCACTAAGGCCGTCAACTCGAAAGTCCTACGCAGCGAAGTGGCGCTGCTTTTCATCCTTTGCGGAATCTAGCTCGTTTAACCCGGTTACGGCATCGGTTGAGAATATTCTTCAGTTTCTGTTGCATCTGCATCGCTCGGGACGGAAACCTTCCTCAATTAAGGTTTATGCAGCTGCAGTGTCACATTATCGAGGTACAGTACAAGGATTGTCAGTGTTTTCGCAGCCGCTTATTCAGAAATTTCTTAAAGGACTGCAGAATCTCCATCCATCTATTCGGCCAGTTATGCTGACATGGAGCCTCTTGGTTGTCCTTCGGGAGCTTACAAAACCACCATTTGAGCCCTTAGCCACTGTCAATATGCGTCTCGTTTCGTGGAAAATGGCCTTCCTTGTTGCTGTTACCTCAGCTCGTAGAGCCAGTGAGCTTTGTGCTCTTTGAATTGATCCACCTTACTTAAACTTCCAGAAGGAAAAGGTGGTCCTGAGGATGGATCCAACTTTTTTACCTAAAGTTGTCACACCGTTTCACCTGAATCAAGAAATTGTGCTACCTGCTTTCTTTCCATCGCCATCAAACCCGATCGAGAGGTCCTTGCATACCTTGGATGTTCGACAATGCTTAGCCTTTTATAGATCGCGCACAGAGTCTCTTCAATGCTCCAATAGGCTTTTTGTAAAATATTCTGAGCGGGACCAAGGATCACCTGTTTCGTCTCAGAGGCTGTCGAAATGGATTGTTCAGACTATTTCGTTGGCATACCAACTTTCAAAGATGGACTTACCTGTTGTTCCAAGGGGCCATTCTACTAGAGTGGTGTTGGCTTCCTCTGCGTTTGCTGCGGGTGTCCCGATCCAGGATGTCTGTAAAGCAGCAACTTGGGCTACGCCTTGTACGCGAAGCACTATCGCCTTGACGTGCGTGCCAGAAGAGACTGTTCCTTCAGGAGGGCTGTTCTTTCTGCTGTTCTTCAATAGCGACACCGCCCACCACCGTTTCTGGTAAGCTTGCTATTCACCCATATGTGTGATGCACAGAGGCCACGACAAAGAAAAGCAGGTTGCTTACCTGTAACTGATGTTCTTCGAGTGGCCATCTGTACATTCACACAACCCACCCGCCGGTCCCGCTCAGTGTCAGTGAGTGGTTTCCTTATCGGTACTGTATGACAGTGCTTTGGTACCTCATATTTTTATGGCATCGGTACCGGAAGGGGATACGACGGTACCTGATAGGTTGTTATACCATCTTCCTCCGTGAGGTGGCGAACGTTCAGTCTCCAAAGACTGGAGAAAATGGTGGACACTCTGCTCTATATATATGCTACCAAGGGGGAGGGGAGCGGAGTTTTCCCACCAAAAACTGTTAGCTTTCGATCTTTCCAGCCTAGGCACTGCGCAGGCGCAGCACCCATATGTGTGAATGCACAGATGACCACTCAAAGAACATCAGTTACAGGTAAGCAACCTGCTTTTTTGAAGTGGCAGGTTGCCAGTTTGTGATCTTTCCTCTAATTTATGTGGTACACCGATTTCCTCATTATAATTTTATGGACAAGGAATATGAAAATCCATTACTTTTAAATGTCTTGCTGTTATGGATACATTTTCTGTTCATTGTAATGGTGCCAATCATAATGAATTCATTTTGCTTTCATGCAGATGTCACTGGCACTTTTTGGATTGTTTCACTGTCATTTACATCAGTAAATGGACACTTAAAAGCATTGCCCATGAGCCTGTTGATCCAGCAAGAGAACAAGGGTCAATTTGTGATCTCGGGGCCAGACACCTTTTTGCTTTGTTAGAAAATGTTTCTCTGTCTTGAGAAAAATCGGCAGCCAATCTGTCTTATAGACTGTTCAGTTCTGACAGTATAATTAAATTGCGACACATCTGACTAAATTGCCCCTTTTCAGTGTAGGAATTCTGCTGTGCTTTCAGCTGTTGTCATGATTGGACTACTTACTAACTGCAAGATCTCAATGGAATGAAGAGGAAAATGTCTCAGAATTGTGTGGGTGTAAAATTTTACAGTTTGGGGCTTCATTTGCAGCATTGATCTTGGAGACAAACATTTTCAGAGGTATCTGCAGCCATTTTTAGAAGTATTGACACCTGAAGAAGACTCCATATGTCAAAGAGAACTGAAATTCATTGGGCTATGTCAAATAATAGAACTGAGAATGTATATGGATGAGTGTCAACATCCTGAGACTTTGTCTCTTCATTCCTTTGAGTTGCTTGAGATGTTTTCAGGTTTTGTTTAACTCTAACTCTAATACATGTCTTGGATAGTGCAAGGCAGGTAAGACAGAGTGCTTCCTAATTTGTCACCTGTAAAGCAGCAGTTTTTGTTTTTGTAGCCCACTGTATGTGTTTTCCCCTCATGCACCAAGCAGTTATCCAAGACCGCCTGGCATTCCAACAATGAGCCTGTTGTTTGCAGATAAACTCTCTAGTTCAGTGATGCAGAAGCTCGGTTCAGTGAACTGAGAGAGAGAAATAATTTGATAGCAGATGTTGCAAGTTCACATAATACAGAACCTCTTAAATTTTGATGTGAATTGCAAAGTGTGCTGAGGTGAGCGAGTGGAGAAACAACTGGCCTAGAAAAAATGATGATTAATACGATTCCATACCAGAAAATAGTTTGCCTTCTCCCAGTCTTACCCATTCAGCCCTTTTCACAGTCACTTCATTCCTCTCTGAAAAGAAAGCTACGTGGCAAGGCCTCTCATTCTTCTCAGTCCCAGAAATCTACCTTAAGGAAAATAGGCTGTCACTGGCACAAAGCATGTACAGTAGGCATTTAATCTCATTGGATGCACTCTGCATATGAGAAATGGTGCACATTGTGGGGCAAGGGGACTAAGTGAATAGCAGATTTCAGTAAAGATGTGTGTTCATTCTACTTCCACACCATCTCCTCTGATACAACCAGGAACTATGAAAGAGTACAAGCAGCACAACCTTGACACTACTCCTTGGATGTAGCTCAGAAATATTTCATTCTGCAGTCTACTCACCTCTGCAGGTTGGATAAGAATGTATGACAAGCCATACTGGGTGAGACCTATGGTCTGTTTAATCAGCTTTCTGTTCACAGAGTGGCAAACTGTCTACTCATGGGCACCCACAAGCAGGAAATGATTGCAACAGCACCCTGCCTCCCATGTTCCCCAGTAGATATACTGCCTCTGATACTAGAGATATTATGTGGCCAATCAAGACTTGTAGCCATTGGTAGTCTTAGCCTCCATGAATTTCTCCAACTCTCTTTTAAACCTGTCAAATTAGTCACAATTCCTATATCTTGTAGAAGTGAATTCCATAGTTTAACTACATGCTATATAAAGAAAAACTTCCTTTTATCTTCACTGAATATCACCCTAAGCAGCTTCATGGGAAGACCCTGGGTTCTAGAATGAGAGAGGGAGAAAAACCGCTTCCTATACGCTTTCTCCACATTATATAAAATATTGTTCACTTTATTATGTTTCCCATTACTTCCTTTTTCCTAAGCATAACAAGTCCAAATGTTGTAACCTTTCCTCATAGAAGATTTGCTCCATCCACTCGATCATTTTAACTGCCATTTTCCATCTCTAATCATTTTTAGGTCAGGTAATCACACCTGTACTCAGTATTGTTATACCATAGAGTTATATAGGGGCACTATCATTGACCATTTTATTTTGAGTTTCTTTCTTAGCAGCCATACAGTGGGTTAACATTTTCCTCACACTGTCCAGAACAACACTAAAATATATTTCTTGTCAGTCAGTGCTAGCTCAGTTCCCATAAGTTTTTGTCTTGATTTATATCCCTTTGCATGTGCTTATACTGAACCACATTTGCTATTTTGATGTCCATTTTCCCAGTTGGGCAAAACCTTTTGGACCCACTCACAATCATTTTAACAGTTCTAAATAGTCTGGGATCATTAATAAACTTGGCCATGCCACTGCTCACTTCTAATTCCAGATCTTTTATAAAGAAGCCAAAAAGCATTGATACAGATCCTTTTGGGACCTCCCTTTGGTTTGTAGAATTTGTCATTGATTCCTGTTCTCTGCTTTCTGTTCTTCTTTGTGGTCTCTGTGCATCACTCACATGGGTTCTGAACCATCCTTTGTGCTTGTATTCTCTTTTGTTTTCCCAGTTGGACAAGATTTGCATTTAATGAAGGAAGCCTTATCTATCATAGTATCCTTCATGTTGCTCATGAATCATGCAGGTGACCACTTGGACTTGCTCTAACCTGTGGTATACATTCCAGCTGAGCTTTTATTAGTGTGGTCTCGTTAGCCTCCAAGCATTTTGAAGAGATTTAAAGCTCTTGTCTCCCTCTTTAATTTTCCTTTTAACCAGTTCTCTCATTTTTGAAAAATTTCCTCTTTTGAAGTCAAATGTGACTGTGTTGGACTCCTTTGGTAATTTTCCACTTAAATATATATTAAATGTCATAGCACCATTATCTCTGTCTTTAATCAATCCCACAACTTCTAAAACAGGATGCATGGTTGCATCAAAAGTTATGGATCATGGCTTAGAATCCAGATGGCAAATCATGTCTCACTAAACTTTTTGTTTGCTAATCTGTGTATGGAATGCTGGACTGGATGGATCTTTGGTCTGATCCAGCATGGCTTTTCTTATGTTCTGGAATGCTTTAAGAGAGGCAACAAGCATGTGGTTAGGGGTGGTCCAGTGGATAGATGGACTTCCAAGTGGCTTTGGACAAAGTTGTAACTTACCAGCCACTGCGAAGTAAACTTAGATAAGTAATTAAGTCCACTTCTGGGACATTATATGCTTAAAGCACAGGAAGCAGAGTAGGTATACATGAGCAGTTCTCAAAATGCAGGGGTATGAGTAGTTTTCTCAAAAGGATTTGTATTAGTACTTCATAAATGATACAGTTAGCAATGAGCTGTGAAGTGACCTATCTTTTTTATACTTGTGCCAAATTATTAAGGTGGTAAGAACAGAAACAGATTGTACTGAGTTTCAAATAGGTCATTACAAGCTGGCTAAATGGGTGGTAATAGCAAATGCGGTTTATGGAAAGGGTAAAGTGATGCCAGTTGTGGAAAAAGTCACATATACACTGAGGCTGAGCTGGCTGTGATTAGCGAGGAAAAGAATCTTGGGAATCATCATGGATAGCTTAATGAACATATTGACTTCATATGCAGCAACTGTGGGAAAACAAATCCCATGTAAGGGATTATTAGGAAAAGGAGTGAAGATAAAACTACCAATATGGTCATGTTTTAATGCAAATTATTTCTAAGACCATGCATGGAGAACAGTTTAGAGTTCTGGTTGTAGCAACTCAACAACAATATTATAGAGCTGGAAAAAGAATAAAAAAGCCAACTAAAATGATTGGAGGACCGTAGCAAAGGAGATATTGCAAGTTTGAGTAATATCATGAAGTTTATAAAACTATTCCTGTTATGAGAAAAATGGTCAAGCAGAAGTTTTTCTCATTCATAGTACAGGTAGTCCCTGGGTTACGAATGTCTGGGTTACAAACAGCCTGTACTTATGAACACAGGGACTGCCCTAAACCCTATATGAAAATCTCTAGTAAAAACATTTGGCATACTCATGTGATCTGACTTACACACAAATTTAACTTAAGGATGTGCTCAGGAACAGAACTCATTCTTAATCCAGGGATTACTAGAGCCTGGTGATCTACAGTAAAGCTGAATGGTGGGATGTTAGGAAAGACAAAAAGCAGTACTTCTCTGTACAGTGCCTAAATAAACTATGGAATTCATGATCATAGAATGTGGATGACCACAAACTTAGCTTCAAAAAAGTGGGTTGGAGATTAAGTCTATGAGTGTCAACTAATCAAGATATCTGTATGACCTTTCCATCATTGTAGACAGGATACCTGTGCTGGTCAACAGCAGCAGAAGAGAACTATTGCCCGTATGAGGTTTCTATAGGTATCTGATTGACTGCTATGGGAAACAGGATACTGAACTAGATAGGGCTTTCATCTGATCCAAGAGGGGTTTTCTTATGTACTTAATGATATTTTGGAAATGCTATTGTATACTTATATAGAAAGGGATTAGTCTGAAACAGGCATTTTGACTCCAGTAGAAATTGCTGAGCTTGGCTGTGTTAGGCATAGTAGAATCCATGACCAAAATGGCATACCACCACTTAAAACACATTAGAAATAAATATGAGCCGGAATAAAATTGAACAAAACAGAATTAAATGAACCAGAATAAAACTGCTCAGAGAGCTTCAGCTGTGGGGCAGTGTGTGTATTCTGTGAGAGATAAATAGATAATAGAATGCCTTGCAGAATTTTTTAAAGGGGCTTTAAAGCATATCTGGAAGATGGGAGGCTTGATGGAGTTCCTCAGGAAGGAAATGTTATAGGAAATACACTTTATTCCTCACATCCTTCCTTTGCTATTGCCCTCATTAGACAAATTCAAAAGTATCTGCTTTGGGATAAACATTTATAGCAGACCAGAATCCATTCTGATGGATATCTTTCATTCTGTCATCAAGATAAATTTAGGATTGCAACCACAGCAGCTTTTTTCTTCTCGGGAAGAGAATCAAGCTGTTCCTAGTTAACCCTCATTGACAAATCCTGTGCTAGTTTTTAGTGTATGCGCAATCTAGGTATGTGAATAAATTCTCTGGTAAGGGTCCAATAGCAGAACCAACTACCTCTCCTTTGAATGATCCACTGAAATTGAAGGTCTGCAGCCTTACCCTCTACTGCAAGGCATCTGTTTTTGCAGAATGCAAACTGTTTTGCAGTTTAAAATAACCAAGCTATCTCATACTGATTCTGGTGTGGTCTACTCTAGAGCAGCAGCACTTTCAGGAAGCAATGACCCTTCCCAATGAGTTAGCAGTTTGAAACCTTGTATTTTCTTTTTTATTGGTAGGTCTTCCAGCCACCCCATGGGCCATTATGCAGAAAAGACGTATAACTCAGAAATGGAGCCATACTTAGATGGATGTAAAGTCCCAGTGGTTCCTCAAAACCCCTTGAAAAACCCATGTGGTGTGGATGAGGACTTTGGTTATTGAGGGGTTTAAAAGTATAGTAAATAAATGCAGATACCATTTTGCATGATGGAAAATTAGGTCTCCAGAATCAACTTACACTGTATTTTTGCAATATGTACTGCTGTACAATTCCGGTTTTCAGTTCATTTGTTCTCAGAGCTCGGGCAGAGCAGTAATGATTATATTGCTGGGTTTAACCAGTTAATGTTCTTGTTCACTGGGAATGATGTGAAGAAAAACCTGCTTTCTTCAGCTGCAAGGACAGTGCTGTTTTTACCATGTCTGTAATTTTCTCTGCTCACCTTGCCTCTCATGGATTGCTGAAAACAGCTGAAGCAGCACAAAGAGATCTGTTTGTGAGTGAACTGGGGTAAGAGTGCAGTGCTATATTCCCTAGCCAGGACCAGGCCTTGTATGATGCACAAGCAACTTAATTGAGGATTTGGAATCAGTGCACACATTGCACAACAGTGTCATAAAGACCATCTTAGATGCAAGGAAAAATTATAAAGAGGAGAAAGCCTAATAAAGTGCATGGTTGGATTTTTAGTTGTTTTCTTTGTTTTAGGAGTACATGCCAACCAAAAGGAGAAATAAAGCATTCTTTTCATAAGTTTTGGACTGGAGAAAATATTTTAAATTTTCTAGGAGTCAGATTTATTGATGCCAACCTTGTATGGGGCTGGGTGCCGGTGGAGACGGGGAACCCAAATCTTGGAAATCAGCATCAAATTCTCAAGCCATTGCTTGGGTCGCTTCCAGCCCTGTCGATGCAGCTGTGTTGCCATTTCTCCTTGGTTATTTCCCCTTGTTAACTTAAATTATAATCAGTGGAAAAGTAAGTCATAAACTCTAGCATGTTAAATTCACTTCTTACTCCAGTCTGCCCTTGGAAACAATTTTATTCCTTCTGTGCAGATGTTATAGGCTGATTCTTGATGGTTTCATTGCTTTGGAACAGGAGTAGCAAGGGGGAAAAGGGTTGCTAAAAAGAATAACCTCTTGTTCTATTTCCCCTCGGAAAAAAAAAAACACCATTACCACCACTATTAACAAATCAGTGATTCATAGATGCTGTCCATTGTATTTATCCTTTTGTGTTGCATTACCAGTAATACTGTTTACTTCTGGCCACATGTGATGTGCTAAGCCAGCCATTTGGAGTTACTGATGTGCATCCAGAGACACTCTTAATCCACAGTAAAGAGGGATGCTCTCGCTGGGATAATTGCACTGGAGGAACATAAAAAAGAGCCACAGGGTAGCCCTGTAGAACCATGAAACCTGTATATCTAGATTGGAAAATCTCAGTTATGATGATGAATTAATTAACAGCAATATTTTCCATTCAATTTTCTTACAGTCGAGAGGGATTTTTCATTTAAAAACTAAATTGTGTGCATCTCCTAACTCATTCTTGACCATAGTTAATAGAATAGAATGGCGTTTTATATGGGCTCATGTTGTAACTGTATGTTGAATTGTTATAGGACAAGAGAAAGTTATTTATGTCATAATGGAAAAAACTGACGGTGCTCATTTATGGATTTAGATGTAAAACATATATAATATAAAATTATTACAGGTGTCTCAGTAGATGGTCCTTTTTGCTCTCAGAAAGGGAGGGAGAGACAACTGTTGCTATCTGTGCAAAGGAAACTTTTCTGAGTGGCTTGGGCTGCAGTCGGGTCATGCACTTACTTGGGAGTAAGTCTCATTGAATTCACTGGGAATTACTTCTGAGGAAACCTGCAAAGGATTGTGCAGTTAGTCTGTCACCTGCATTAACATGTTGCCCTGTTGCAGCAGCCTTCTGTGCTTTGAATGGGTTTTTGACACCTAGAAAAGATTCCCCATATTGAACTAAATTTGCCATCAAACGTATTTGCTTTCTCACACTTGCTTTGTAAATGTGACATTTAACAAAGCATTTCCTGCACATAAATATGTTAAGGCTTTTATCAGACTCCCCCTCACCTTTCTTATTGTAATTTAAGCTGAAAATAGATGCAGAATAACAGCTCAGTAACTAACTATTAGGAGAGTGTATTTGTGTATCCATTTTAGTTCAGTCACATCACTTTTGTCCCTTTCTGCCATTGCCGCTGCATCCTCTGGCTGGAGAATGCAAACAAAATGCCCTGTGGGGGTATTTTGCTAGCTTTCTTCAGGTGGATAAGGAGGCACATGTGGACATGAGACAGGAGTAAGTGGGATAGTTTAGGTGTAAAGCAAAATAGCTAAAGAATGAGGTGAGCGTCAGTAACATCTCTCCCCACGCTAAGGAAAGTACCACACATCTGTTAGGTGCCTTCAATAAATAAATAAATGCCATTCTGGCACTAGTGCATCAGGAAGTTTATTTATGTATACATGTTCCAACCGACTTGAGGGCAGGATGCAGAAGTAAAGATCAGGCAAGGTATAAAAATATGAGCTAAGGTAAAAGAGGTGAGATAATGCCTGGATGTAAAAACTACAGAAGCTTGGTCTGTTTTAATAAGGCACTCAGATAAAAGTGTGAGTGGCCAGTTGGAGTCAAGCAAAGATGATTTGCCTCACATAGAAGGCAAGTCATACCATGTCACCCATATTCTTAAAGTAGGTGAGCTGCCACCATCTCTTGGGAGCCAAGGGTCTGAAGTTTGCTGGGATCTTCAGGATTCTGGTTAAGTTACTGGAGGTCATTTTCTCGTATGCCTTTGTTTTGTTTTGTTTTGTTTTTTTGTTTTTGTTTTGTTTTGTTTTGTTTTTGGTTTACCAGAGCATACATACTCTGCTAAACCAACTTCTAGCATTCCTGACAGTCCAAAGCTTCTTACGACACCAGATTCTCGCATCAGTTTAAATTCAGGTTAATCTTAAAGTTAGCTGGTTGATGTTTATAACCAGTATAACCATATAAGAACACAGTTTATTGTGTTTTGACAAGATGCATTAGATCCTGGAGTGTTTAAGATTATGCATTGATGAGCATTTGATGTCCATTTTCCCTGTGAAAGGCCACCCTAAATGCAAAACAATGATAACAAGAAAACTAGAGGGAATTGGTGGGAGTCATTTAGTTTCTTAGCATTCCATTCCTATATTTATATACCCAAATCTGGTTGTACCCTTTCTGGATTGACGTATCAGTAACGGGAAGATAAATTTGTTATTTGTTATGCTGTGTTATCACGCAGCTCTCATACTAAGAATTAAACTAGTGGAAGAGCAACAGCCTTGGGATCAAGTTTTTAAACAATCTTTTTCTGGGAAGCATGTGTAAGAAGCTGAATGCAAGATAAATACTGATCTTGTTTTTCTGCTGTTTTGAGTAAAAAATGGAATGGTAGAACTATGTTCTGACATAAAGGAGCAGAAGCTTGGTGTTTTGTGTTGACATCTATACATAGCTGTCCTTGAGAAATTAAATTGCATTTTTTTTTTTTGTTCACAAGATCCTTGCTTTTATTTCACAAATCATCCATTCCCCTGTCTTCATTAAAGTGCCAACCGTTGTACATCTTGCACTGTTACTTTAGGATTTGTTTCATTCCACAGACTTTTGCCAATTGTTCATATTGCTTAGAATGCTGTCATACTTGCATCTGAGCCTAGGACCAGTTTCAGGACCTATTGCATGCCTTTCAGCATTCGGGAAGCAAAGATCATTCTTTAAATAGCCTGTGTGAACTCGTGTACCACATATGGGCCTGAGGTAACCAAATGTCAGACTGATTTTTTGATCATGACAGTAAGGAAATTCAAAGTGTTCCTTTCAACTGTATCGGGAAATGATTTGCATATCTTGAAATATTGCATATTTCTGCAAATCACACTACTTATAACTGGAGGGATTTCGTTTTTGAGAATTCTGCTTTGCACTGACCAGATCTGTAACTCTCAGGTTAATGTGTGGATCACAACATATTTATGCTGCATATTTCTCTGAATTTTGCTGTGCTGTTCTTAAAATGCCTTTAGAAATGCATATCCTAAGAGAACATATGGCTCAAACGTCTTTCCACTAGCAAGAATATTCCATTACAAATGCTCCCGCTGGTAAAAAGGAAAGTTGTCACCTCCCCCTCTCCTTATGCACCAAGTAGCACCACCTCCCCCACATTTTGGAAAGTCCCCAAGCCTCCTGAACAGATGTTGGAGAAGACATAGGGGACTTCAGGGGGGAAGGGGAATAGAAGAAGATTATTGCCTTCATGCTGCCTGTCCTTGCTCAGAAACCCCCTGAGGTCAGGAAGGACTCTCCCTTCCATTCATGGAAGGCAGACTTTGGATTCATACCTATGTTTTTGAATAGGCATTTACACAAATTTCATTGCCAATTTAAAAAAATCTTGCTAATTTAAAGAAATCACAGATTAATGTAGAAAATGGGCAGGGCTGCCTTAGGAGTCCATCCAAAAGTGACCCGGAACAGGAATACAGTGACCCACCACCCTACAACTGTGCCTGAAGGAGCCAAAGCCATGTTGCAGAAAACATAGTGGGCGCTGTGTCAGAGACCTGCCTCCGTTTTGCTAATGTTACAGCTTTTCAAAGCTTCCGAAGCAAAGTGCTGTGCCAACAAAATGAATGAATGAGTCACTGCTCTGAACTTCCTCTGACAGTCATCTATAAAGATGCTGGCACTCTTAATAATCACCCTTTTCTCTCCCTTACTTCTAGCTTTATCTTCCCAGATATAGCATTGACTTGCAGTTTAGAACACTGTACTTTTGAGCTTGTGAGAAATGTGATGCGAGTAGCGCAGCACAGAGGTAGCTTTCATGAGTGCAAGGCAATGATGACCTGCCTTTCGCCAGTTGGTGTTGTCAGGGATCAAGGCTGAATTCAAACTAGCTTGACATTCATGGCAGCATTTAAAATGTTACATGGGGCTGAAAGGCAGCCATCGGTGCTGAAGAAGCATGTTACAAGAGGATGCTGCAAATGGACTGATGAATATTAAAGCAGTGCCCAGCTTTCTTTTGGCTTCTTATGGCTTGGTTCGCATAATCTTAGCTTCTTTTCTGGATAGCTTTGAAGAAATCCTTACCTTGCAAAATTCTCAGTAGGATTCTCAGTTGGATTCTCAGTAGGATTCAGTAGTGTACAACTTAAGGCAGAGAGTATAAAACTCTTTGCACATTGAAAAGTGCTATAAAAATAAAAATAATACAAATTGCAAAAATGTTTATGTTTGTTTGCTGAGGCAAAATGAAGAGGCAATACATAATTGAGTGGTGGAACACATCTCCCAAGGTTATGCTCTAGCATCATCTATTAAAAAATAACTTGCATAGCAGGGCTGAGAAAATCCTCTTGCATGAAATCTTGGAGAACTGCTGCTGGGCAACATATAAAGTATAGGGAACCTTTTCTTCTGCCCCTGTTTCCAGCACTCACAAATTTCCTCCCAGGGAGTGGAAAAGGACTGTGGGTGGGTTCAGAATTCAGAATAGTGGCATGAAGGGACTTTTGGCATGGTGGGTTGCTGGATTGTGCAGACTAGCCCTCTGTGGTTTAGATGTTGCCAACCTGTTTGAAGCAAAATCTGTGTCATAGAGTTTGATTAGACCTGGTACTTTAAAGAGATTGAAAGTTCTTGAGGTCTTGAGTGCAGAAAGGATGGGGAGGAGAAAAAAACGTTTCTAGATCTTTGGAACCCACTTTGACTAAGTGGGTTCCAAAGACTAAGCATCCCTGGCATACCATATGGGGCAGAAAAGTGCCTCACTTCTCTTAGTCTCCAAATTAGATGTGTTTCTATAAGATTTATTAGTCACTCAGTGCTTGTAGATACTTTGTCATAATGCCAAAACACAAGAAGACTAGCATGTGGTATCACTACAATGAAAACACTGAAGGAAGGAAGGCAGTTGGTAAATGTAAGCACCGTAGGCAGAAGAATATTAACAATGCAACAAGAATGAAGAACCATTTAACGACGTGTAGAAATTGTCCTGGAAAATTATAAGACACATACCAGAAGCTACTTCCAAGAAGTGGTAGAATTCATTATTTAGAGCACTGAAAGATTTTCTGGAAAATGTTTCAGTTTTTCTTTCCAACATCACTGTTTTCTTGAATATAATAAAGTGGCAAACTTGATCTGTCATAAGGCTTTCCCTTCTAAGACTTTTCTTCTGCCAATGGACCTGGGGAAAGCTTAGCTTTCTAAAAATTAAAAATAAATCATCTTCCAAGCCTGAAGTTTGTAAACCACCATCAACTGACACAGGAAGTTTAGGCCTGGACTCTGGTGGAGAAAATGGAGCGCTGGGTAAGATAGAGTCCAGATATTCTGTCACTGATTAAGCTGTTCTGACATAGACGTGGTGGTGAGATGCACAATAGCAAATTCTAAAAGACTTGCAAAATGTTTGTCAAAGTCTCCACTGCCTGTCATTATGACCACTATTTTCTCAGATGGCAGTTCCAATCCCTTCCTGGAACTAGCATTTCCCTGTGAGATGAAAAATCTGGTAAAAAGATTTCCAGAATTAGAATAATTTGAGGTGGTAAGAAAGAGAAGATTGGCTGTAGACTGTCAAGAGTGTATATAAGCCAAGAAGTATCCAAAGAATGATTATGTACCAATTCCAGGTGGTATGATGGCTAAAGGAGAAGATCATTTTAAAAAGAATTGTGAAAGACTTCATCTAAAAAGTTCATGTAGCAGTAAAAATTCAATAGATAATGGAACTGGTCCTAGTAGACAGACAGTGGAATGCTGAAGGCACAAAATGGAGAAAATATCAAATTCCTTGTCGCTCTGGCATATAATAGATACAGCCTGCATGTTCATGGTCATCCAGATCCTTGACTACTCTTGCCGCTGTCGCTTAATGTGCCTTATAAAGGTCCAGGTGCTGAACTACCAGCATTTAATCCTCCAGTGTCTGACCTGCCCTACAGGGATTCTGTTTCTTACAGGGAAATGTTGAAGTGTATCAGTGCCAAAGAACTAAAAATAATCAGAAAAACATTTGATGAATGTTTAATGTTCAGTATTCAGATTGATGATAGTAGCATCAGCAAAAAAATGGAAGATAACATTATTAGCTGTAGGATTTCAATGCCAAATGGAAAGCTGAGGAATCTTTTCCTATCAGTGCATTTGGCAAAGAAGAATAGAAGGAAAGTCTTGCTTGAAAGAATGAATGAAGCCCTGAAAACAAGTGATTCTAATGTGAAGAAATCGACAGGAAATTCTACAGATGGAGAATTGGCAAACACAGGGAAGAATCCTGGTCTCTCGACTTCTAACTATCTAGTCCATAAAAGAAATTTTGACTTGTTGTTTTGCTAACCAATCAGACCTTGCTGCAGAGTCTATCACTGCTGCTGTTCCAGAGTTGAAGATTTGGAAGGCTCACAGATTGGCTTTAAACAAAGCAGCTAAATGTTGACTTTCCTGAAGCCATACAATTTCCATGACATCACAATGTAAGGGTTGCACAGAATCAGATCATCTCATTGATTCTGAGTTGTACAGCATGCCTGGTTGGCAAAATGTGTGGAAACATATTAAAACAGGCTGGGAAGAAAAGAGTGGAATCCATGGCTTTCCAAAAATGGGGGATGATAAGCCAATTTGGCTAAAGAGTTTATTGGAGATATCTGAGCTATGTACTAGGTTCTGCAAGAAAAAATCTGCAATATGATGACTGTATCCTTCCTGGCATACTTAATTGCAAAGAGTCAACCAGCAGAAAGCAACAGTTAACAAAGAAAAGACTTTCTCTGGGAAATGTGAATCAAATCAAATGTACCATTGGTACTTAGTTTGAAAACAAAATATATGCAACTTACAAGTTTCTTACAGCCAATAGTTTTTTAGTTTAGTTGCTCTGTTTGGTTTATTGTTTTGTTCTGTTTCATTATTGAAATTGTTGTTTTAATTGTCCTTTTAAAAATTGTAAGCCGTCCTGAGATCTTTTATAATAGGACAGCATACAAAAGCTGGGAAGGAAGGAAGGACGGAAGGAGGAGGATCTGTTATCAACTTAGTCACTCACACAGTTTGTGAACACAAGGTTGATATTGTGTGCTGGACTCTGTCCCTAGGAAGATGATGGTATTTGCAGGTGTGAATAATATTAGCCACAAATTTCTGAAGAGCCCCATCTCCCACATGATTTAGGATATTCAGTTCCTGGGCATCTTTACCAGTTTCTGCCCATAGCTTCTGGCATGGTGCAAAAACTTCTAGGAGCAATTGCAATTGTCTCAGCACAATCAGGGCAAAATGAAAACGTTGTGGACCTGCATAGTCTTAAACTGATGGCACACAAACAAATATGACAACCAGACAGTTAACACATGGCTGAACCTGCCTCTGAATAGGAGCCTATTGCAATCCACAGCCTGCTGTGGCTCATATTCTTCCAACCAGAAACAGGAGAGACATCACTCGCTGATTCCAGAGACTTTGGCTGATTGGGATATTGTTTAGCGATTGTGAACATTTCTTAGTTAAATTGTAAATGCCAAGTTCTTTGAATTATAATAATTTCCTGTTAAATGCACGTTTCTTGAGAAGCAGTTCATTACTGACACTGAAGATTAAAATAGCCTTTGGTATTATTTTAAAGCGCATGTTGTGTTCATTACTCCCCGCAATGAAAATCCTTTTTAAATCCTTGCAGCTCAATATAAAAATTCAAATAATGGTAAAACAGCACCAATATTATACTGCAAAATTTAAAAGGAGATTTAAAACAAAATTTAATGACTACTATAACACAAATTAGAACATATTAGACAGATGACATGTGCTGCAGTAATATGTTTAGGGCTGATTAAATGTACTGTTACAGAGGCTTGTATTTACCTGACATCACAAAAGAGGTACAATCACTGCAGCTGATTGTGGCTTCTTTAAGTCATGACCATGATTGTGACTTCTTTAAGCCATGGTGGCTTGTGGTGCATGCTGGGGGCGGCTCTGCATATGCACGCCGTGGCTTCTTGCATTGTCACACCCCAGGGAGGGTGAGTTAAAACATCAGCAACAACCCATTGGTTGTTTTAGAGTGGTGGTATGAAAACCAGGTCAGTATCTCAAACCAGTCTCTTCTGGAATGATAACATGTGAGTTGCCTGGTGCCTGAATCATCTCTGGGTGAAAAGGGGAGCCTGGCTTCAGCCTGCCCACCTCCAAACCGATCTGCAGTGTTGGAACTATAAGGTCAGTCACCCACTGAGTGGTGCTGAATGTGCGATCCCACGTGCTGAATCTGTAGGAGCTTTTACTTGCTGCACATATGTCTGAATCTGGAAAATAGCAATCCCTGTTCAGAAATAGATTCATACACACAGATTGCCTGTGCTCGATTGTGGTGACTGGGCTAACGAAATATGCTAACACAGTGCCTAGTAAATATCATGAATCAGTTTTTCTTAAAGATGAGACACTTATTGTTTCCAGTTGTCTTTTTAAAAGAGTATTCACAGTTTTTGTCTCAAGCTGCATATTCAGCATACTTGGGTTTATCATTAGGTTGCATTTAAAATGGCAAAAGCTAGCTAAAAATAGATTTACCTCCATGGATAGATCTTAGAAAAAGAACAGAGAAGACTGATCTTTTGCCAAACCAGCATGCCTTTTCTATTCAAAGCAAAATGATGTGGTGTCTCCATTAGTAGCTGATTGATCTCCAATTATTTACCTCTGTGAGTAAGTTCCAGCCTTTTGCCTCTTGCTGTGATAAACACAACTAGGATAGAGTTTGATCTTAGCATCAGCTGGAGAAAGAGATGCATATTCCATTAAAGAATTGGGAATAAGACTGTGCATCTCTTTCCTTAACTCTTCCAGAACAGGAAAATCTCCTCTTCTCGGAGAGCTATATGAGAGGCAATCCCCAGGAATTTGCCATTATCTCCTTTACACCAGTTGAAACCTTCCATTGGACAATCAGTTGAATTTTGCCCAATGGTTAAATCTAGCAAGCTCAGTCTAGTTCAGCATTCTGATAAATGAAGAATATTGTAGAATCAATTAAGAAACAAGCATGGATATAATTCTAAGCAATCACGTCTTTAAGGAACTGTAACCTCAGTGGAAAGATGTTCATTCCAAACTGGGGGCCTCCTCTTCAGTTTTCAGGCATCCCACATTTTTGACACTTCTTAGTTGGTCCACTCCTTTTAACTGACTGTTGACCCAGGATTAGTTATGCTTGTTGCACCTTCTTCTTCTCTAATATATTCACTGAAACTTCCCAAGGAATTTTAAACTAATTGACCCTTTGCTACTTCCCAGCCTGTCTCCACTGGCCTTGACATTTCAGCTAGGAATTTCACCCCCTTTTCCTCATCAAGGCTCAAATTCTGTTCCCATCTCCCTTGGAGGTTCTTCAAAGGGCCCAATCCTTCATGTGTTTTAAAGAGGACAGGAAGGTCTGGGGTCCCAATTTCTGTTCCTGCAAATCCAACTAGATTGTAAGCTGCCTAGAAAGGCCTTGGCAATTATAGGCGGCGCTGTTATTTTGAAAAATAAATAAAGAGTTTATTCTGGTTGGCCGCCTGGGTGCCTTGCTACTGCAAGTCTCAGAATAGAGGAACAAGTGAGTTCTTTTGCAACATGCCTGTTCATATAAAAACAGTCCAAGTGATAAATATCAGCTTCTTGTTCATATGTCTCCAGGAATCTTCTGTCTGCTCTCCTGATTTTAAGAGAGAACCCCAGGCTAATCCAAGTGTCTTCCTTGCTTCTGGCCTTTAATCTGCATCCTGAAGAATTAAACACGACAGCAAGATTGGATCTTGTCTGCCCCTTTTTTCCAAGCTTGGAAGGAGTATGGATAGGGGAAAATAAAGATATACAGTATTTATAAGCCAAGCTCAGAGCATATTCTCATTTGTCAGTTGAAAGGTTTTATATGAGCAGACATTCTGGTAGGAATAACATTGTGTGCCTGTTTCCTTAACTCTTCAATGATGAGTCCTGAAATTCTTGTAATAAGACTTGGGTCTTGTGTTTGTGCTTTTATTCCTTCTCCTTGCTTCATATTCCGCTTTTATGTGACGTTGTTTGACTGGGGAAGGGGAGGATCATCTTAGGTTCAAAAAATGAAAGGGTAAGGAGAAAATATAATAAAATGCAAGTTTGGTCATATGAAGGTGAATTAGATCAGTCATTAGTCAGTTCTGCTGTGCTGATAAAATGTATTCAACCTATATATTCTGCACCAACTAATCAGGAGAATTTCTACAAAGGCAAATGGTTCTTTTTTTGGAACAAGGAAATTTTATTTTCTAGTATTTCAATGCAATAATACCTATAAATATCATGACAAGTGGAAAGGACTGAATGCAGTTGGAGAAAAACACATAATCAAACAAATGAGGAAAAATGTGAGCTGTTGCACAAAGCTCTAGTGGAATGCTTCACTGTTCAACTCACTGGAGATTGGCTGCAGCTGGGAAAGAGCAGAGTACTATCCCTTGCAGATTTAATTGCCTGAGGTGAACGTGGGCCACGCTATAGAAAGCAACAATCTCCATCTTTTTCTGCTTCATGAATTTCCCATGGGGCATCTGACTGTCCACTAGCCAGGTTCAGACATAAGGGAGAAGCCATCGTTTGCCTCTAAATGAATCAGACTGTTGGGGCCTCAAGCTCATATGCTCTTCCTTACTGTACTTGTTTTCATGCTCTGGAGGTGAAGATGACACATACTGTCCAAACTTGGAACACTGTGATTTGTTTTAATTACGTTTAGTGAAAAGAAGCCATGATCAAAGTGCTTATCCTGGCTTCTTTAAAATTATCTTTATTTAAAAACAACTAGAGTTCTTAAAATGTGGACTTTGTGGAGTGACTATGGTTTGCTTAAGATCAATGCATCTGCTTTCCTCTTCTTTTGCATACCTCAAGCTCATAACAAGAAATTGAGGTTTCCTAATAGTCTGGATTGGATCTTGGAGTGCTAGATTAAATGGTTGCTTAGTGTACAGACAGATCTGTGTGTCTATGCGTAGTGGTTCATTAAGAGTGATGTTGTGAAGAAATAATGCTAACCTAGAATGTTTTTAGAGTACCTTGCAAAGTTAGGCTCCTAAAATTTGTCGGGCTGGATAATACTCTTATAATCAAAGGCTCTGCAAAATTTTAAACAAACAAATTTCTCAAATATAAAATATGAAAGCCACATTTTCCAAAATTTCAAAATTTGTTTAGTTTCGGCAACAATTTTTCCCCCTGATAATTCGCAATTTGTAAAGGCATTGAGATAGATAGATAGATAGATAGATAGCAAGCAAGTAAAAACAGGCCAGACAGAATAACAGCCACAGAGTAAAGAGCTTTATACCAGTTTGAATGTAGAAATTTGAAGATGAAAAATGTAATGTTTGTTTAGACTGTATCATCCCAATACACCGTTTTAGTTACCCAACATCACCTTGTAATACTGTCATTCTGTTGTTGTTGTTGTTGTTGTTGTTTTTCCTTTTTTCTTTCTATTGTAAGTTAGTGTTTCTAGTATTGTATGGATTATTTATTGGGATTCGTAGGCATGCTATTGCAATGTATTTCCCAGAAAATTAAGAGATGATAAACATACTCTGTTCTTCATCAGCTGCACCAGTCCCACATTTGAGATCAAATTAGATCAAGCAATTTTGCCAATTCAATCTTCTTCCCCCACAGCATTTCACAGAAATGATTGATTGTTTAGCATTTGATGACTGCCGTATTGGGTACTGGTGTCTATGAATATATGTGGCTGCCCACAGAAATTTTTCAGCACGGGGACAAAGTGGTACAATCATGGTTGTGATTCACATGCAAAATATGCACTTCCTCAACCTTGTGTGTGAGCTCTTTGTTACTTAGCATTATATTCCATGATACTTGGAAACCTACACTAGTGGAGGAAGTTCCTGGGAACTGAAGAGTATGAATTCTATTCTATTCTATACCATTCTATTCAAGAAGCATCATGGACTCTAACAAAACTTGATTTCAACTGAGAGATAAAAACACAAATATCTAGGAATGAATTTCCTAAATTTATAAACACAGTATAGCTGGCTTAAGAATATCATATCATATTATTGTAATACTGACAATTTCACATCATGATTTCCTCCTTGGAAACATTGGTGAACACTTTCTAGAATAAGTCTTCCTCAATCTGGAACCCTCCAGTTGCCTTCGACTATATAGCCCCATTGGCTATGCTGACTGGGGTTGATTGGAGGTGAAGCCATTTATGCAACAGGCTCTCCACCGAGGACCACCTGATGCCTACTTTAATATCTTTTTGACACCAGGTTTGTCCTCTAACACAGGACATTTAATTAGTTACTGTTATATTGGGGCTTTGCTAGCTGCTTAAACAGGTCTTATGATTTAAGCTACGGTAGCTTTTTTACATTTGTTTTAAATTTGGTTTTAAATTTTGCATGGTAATCTTTTAATGATGTTTTTATTGCTGATTGTATTATAGTGTGTTGTAAACTACTCAGCAAGCTTTGTCTATTGGGTTTGTAGAAACTGATTAAATAGAGTCCAGAATATCTAAAGGGAACCAGGTTGGGGAAAGCAGCTCTGAAGATTAATGCTCGATTCTGTGGGAAGTGTCTCTAGCAGTGGAAGGAGAAATGAGTATGCATGACCAGGTTTTAGGATTCAAGAGGAGCCTAGACTCCTCACTTTTCATATTATATACAAGAGAACTGCATATTGTTGTGAGCCGCCCCGAGGCTTTGTTGCGATGGGGGCAGCATAGAAATGTTTTAAATAAATAAATAAAATTGTGTTTGTTGTTGCACATTTCTGGTAAGTCTGGTGACTGAGCAACCGTAAGGCTTGGTCTCCCAAGATAGGCTTATCCAGCCTTGAGCTCTTTCTCTTGCCTCTGCCTGCTCTGTGTCCTCACTTGCAGCCTCCAACCTTGCTATTTCTCTCTCTCACATACACACACACATCCCTTTCACTCATTTTTAACAAGTCAGGGCCCAAGGCAGCCATTCATGGGAGCCACTTTGGGAAGGTTCCAATAGTGGTTCCTCAAATTCCCAAATGGATCACAGGATCAAAGATGTTGGGGAGTCCTGCATTAGCAAACACAAAGGGTTAACACAAGCAGGTGGGTTTGTTAACTATTGCAGTGATTCCATGTATCAGTTCAAAGCACAATAAGGTGGGGGCAGCCTAGTTTCTCAAAACTAATAGGCAGAATAGTGGCTGCTGGGCATTCGCTTTTTTGTGAAAGAAAGATGGGAATTGGGAGATAATGGCTCCTCCATATGAGGTCAATAGTCTTTCCTTGCCCCTTCCTGCAGGTGAACATAGATGAAATTTAGAATGGCTATCCTCATGTTGTGGGAGCCATTTTTCTTTCCCTTGTAGTTAGTTCCAGTAATTTCCCAGGGTTTGTGGATGAAAGCATCAGATTTTGATGTGATTTCTACATTAACAGCTTGATCTGACACATGTTGAGGATAGTAGGGTAAGTCACTGGAAGCCAGGATACATAAGAAGCACACCTTTTCTTCTAATGAATCTCTTTCTTGGCATCCACACACACACACATACACATGAATATATTTGCATAAACACACCTTGCAACCTCAGCATCTACTTTTAAACTGTGAACCCATCAGACTGGCCTATGGAAACTGCAGGCTATCAACCAAGGGCCTATAGGACAAAGCACTGCCTGGCTGGACCTCCCAGAAAACCAGTCTCTCCATCCCTTCCAAGTCTTTATTCTGCCACATCCGTTGCAGATACTCTGATAAACTAGATGGTCTGATTTACTGTCCTCTCCTGGCTAGGCCTCACCCACCCATGTTGCAGGGAACTGAAGAGTAGAGAAAGAAAGGGTGCTGTTGCTGCACTCAAAATGGAGTTATTTCAGCATGAGGGAGCCCAGTCACACTGTCACCTGCTACTACCTGTGCCTTATGAGACAGGTGCTCCTATAGCACCAGTTAAACTGGAAAGCATCCCCCTCCAGTATTAAATTTACTTCCTGTCTGGGTCGGGCTGGACCTGGCCTTGCCTCTGCCTTTATTGTGTGGCAAGAAACCAAAAGTAGAGGTAGATAGCATAGGCACAGGAAAGTAAGCCTCTCTGGCCGTTCTCAGAATGATATCAAGAGTGGAATCTGGGGAGGGCAGTTGTACCCCCTAGCCCCTATGTGCAGGTGTCTTTGTAAACACAAATAAAATGATTGGCCGTGTACCACTGATACCTTCACAAAATGTGATGCTCTTCGGTGGAGTTGGTTCATATATCCAACTGAGAATCATCAGTTGGCAGCATCAAAAGCTGTCTTACACAGAGTGAAATTACCCAGTATAAGACTCATCTTCCTTGGCATAATCACATGTCCTAGAGGATGCCATCCCCAGCAGCCCTGCTTCCCGAGATCCTTTAACTGGGATTTACACATGGAAACCACTAGAAAGACCATAGCTGCTTTGTATATAGAAGGTCTAAAATTCAGTCCCCAGCTTCTCCAGATAGAGGTAGGAAATGCTCCTCCCTGGCACCCTGAAGGAGTACAACTCAAGTATAAAAGCAAGAAATGAAAAATCAAGTATTACACTTGCCTAGTGAGACACTCAGACTTGAATATAACTACTTACTGGTCAGCTGTGTTACATAAGATTATATTTTAAGTGACTAGGAAGGTAAGCTGCACAAAAGGTGTTTGCCTTTGCTTTTCCCCAGACTGTAAATTAGTCAGAGTTTGGGTGCATGCTATGTATACAAAAGACAGTGGGTTCAGTCTACAGCTTGAACCCGCCGCCCTCCAAGTGTACTGTTAACAGTAGAACCATATACTGGCTAAGTATATGGCAGCTTCCTGTGTTCTTAAATATGTACAGAGAGGAGTGCTAGTGACTGCTATGGACTTGGGGCACAATATCTTTGTATTTGACCACACCAGTCTACCAAAAACTGAAGCATCTAAAATCGATTAAGTCAAGTAGAAAATGACATTAAAATCCAATAAAAGCAAAACAGTTATAGAATAAAATTAGCATTTGACTCAGCAGAACTACTTATTGACCAAAGGCCTTTTTGAAATAAAGTGGTCTTTGTCTTCCAACAGAAGGTTTGTAGGGATAACAGCCAGCAACTTGCATTGGGCCATCTGCTTTCAGAGTGTTGTGTGAGTTTCGTTTTATATATGGGATGGATCCACTTAGGAAAGGGGAGTCAAAAGGAAAAAACTTGTCTCTTCACTCGTCTCTTCAGCAGTGCATACAGGGACCAGTTTATTACCTTATTTTGCAAGACAGTCTAAGTACCACCCTGACTGGTCCAGTTTGGAGGTTTGGTCTACCTGGAAACTGTGACCTAGGTATCCTTTGGTTTACTTAATATATATATTTGTACACATAAAGGTTATAATGCATAGTGATAAAACTAACCCTCCCCTCAAAAGTATAATGTCTAAAAGCTACCATTCCTCATGTTCTTATGCTGCTCTCTTCAATTTTTCATTGATATTCATAGGACTCTAAATTAATAAAAAGCATCAGAGAGTTTGGGAAGCGTCTTTGCTAATGTTGTCATATTCCCTGATCCCAGAATCTGATTTCTTCAGCAACAGTGACAATTTTCTGGTAAAGAAGTAGAGGCCAACGGGAGGGAGAAAGCAGGAGACTGGAAGAGCTAATAATAATTCTGTCTCATCACTGCGGATGTTGCTCTTGGTGACATGCTGATGGCTGGTACATGCGTTATCATTCTAAAAGCACTCTCTGTTGCATATAACGTGTAAAATGATTTTGAGAGCTTTTGAGGTGTGAATGCGCCACATGTGGCACATTTTGTAAGTTGCGTCTGTAACAGCTGCAGGGTTCCTGCTCTAACAGAGCTGCACTGAATCTCTCAGTTCTCTATTTCAAGCTCATGTTTGACAAAGATCTTAAGAGCTCCTTCATACATGGTGGATTTCTTATATGAATATTCATAGGAAAATGCATGTACTTCTTCATGCCTGCAACCAGAGATTTTTGGCTGGTGAATCCTTACTAATCGATGTCATGGTTCAGATACTCAGATCTCCAGCTTTCCTGAGCAACTCTTTGGTTGTTGGCCAAGAATTCCAACCTGTCCGGTGTGTTATTCCATTGATAGCACTAACTAACACAACATTCCCATTCCAAAGCTGCATGGGATATTTTGCTTTAGCTCCACATTTTCACCTTCCTCATGTTCCTTTGATGCCTCTTCTTTCAAAAGAATCAAGGGATTCTAATCCTGCCATGCTTCTTCTGTACAGGAACAGAAACCCTTCTCCCAAGAAGATCAGTGCTTCACTTGCATGAGTGCTCACCAGGAATCAACTTGCAATTTATTTTCATCACCAGAGCTGTGTCTGTAACTATGCACAGAAGAATGCTTCCAAGTATTTACAAAGTGTATTTTCTTCACCACTGAAAAACTACAGCATATCTCTGCAGAATTAGAATTAATTGTGCAGATTTATGGTATGACCATTACACAAGCTTGAGCCCCAACATCTCTCTTTTACAAATTGGGCACACTTCCACTTTGTGGGAATGATATACTGTCAAAGAGGAGAAGAAAGACTACCACCACCAACAACAACAATCACTTCTGGTTTCCTCTCTATCCCTTCCCTAATAGCTTTCACAATTTATTTTTCCCCTCTTCCCCTGTTATTTCCCTTAACCAGAGCCATCTTGTGCCAATGCTCCACTCAGGAATCTTTTTTTTCCTTAATACCACTATGAAATCCAGTGGGATTCTTTCCTCTGTTTCTCAAAAACAGAACCTACACTGCAGGTTTCCTGTGACCTCTCTTCTTTTTATCCTCTGCTCAGTTCTTCCCAAAATAAGATGGACCCTTGAAGAAGTGTCCGATCAGGTTTAGTAAGAACATTGCCTGAGGGAGACTGCAGGCAGTTATGCTGAGATCAAAGGGTTTTAAAATGGTGCTACCAACCACAGCCCACACATTCTTCACTGTCCGGTTGCTGCTAAGGTAAACAGCCAGAGAGTTGCACGTCTTTCCTATCGCATTCCTCTATTGCTTTCTCCTTGTCTCATGTGCTTTTTGTGGCAAAGCTTTAGCACCCAAAAGAAATGTGTCTGTTTTGTCACACAGAAGTGTGATGACAGGGGCTTGTGGACTGCACGTGCAATGAAATGGGCACATGTGGTCATCATACATGCCAGTGTAGGCCTAAGCACACATGTCATTTCCGCACAGAAGTCCTGTCTTTATGAATGAAGCACCCTGTATGAAGCACCCTGTGAAGTTTTTGCTTCAGTTAACTCAGTAGAAAACAGCTGATGAAATGATTAATGTGCCCACTATCACCTCTTGCTCCATAAGTAAAGAATAGGATTAGGTAATCAAGCACATCTTCCATTTCCAGGATCTTTGGTGAACTGGCTATAAATGGTCCTCAGTGTATAATATCATTTGCTTCATTTAGGATCTGAGCACACTGGAAGCATAGAGATGTGGGAAGGGTGTGTGTGTGTGCTCTCTTTCCCAACACCTCCATTAAAATAATTTCTTCAAAACTGAGAATGAATAAAATGAAATGCCAGCCATCTCTAATCAGAAGCCATCCATCCGTTAATTCATGTTGCAGGAACAAGTTGATATGTAAGCTTACAGAAGAATCCAGTAAACAATTTCCTAGGGTTCCTCAGTCCAAAAGGATGTTGGAGAACTGTGTACTCACAAATTCCTAATATCAGGGTGATAAGAGTAGCATTCTTGTGGAACCATCTGGCAGTGCATGGAGTGTGCATCTGCACACACTTGTTGCCTTTCTTATGGCCTGTAACAAGAACAAGAAGAGACATATAAATTTGCCTGTGGTGCACAGATTCTGTATTCTCAGGGTACCCCAGTCCTTCAAGCACCTCCACTTCCCATTGAATTTCATGCATGTAAACCTTAGCTAAATTTGTGCACACTTTTTTCTCCACTAGAAAAATCTTCAAGGAATAGAAGGGACCATGAAAAGAGGCCTTCCTGTTACTGCTTCATTGCTAATTGTGACTGTGCAATGGAAAGCTAGGTTGTGAGCAGTTTTGCATTTGCCTCTTGGATCCTTTTCTTCCCCGCACCACAGTAAGGCTACAGTTGGTGAGTGAAGGAAGGTATCGTAGGAATCAAGAGGCTACAAGAGGCTACATTTTTCCAAACCTGCTAAGTCCCTCTAAATATCCTCAAAGAGCAATGAACTGATACTACTTTCTGGATTTGTTTCCTTCGGATACTGCCTTTCACTGTACGTTCACTGTCCAATGCGCCACACTTCGATCGCCGGCTTCTTTTGAGCAGTTTTCTCTGGTGATGACTCTACAGCTATAGTGTGCTGGACTGATATCTTACATAAACTTATTCTCAAGACACTTTCATTTTTTAAAAAAAATCTGCTCTAGATGATGTATAGGCCATAAAATAGACTGTGGAAGATAAATGTGCTAGGGAGGCTCTTGCCATGTGTCACAACTTGGTGATAACTTCCCTGAGATCTTCACTGGGTGAAGATTTTTCTGCTGCTCGCAACAGAGTGAAAGTGTCACTTCCTGGATAGCTTTCTTTTGCCAGTGGATTTTCATGAAGCTGTATGGTTCCATGTAGCTGCACAGGCAACTGCACTGACAAAAGGGGAGAAAATTCACTGAGTTTTCTAAAAAAGAGCATTACTTTGGTTTTGATCCTGTTAGAAAGCAGCCCGTAGTACATGGTACTGAACCTCTTCAAGTGGCCTTCCACTTCTCTGCTTTCCTCTCCTATGATCGTTATCCCAATGTCTTCCATTCAGTTTGAGTAACATCTCTTTTTACAGCAGTGTCATCCATGTCCATTGTGGCTATGAAGCATCAAAAAAGTCAAAATTAGCTGACAAGCAATATAATTTTGACCCTTGTTTGACTCAGCATTGTTATTTCATTTTTTACAAAATAGTGCTTTAGTTTCAGGGGAGGGAGGGGTCTGATCCAAGCAGCATATATGACCCCAGGAGTTTTTGAAGTTGCCTACTTCTGCTCAGAGGTTTACACAAAGTGGGTGTTTGATTCTTTGGGGAACACAGGTTGACTGGTGCTTCCACAGCTGTTGCAGGAAAATAAAATCCTTTCTTTCTTTGACTAACTTTCTCTACTGCCATATTGGATTAATTATATAACCATGTGCTGTTCATAGTTTGATCTAGAGCACAGCAGATCATAGAATAGAAAAAAACCATGCTGGATGACACTGAGGGTCCATCTTATTCAGCAGTGCATTCACACAGTGGCCAACTAGCTGCCATGTTCCCCAGGAGCTGCTGCACATAAACACACTGCCTTTGCTACTGGAGGAGGAATATGCACACCAGGACTAGTACCTGATGATAGCCTTATCCTCCATAAATTTGTCCAGTTGCCCTTTAAAGCATCTAAATTGATCATCACCACATCTTGTGAAGATGAATTCTATGGTTCTGTAAGGAAGGACTTCCTTTTATCTGTCCTGCATCTCTTCCTGGACCGCTTCATGAGATTGACCCCAAGTTTCAGTAATTTTACAAAGAGGGAGAAAAAAGATTCCCTGCTGACTTCCTCTATACCATGCATAAATTTTGTGGGATTTGTGCAGCCATTCACAAATCTGTATGATTTAGCCGAGATCTTGCAGAGGCAAAATGTTCCTATTTTCCTCTTGCTGATTCCAGCAACGTACTCAGGATTTTACCTTATTTCAATGCCTGTTCTGCTTTTCTTGCCTGCTTTATTGACTCCCATCTAATTTTCTCATTATCTGCATTGATTCTGTGTATTGGTTTATGAATGTAATCGAGGATTCTGGCCCCATGCACAGAGTCACCTTGAAAGGCTTTTTCTCAATCTACACAGGCTTTCTATACTCCCCATGCCATGGTGAATAGACTGAAATATTTATATGAATATCTAGAAGTATGTTGAACCATGTAGTTTATTTCCCCCGCACAGCTAATGGCACCCAAATCACCAACTTGTGCTCAAGGTGGAATATAGGCATCGATAGTCTGTTGCACATTCCAAGTCATATACACACATGTGAACATACGTAAGTTCATATATAATGTTGATATGAAATGCACATATATAAGTCTGCAGAGAGGACCCACACAAATTCACACAACACAGATATAACGACTTCAAGAGGTAGATGAATTTGATGACTGAGTTCCCTGGAAAAAGAAAAGACCATTAATCCATTTTTTCTGCTGTTGTGGGGAGAAGCAAAGCCACCCGTTTTCTCTGTCCTTGCATTCAAAATGTATAAGAAAATCTTTGTAATTATAAAAGAGTTTTTAAAGGGTTTGAGTGCAAATTTTGCATGTTAATGAAAATAATTGAAATCTCTTCAGTTATTGGAAATTGAAAACTTCAAAATTGGGAAGAAGTCATCTAGAGAAAGGATGCTTGAGAGGTGCTTGTGAGCTTGATGCTTCAATCTCCTTTGACAAGCAAAAATAACAATTTTTAAAATGTGTGTGTCATCCCAAATTTCAGGCAGAGTCATTTATGTCACAAGAAACCACCATCTGTCATTATGTGGAAAGTGGAACATTCTGTATCCATCCCAGATACAATATGTTCCCACAATAGACCCAAATCAGGTGTGATGGGGATCCATCAGTTCTTCCTATTTGAATGACTCTGTGTATGATAGCTTCCATTTTCACTTTTAAACAAATCACAGTTTGCCATCTTGTCTAAACTTGGAGAGGTATGGTTTTAAACTACTGTTGGTGGAAACTAGACAAACATTGAAATCAATGTTTCATCCTGTCCTTTTCTGAACCTATAGTCCAATCACATCAAAGTTTCTCAAATTTAAAGTAATGTGTGGCTAATTTCAAGTGAGGCAGAATGTTTTATACTTTCCTCTGGTGTGGAGAAGACTTGGGGAGAAAAACTCCATGAGCCCAGACAATAGGATAACTCATACTCAAGGATGTGTTGGGAGGAGTCAAATGAACTGCAGGTTGTTATTGAAACAGTGGTTATCATATTATCTGAACTCAGCCACAAAAACAACATTCAGATTGTTAACCACAGACAGCCCACAGTTTGTGGTTGCAACAAGAACAAAAATGGATTTCTTCGCGGGTTGCTTGTAGTTAACAAGCTGTAGTTTGTTAACACAGTTGGGTTCAGATCCACATTTCAACAACATAATAACGTTTCAACAAAAACCATAGTTCACTGGCAACTCTTAAGTGCTAATTATCTTGTTGTCTGAATCCAGTTACTGGTTTATTCATATACTGGGAAAAGACCATAGCATATATTTTGAATGCTGAAAGTCCCAGTTTCATTCCCCGCTATCTCCAGTTAAAAGGATCAGGGAGCAGATGATAGGAAAGATGTCTGCTGAGACTCTGGAGAGCCATAGCTAATCAGCCTGAACAAAAACCGGACTAGATGAAATAGCCTGGCAGCTAAGGCAGCTTCCCATATTCTTGACTTCTGTTTTCATGAATGTGCAGCACCTTGCTTAAGAAGAAGTTGTTAGAAATACATAAATAAAAACAGTACATGAAGGTTTTTTTAATGAAGGATTTATAAGAATAATTTAACTAGAGGGCTAACCAGGACCTTTTTCAACCTGTGGAAACTCAGCTATTTGAACATAGCATATAAAACTGCATAATGCTCAGTCAAGCCAGGGAATGGTTGATGAGTGAAAATGATAATCCCTGCAAAGCTAATAGGTAGGCTAGGGTTTGTTTGTTTGTTTGTTTTAGCCACAGGCAGTTCAGTTCCCCTCCTGAGACAGAAGCAAGCACAAATTTACGCACAGGACTGGCAGCTACTGTTGTACCATATTTGTTCAATCTGAAAAAGCCTGTTTGCAGTGAAAAATGTAGCAATGCTATCTGGTTACCATCCAGTTAAACTTCATCATGTCCTAGTATTCATGTGTGGTCATCAAAAGCTTTAATATCCCTCATACAAATGCTCCTAATCCACAAACTTAATGATCCATCTGTTAACTTCACCCCACGTTTCTTTTTCATCTAGGGCAGACCATATCCCGCTCCCTTCTCCAAGTCCTTCTCAGAGGGACAAGCAATATAAGGATGATGATCCATCACCTGCCAATGGACCCTGCTGAGCAAGACAAGTTTAGCTACTGAGAACACTGCTGAGGTATTTTTTTTCTTATTATTCAGCAGTCACAACTGTGATTTATAATACATGCATGCAGTGTATGCAGATCTTCAACAGATCTTACTATGGGCAGTCTGGAGCAAGTCATTTATCCTCAGCTCTAATTTATGTTGCACAGTCATTAGGATAAAATGAGATGAGGACCTACCATAATCTATCATACAGTCAGGAAGTGGACTCTTTACAAGTTAGAAATGAAGGCGAAGAGAATACAGTAGATGTCCTTCGCGAGTTCAGGAAGTATCTCAATCACTCAATTCAGTCATACTAGCTGGAAAAAGGCTGATCACAGATGACCAGGAACATAAGAGAAGCCATGCTGGGTCAGACCAAAGGTCTGTCTAGTTGAGCATTCCATACATACAGTGGCAAACCAGCTGCCATTCAAGCAGGATGGGTGCAAGACCGCCACTTGCCCAAATTCCTCAGCAACTGGTGAATGCAGGCATGGTAAAGGCTAATAGCCACTGAGAGCCTCCTCCCTCATGAATCTGTTCAATCACCTTTTTAAGCCATCCAAATTGGTGACCATCACCACCTCCCATGGCAGCAAATTCCATAGTTTAACTATACGTTGTGCGAAGAAGCACTTCCTCCTTCATTGTGCGAAGACGTACTCCCACCAGTCAACTTCATGGTATGATCCCGGGTTTGAGTGTTACGGGAGAGCGGAATAATCTGTCCCTTTCCACACCATGTACAATTTTAAACACCTCTAATATGCCTCCCCTTAGTTGCCTTTTTTCTAAACTAAAGAGTCCCAGTTGTTGTAGCTACTCCTCATAGGGGAGTTGCTCCAGCCCCCATATCATTTTTGTTGCCCTTCTTTGGACTTTTTTTCAACTCAATAATGTATTTTTATAGGTAAGGGAATTAGGACTGAACACAGTATTCCAAGTGTGGTCACACCAAAGATTTGGGAGTAAGATTTTGGCAGCTTTATTTCCTATTTTGTTCCTAATTATTCCTAGTATAGAGCGTTACAGCAACTGCAAACTGGGGCAACATTTTCATCAAGCTGTCCAACTCTACCCCAAGATTGCTTTCTTGCTCAGTCACTGCTGGCTCAGATCTCATCATCATGTACTTGAAGTTGGGATTTTTTGTCTCAATGTGCATTACTTTACCCTTGCTTACAATGAACATTTGTCATTTTGATGCCCATTTTTCTAGCTTTGAGAGATTCCTTTGGAGCTCTGCAAAACCGTTTTCTCTCAACCATCCTAAACAGTCTAGTGCCATCAGCAAACTTGGCCACTTCGCTACTCACTCTTCATTCCAGATCATTTATGAATAGATCGAAAGGTATTGACTCAACTGGTTACATCTTCCCACTGGGAGAAAGTGCTATTTATTCCCACCCTCTGTTTTCTGTTCTTTAACAGAAGTGGTCCATAAGAGGACTGCACACAGACACTTTCTTTCAGTTTGCTCAGTAGCCTTTCGTCAGGGACTTTGTCAAAAGCCCTTTGAAAGTCCAAGTAAATAAAGTCTACTGGATCACCAGGAGGAGAAGTTAACCACAAAAGAGGTAAACCTCTTTATTCTGTGCACAATTGCAAGCAACGGTCAGAAAGTATCAGGAGATCAAGTTAGAAACATTTGCAGCTTGGATCCAGATAATCCAGGAATTTCTTTCCTACTGAAATCAGTTTGGCTTAAGTCAATTGATCTGGATCCAACCTCACTTTCATTATGGCTTGTTATCTTAGAAACAATACATAAATTCTTGTATGACATGCACATATCTTGCAGGTCATATTTAAGATTAAATGGATTCTTATTTGTGCGCCCAAATAAAAATCATTTATATCTCAAAGTGCCTAACCAGTTACAACTAGAGTTGAGTAGATTGTGTTAAATTTAATTTTGTCTACCTTTTATGTGCTGTCAGGTGCCTTCCATTTCATCATACATTTATTAATGGAATTTGATTTTTTAATTACTCAAATGTATGTTCATTCACAATTGTGAAAATTTGCACTTACAAAGTGCAAAACTTTCCCTTAACATGTGTATTTTCATGCTTTACCCTATGGCAGAAATACACATTCTCTTGTTTTTTATTTTTCTGCAACTAGATTTGCATAAAATTCAATAAATATAGAAAAGTAGCCTGCAAGTCCACAGAATCTGAGCAGCTCAGGAAAAGCCAATCCACTGCAGGATCCGCAGGCTGGATTCATAGAAATCTGAACTCATTTGAATCTGTTGCAGATCACTATGACATCCCTAGTTGGACACAGTCTGCTGATAAGTTGGTCTATAAGTGGTATCTGAGAAGTGGTTGTGATTGTAACCAAGGAGAGAGTACTAGAGTTTATGAACTTGTAGCTGAAACTTATTGGAAAAGTTTATTTTTTAATTTTCCAGTTCATTCTGTCATACACTAAAGATGCCTTTGGCAGTGCCTTATTAGCATAGTCCTGGAACAGGTTTATGTTTCTAATGTCACCTCTGTTCCTTTCTGAAAGGTACTCAGTGATGGAGGTTGTTCCCTGCTTGTGGAGCTTGAAAATCTGACAGGATCTGACCTGTTAAAGAAAAGGCATACTGTATTAAGGTTTCTGAACCACTTCTGAAACTAAGCCCAATTTTTGTCCCTAAAAAATCTTACTTTACAAATGTATGCCAGTATCTTGCTTCTAATGATTTTGTTCAGCATTGGGGGCGGGGCGGATATCTGATTGTTTTCAAACAAACAAAAATTTTCCAACCCATTTTGCCAACAGCAAAAGGATATCACCCTGCCTTTGAAAGTATTTGTTTACCCTTTGACCCTGCTCATATTCAGTGATACTGTCTGTGTCTCGATAACACTAATGGCTTTTCGTTAGTTGCAATGAAGTTGATTCATGTCCTGGGAAAAAAGCAGCCAAGCCTGGCTGATCAGTAATATTTTAAAACCTCTTAGGATTTTCACCCCCACATGCGGTATTCAAAGTGAAAGGGAACAATGAAGCCTTGCTTTGGGTTTAATTCCAGGAGAGGCCATGGATACAGTTCAAACTCTAGGAGGTTTTCTGAGGAGAAGGTTTGACAAAAGACACTTTGTTCCTTTTGGGACAGATGCCACCAAATAGTAGAGTTCATTTCTTAATTATTTTTCCAGGGTTGCATCGTTTCCAGCTTGCACACAAGCACTTTCACATAGATATGCTTGGAATTGCAGAAGAAGAGAGAAGTTCTGAGGATTTTCTTTTTATGCATGACATAGCTCGCCTTGTCTGGTCTCTGTGAGCTCTGTCTTGTTTCTAGGATACCTTTGCTTGGGCTTAATTTATGGGGCTGGTTTTATTAGCTTTTTTGTCACTCTCACTCCCATCATCCATGATCTGCTTTGACTTTTCCGCTATGCAGCTTTCTGCCAAGACCAACAGTTTGAAATGAAGTCCTTTTTTTAAAAGTACCTACTTACCAGATTAAGGTTTAATATGCTGAGTTTCTGTACTGTATAGAATTCTTAGTGAAGAACCAAAGATTTAGAGACAAAACACCTAAGAACTAACTTTTTTTTATCATGTTCACCAACAGGGAAAGGAAAGCAGACATGTAAATCTACATCATACAGCCCTGTCA
This sequence comes from Varanus komodoensis, assembly GCF_004798865.1. Taxonomy (NCBI): domain Eukaryota; kingdom Metazoa; phylum Chordata; class Lepidosauria; order Squamata; family Varanidae; genus Varanus; species Varanus komodoensis. Next base: position 4,390,704 of record NW_025335761.1, read on the forward strand.
AAGCCTGCCTGTTTATCCCAGTGGTGTAGCATCACCAATTCCATCATGAGATTCATGATTAGGTCTTAATAAAGCAAATCTAGTAACAGATCCCAGCTGCTTCTAATTAAATTGAAACTGATATTTCAGTGGGAATATTATTTTCCTGACCAGAAAGCAATCAGAGCAAATAGCATTTTTATTTTCATGATATGTTGAGTCATTTTAGGTATGTATTTGATATTTTCCATATTTTCCTGACTTTTACTGAGCCAATTTGCAAAGCTGGAATAACAAACGCAAATGTAAAGCAGTTACAGGCCGTATTAGAAGCATGTGTTAGGCTAAACTAGATTGAAGGTGGAAGCTGAGTATAAGATTGAGGTATTTGCATCAAGGTCACGTGAAGAAATAATTTCCATTAAATTTCAAGGAAAAGTAGCTATTATGACAGAGTTCTGATATTCACTCTCCTTACCAAAGGCCTTTTTGTTGCAGAAAGTTATATATGAAGTATTATGGGCTGAATTTTTATATCATTTTTGTCATGGTGAAGCCTGCCTTGTTGAACACTAAACCTATTTAAAATATAGCTCACCATATCCTGGACCAGGACACAGCAGGTTTTACAGGATTTAGAGGGGTTTTAGGTAATTTCAATTTATTTATAACTGAAATTATTTGTGTATCACCTTTTTAGGTGGTCCTCACAAGGCATAATGAAACACTAAAAATAAACAATGCAGTTTAAACATCTAAATCAGTAAGACACAGTGGCAATGGTTGCTTTAGCCCCTTCTGTAAATCAGGACCCACCTGTCAATAAAACATAGAAATTGTTCTTATTATCTCTCTGCCTCCAACTGCATGTACCTGAAGACAGTACACTTCCACTCATTTTGATGGCTTTAAAAGAGGATTAGACAAATTCATGGAAGATCAACAATATTGTTGGCTCCTTGGCCTGATGGCTACATGATCCCTCCAGCTTCAGAGATCATCTTCCTTTGTACAGCAGTTGCTGGGAACTTTGCATTCCTGTCCTGCTTGGGGGTTTTCCCTGGATAGTTGGCTGGCTCCTGAGTGGACAGATTGCTGGATTAGATAGACCCTTGGCCTGGGCCAGCATGGCTCTTCTTATTTTAGGCAGGATCTTGATAGTTTTTCTCTTCCTTTCTTCAACCCTTGTTCCCATTAAAGCTAGTAAAGTATCCCAAAATTGAACCCTTAGGTTTTGTCTTACCTCTTCAAGACTCAGAGCAGTCTCCTACCTGTTGGATGACTGGATTAGATCTGAGTGGGATGGTGTAACTTAGTCTCCTGCAACAGCAGGGGGTTGGACCTGATGGTCTTCATGGCCCCTTCCCACTCTACTATTCTGTGATTCTATGATTCAATGACTACAATTCTATCAGGAGGATAAAGGGAATGCAGGCCAAACCTTAACAGATTTAGGGAGAATGGTGGAACAGCTGCTAAAATTCTTCCAGGTCGAGTCCATAGCATGCAAACATCCCCCAAAGAACATCAAAAGGTAGGTGGCACTTCCATAGCAGCAGCAACAAAACAAACTCTTCAAACTGAAAACAAAGGCTGCAGCAACATACATTTCCCGTAAAATGGGGTTTTCCCAAAAGCAGGACAGGCAATCAGATTGCACTGAGAGCCTCCCACTGGTCCAGTGTGCTTCCTGGCCACTCCCCCCAGAAGGTGCTGCCTGAAGGGCTGAGCCAGCTGCTACTCTGGATTTACATTAAAATGCTGGGTGACTGCAGCCTCTGGAGACCCAGCACTGCCCTTCCTGTTCCAGTGTGTGGAAGGAGCTGCCTCCCGCTTTGTGTTGCCAGCCAAGAACAGGGAGTGGAGAAAAGCCAACCCCTCACAAGAGCCAAGTGACCCCTTCTCAGGGAAAAAGAGGAAAAGTAGACTAGCTACATTAAGAGCAGCATGGGAGGAGCTGCCCTCTTGCTCAGTCAAAGCGTAAAAGAAGATATGGAGCACTCAGGATATCATCCTCCCCCCAAGGAGCGTTGCCCATGGGGTTTGGCAGCTCCCTGATGGAGAGTGCTGCCTGACTGGGTTTGAATAGCATGGGAAAACTTCCAAAATATGTCAAGTAAATTGGAGCTCATCCTGTATTCACAAGCTAGGCTTACAAAGCTATAACGTACTATTAAAATACCCTTTTAAAATGTAAGATTGTCAAATATTTATTTCACCTGACTGGTTTGTATATTTATAACTTTCTGTCAGTAAAACTCGTAGCAAGTCAAAACATACTGTGCTGCTGAGATGCTCTTCCTACATAAATATTTGGTAAAAGTTAGCGGTACCTTGATAGTAATGTATTCATAATTAGTTGCTTCCACTTTACCAGATCTTTGTTGATAATCTTACATTGTGATCCTACACATGTCTACTCAAAAGTAAGCCCTACAGACTTATTGAACTGACCCCTGATAAGCATATATAGGATTTCAGCCTGAAGTCTTAATTATGTAGCAGTTTACAAGGTTACGCCTAATATATGTTTTACATTTTAAAGTCAGTGTTAATATTTTGCTAGGGCATTTTGATGAATCGGTTTTGTTTAATCCTGAGCACAGAGCAGAATTTCTATTAGGGCTTATTTCCTTGAAAGAGGTATCTCACATGGTTGTTTTTTTCAGTAGAGATAAACGAAAGCTCTGTTGGAAACATGCAGCAAATTCACAGTCGGAAGTTCCACACAACAGGTTTTGATAACCACATCTCTGGCTGACCTTCATAAAGACAGTCTGAATAAAAAACTAGTGTTCTTTCTGACCAAAAATTGCTGACTCTCCAGCATGCTGCCCCAAATGGTGCTTGAACACTTAGGTGCTTTGAGACATGATGAAAACACGATTTTAAAAGATGAATTCTGAATTCAGAAGATGCTGACAGGACCAGGTACTGATTCACATGAATCTAAATCATTCCCATGAGGGAGGGAAGAATTCCACCGAATAAATATTCCTTTAGGAAGCGAGTGAACAATCCCAGAAGGAAAAGCCCTGAAAGCTCCTTTGAGCAATGTGGCTCTAATGAGGGGCATTGTAGCGGAAATTTTACATGGCTGCTACTTCATTTTTTACCGATTTTGTTTGTAGATGGAACAACTCTGTATCTAGAACTGAGAGGCCTGCCCTTGCAGCTAGCAGTAGGCTGCCTTAAAATTTAACAAGCTCTTTGTGTCAGTCATCTCCGGAGCATCCTTGAGAACATAGGAGTCTTGAAAATCTATTTTTCATGGAGCAATCCATGGGTTAAAGTTTTCATCTGTGTCAAAGACATCTGCTGGGCTTAGATTTCTGTCTCCTCTCATTAAAAGGGTTAGGAGAAAGAGAAGGAACCATAATGTGATATATTATTTAGCTTGAAATGGGGAAAATATGTATCACACTCGTCTGTAAAGTCTGTCAACTGCATTTTCTACTTATTTTTGTTTGCCACAAGTCACTGTTGGTCCCAGAATTGTAGCTAGTAATCAGATCAGAAGGGTATAAGCAAGATAAGAAGCTCTGATGAGAGAAAGACAGAGTATGTGTGCGTGAACCTCAAAGAGGAAAATTTAATGGGTTGATTGTTGTAAGAGATAGCATTATGTCAGGGGTTTTAAACATAGTTTTAAAGATCCAAAGACAAGCTGAAAGCCAGGATCCACAGGAAGTCAAATATCATGCTTCAGTACAGTTTCTTTTCTAAGTAAATAGCACCGTCTTCATTTGCAGCCTGCTACGAGTCCTCAGTAGAGTGATGTGGTCTCTAATTCAAATTTTTGAGAGTGCGTATAATGCTGTATTTTATATCGTCCAAGCAAGCACTGTGCAATGAAATATCACAATATTTTTATTTCCCATGATAGTAACATACAACTACTGGCTTATATTTGTTTTCTCTCATTTATTTGAGTACACCCTCCAGGTATTCAGGCATGACAAATAAGTGAAGTGACCCATACACAACCACCAAGGCTTAAGCTAGCCTTCCCCAGCTTGATGCCTTCCAGATGCTTTGAAATTTAACCCTCAAGCCAGCATAGTCCATTCTGAGCGTGACTCATGGGAGTCGCAGTCCATCACACTTGGAGGATGCCAGCTTTAGGAGACTGACCTGAATCCTGGGTGTTGTGCTGGTACTTGGCATACTGTAACTGGTCCTGCCAGCTGTGAAACAGCAAGCCACTACTCTGCAGCTGTTTTCAACCCATCAGTGGTTTTGGGTTGTTCACATAGTATTATGTGATTATCTTCTATACCAAAACTGCCAGTATGTTGAGAAACAGCCGTTTTTATATAGAAATTAATTGTACTAAGTGGACAAGAAAGCAAACACTATAGGTTGGACTTTATTGTTTTCTCTTGAGTCCTTAGTGCCCAATAGATTTTCTTGCAATTCATACTAGGCTCTCCATTTTTGTTTTATTTATTCTCCTTTCATTTGCAGAAGGATATCCCAGCATTCAGACTCGTTATGATGAAGACGTCTTAAGGCCTCAGAAGATTATCTTAAGTCGCAAATCTGGAAAAGAAGCAGCTGACTTGTTTTGCCTTTGAAGTACCCTTCTCCTGCCTCCTAGATGAGGTCTGTTCTTTCCCACTTGCAAACCCCACTTCTCATGCCTGATGACATCGTCCCTCATCAAGTGGTCTGATCTTTATGGGTTGACAAACATCGTGCAAAACAAACAAACCCACAACTGGAAGATTGTCTTTTGGTACAAAAGTAGAAATACAGCTGTGTACAGCTGGAAGTCCATGGTGATGTTAGGGTTTCTGAGGACACAGTTTCAATAATTCCAAGTCAGGTAAAATGAAATGATAATAAATGGGGTTTTAAGTTAGCTTTTCAAGATATATTTGAAAATTAAAATATTGTAAAAGGTGCTGAAGGAGTTTGAGTATGACATAAACTATCTCAGCTGAAGTTTTGTTGAATTTTGTGGTGGTTAAGTGAAGAAACTAGAGCTTTACAGCCCTTCGGTGGAATATTATTATCCCTTAACTTTGTGGAGTTAATGCAAATATACAAGAAGCATATCATTTACCAGCTCAAAGACACCAGGTTGACATGTTATAAGTCCACTATAGAACTAAACCACTTTCATAAAGGCAGGTATGCTGGGGAAAAAACAACAAAAAAGAAGGCTCTCTTATAAACCCTAGCAAGTACGGTTGAACACACAGTAATTATCCAAAGTAATTATCCAAATGTCATTTGATACGGAAATCACCTGGTAAGGTGCCAGTACATTTCAAAATGACCATCTCTTGCCCAAAATAATTATTCCTCCCTTATCATTACGACTCGCCCATCTATTTTGGAGCGACGTGCTCTGAAGGTCTAAATCAATTTTAACCTTTTAAAGACCAACGGATGTGGAATCTCTGTAGCATATTTTGGGAAGACTAATTTCAAAGGAAAAACTCTTGTGTAACCCACACGTGGACTCTTTGTGCACATTGCCTGAGCTAACACTTGCTATGTAGTTCACCCCCTAGATTAGGGACATATCTCAAGCCAAATTCAACCTGGGCTACCATTCTTGTCTTTTGGGATTCCCCAGATAGCCATGAAAGACTTCTTTTCTTCTGACCACTGCACTTTTGGAGGTTTCCTTGGTTTTGCACAGTTTTCCTCCATTCGTAACCAAAAAAACCAAAATGCAGTGCCTCTCAGAAGTATTATTTACTGGCAGTAAGAATTTTAAGTTAACCTATGCTGGCATTAGAAGTGGTTCTTTATTTGTGCAGCCCCAGAGAAATTCTTCAAAATCAAATTTGGCCTTTCAAGATTGAATTTGGCCAAAGGAGATTCAACCCCACTGCCCTAGTCTGATTAAGCCAGCTCCACAGGGACTAACGCAGCATCTTCGGGTGGGGAGAATAAGGAGACTCTTGCTTCTGGAGGTTCTCGGATTCCAGTTCATGCTTGAGCCATTTCTGTTCACCTGATTGCTAACATTCAGACCACTGTACCAAAATCCCTATATTGTTGCACACAGAAGGTAAGCAACTGTGAAAATAAAATAAGCTATGTTCTTCAATGAATTTTTTTATCCGTGTGTCATCAATAAAGAACAATTTGCTGTATGTTGTTCTAGACTGGGGAGAATACAGACATTGCAAAAACCCATGAAGGTGTCTAGCAGCTTGGCAACAACACTGACCTTAAGATAAATTGGTAAAAAGAGGGCTGGAAGGCTCCTGGGGTGAAAATTGGGCAGGAGAAGGGCAGGAGAAGAAGAGACAATACTCCTAATGAGATCTCTTCATGACCAGATAGGGGCACCTGGACCTTAGTGGCTCAGGGAAGTGAAGAGCCTAAGTGAAAACAATGCACTTCAGAGGATCCATTTCCCATGACAATCACAAAATCCCTTTGATCTCAGCTGGCAGTGCACACAGCACCAGCACAACCCAATATTACAACCCACTGATCTTCATTGCTCACTTATACGTACCTTTATGGATTCTTTGGAAGGTTTTTATAAAAAGGTCAGACATGTGGTCCATGGAATGACATAGTGATGCATGATGGAGAGAGGCTAATGAAACATAGGGCATTTCCAGGCAGAAATGTCTTCTTTTGTTTTGTTTTGTTTTGTTTTGTTTTGTTTTTTCACACATTGATTTATAGTCGTATGCCATGATCCAGACTTCCCTCTCAAGGCAGTGCTTCTGTTGCAGAGATTCACTTTTTCCACCACAGAGAACTGACTTGTGAGAGTGTTGCCAGTGTCTGTGGAACAGTGAAAACAGCAGGCCTTTGAGCCTTCCTTTGTGCATTCGTCCCATGAAGCGGTTCCTTGAATAGAAAGAGACACCACCCCCAGGCTCTCATGGCACCACCCCCTTAGTCTGGCTGCTTCCTTGCCCCAGATGACAGTGCACTGAGCAACTGAAATCACAAGAAACTGAAAGTATGTGTACCACTTGTACAGAAGCTGAAACTCCGATCCTGCAGGGTTCTGACACCTGTGCATTACAGTGCAGGCTCTGTTCCCTCTCTCAGATGTCCATATTTAAAGCCCTGACACTGGGGATGAGGCAAAGAAATTGTATGACATCCAGGCTGCTTCCACCTTCTATACATGATTCACGTGTGAAGAGCTTTATACTTCCCTTGACCCAGCAGGTGCAGGACATGAATTTAATAATCCCTGTTGAATTGATGCCAGCACAGTTCAACTAAATGGCTCTTTGGTGGTGTATTAAAATGCATTACTTTCGAAAATTACAATATATTACTTGATTGGGAGTTTTTTCTCCAAATGTATAAAAAGATGCAATAAAGCCGTGTTTCATATGATAGAGCACACATGACCAAATACAAGTGATTTTGAAAATGGAACATATATATATTTAAAGATTTTGATTTCAGCATTCATTACAATATTGACAATGAATATAATTAACTGAAAAATATAAGTATTCCAAATAAAACTCAAATATAGGTCCTATATTTAGGCGTTCAAATTATTCAGCAACCCTCCAAATTGAACACCTATAGTTGGTGCTACATCTTCTCTTTTTTCAGTCTTCTAGGCTGCACTTGCCAGAAAATAGACTACCGATTCACCAGGAACTAAATCCATTGAATTCAGTGGGCGTTACTTCTGAGTAGACATGTAGCAGATTATGCTGTCAACATTTTGGTTGCTGTCTCAGTAACTCAACTTCATATCAATAGTCCTGTGGGCAACTCCTTCATTCACTGAACATAAAATGCCATGCATCAGATGTGAGAGCTTGTTCAGAGGAGTTCTTTTAGTAATGCACTAAATGTTGCCTTGTCCATCAGCCTGCTGTAGACCAGCAGAGATCAACGAAGAAGAAAAGCAGGATGCATACGTCCTGTTGCTAGGATGGTCAGCTAGGCAATCACACATGCCACCCTGCTCTCCCATCTCTGGGTCGCTTTGTTTTTTGTCATCATTGGCATTTTTCTGCCGGTGCTTGGTGAGAAGGTGCCCATCCAGGCCTTTGACTTATACACAGAGAAAAATGAACTCTCCCTGAGAGGAGTGGCAGAAACCCCAGTATTTTTCTAGAACTTTCTGAAGGTTGTGCTGGAAAGGTACAGAAGCCAGCAGTGAAGAACAAATGTTAAAGGAAAGCAATAAGTTGTTTTCCGTAGGGTATATTGTTCTAGCTATACATCTCAGCCAGTTCAGCTAGTGGCAAGAAATTATGGGACTTATTAACCGAAACATCTGGAAGACCACATTTGGCCTACCTCTGCATTACAGGTTGAACATTGACCTTTTAATTTCAAAAAGCGACCAACACCAATAAAGCTTCTAGAAAAATGAGATTACCTTCAAATAAAAGTAAATCCAGATACACCCAGAAAAGATCATCAAATGCTAGATAAAATGTTATTAAGCCCTGCACCATTACACATAACAGGCCAATTGTCACTATACTTAGAATCTGTCTAATTTTGTAGCTTAAATAGAGCAGGGTTTTTATACCAGTTCACAAGCTGTGATGTCAGGGCATTCCCAGAACTTTTACAGCTTTTGTTTCTAACTCCCCTACATACGAGGTACTGGTATTTGCTCTTTCCTTTCCTCCTTTTCCAGCTGAAAAGCCTGCGAAGTCATTCCCAATTTCCCATTCATCGGTCACCAAGCCTATCCACACAAGATTGTTTTCTCTCCCCATTATGTCATAGGACACACATCTCAAACCCAAACACTTCCTTATATGCAACCACTTTCCTCACTCTGCCATCCCAAATCCCACCCATTTTCTGCAATTTATGAAAGTCCCAAGGAAAGTACCCCTTGTAGTAGTGAACACTTTCTAAATTTGTCCTTATATACACACTCCTAAAGTCTGTTTGCTCCATTCTTCAATACCCTTAGTGAATCTATAGGGATGCACAAACTCTCATATTTCTAATGCTGAATTTCAGAGGCAACTTTTCCCCCTCGCTCAACCTAGCACCAGTTGCATTGTACCGACATTTCAACAAGCATAATCCTATCAGTGCTAGTGCTACAGCAAAACTGGGTTTCACCCACCAAGTATGTACCGAGTTTGCATGGAGTAAGTGGTTGCTCTGTACATTGACTTTGCTCATCAGAAACTCTGATCAATTTTCCAGTTCAAGCTCATGTTATAAAATCAGCTGAGAAAATGTAATGCACCTTTCACATTGAAAGTATAAATTATGATGATATGCATTGCAGTCACAATTATTTAGCTTATAGAACTATTTTGTATGTTGAAGATAATTGTATTTTAAATTGAGTTGCTTTCTTCACAAGTCATAATTGCTAATTAAAAAGCTTCAGTCGGAGTGTACTTTTGTCATCCTTGCCTGTCACAACTTTCATTCCAAAGGCCTTTTGTATGGTGAGCTATTGCCCAACACTCTTGCCCACCCTGGTATTTATCTTCGCATTCCCAATGGAAACGTTTCCCAGCAGCATGCCAGCCTCTGCCACAGCACAACGGCTGAGCCCAATCTATCGCGTAGGCATGGAAATCCACGCTACTAGCCTTGGATCAGAGTGGCACAAATATAGCATTAAAGAATAAACATGCCAGGAGTTTTATCATCTGAAAAGGCTTTCAGTTTTCTATCACGGTTAAGATGTTGTGGATATGCTCTGAAAGAGGTGATAAAATGTTTATTGGGTAGAGAAAGCTTCTGGCTACACTGGGGCTTTTCTGGGTAAATGGCCCCCTATTGAGCTGATGGCTATTCTCAGTAATAAACCTCTACTTAGTCTTGTTGACATGGCAAACCCCTACAGTTTTAGCACATTATCAATTTCATTTCATGCCTGGGCTGAATAACGCCTCATCTTCAGTTTTGGCTCTAAAAAATGATATGGAATTCAGTTCTGGCTTTTTAGGCAACGATTCCAGTGACTGAGCAAAGGATAGCTAAAAACTAGCTGCAGAGTGTCTAAAACTATTTCCAATACCTTCAGCAGACTTTCCCATATAAAATTACAGATGAAACCATACTGAAGCCTTTTCTTTTTAAGATGTGAGGCTTCCTTGGACATAAAATATTGCATTCTTTTAAGAATGTGTAGCTATTTTCAAATAAAATTGAAGCTTCCATTCAGAAACTTTCTTTTCAACTACTCTTAGGGCACCGCCCAATATGACTACCTTAGAGCCTCCAAACTCAAGGGAATGAGGGCATCTGATGGTAAGAAAGTCAAAGTGGTAAGAATTCACCTAGATGGCTGAATTCCGTTGCCTGAGTGTTTGACATCTGCTTGCAAGGACAAGGGCTGCAGGCACCAGTTCAATTTTCTTTGCAGGATGGTGGTGCCTAGTTTTTCCCTTCCCCAACTCCTGGAATGGCTCCCGCAACACCAGCTCCAGGTTTCAATTCTGACGTCAGAGCTGCAAGCTGTGCAGAAAGGACTGTGAGGGCAAAGTGAGAGAGCTGCAAATCTGACATCCTAGTTCTGATATTGGTGCCTACGAACATGAGAAGAACCATGCTGGATCTGACCAAAGGTCAAGCTAGTCCAGCACTCATATGGTGGCAACCCAGCTAGCCACAAGATCACTTCAAGCAGGATGGGTGCAAGACCTCTCCCTGCCCAAGCTGCTCAGCAACTGGTGTATGCAGGTATGCAGCCTCTGGTAAAGGTGGTAGGACATAGCCAGAAAGGCTAGCAGCCACTGACAGCCTCCTCCTCCATAGATCTGTCCAATTCCCTTTAAGGCCATCCATACTGGTGACCATCACTACTATGGCAGTGAATTCCATAGTTAAGTGCACTCCTCCAAGGTCTGAGCTGGGATTCCGAATTATTCCATGGCCATCTAGATAGCAGGCATAGCATTGTGCCTTCTTATTGTACTCCTAAGGGACTGATTGGCGGAAAGCTCTGACCTTGAAGCCCTCCATGTTGTCCAAAGCCTTGTTGGCAAGATCCCAGCAGAGTAGGAGAAGAACAGGAGCTTTACAGCATCCCATTCCACCATTTTAAGAAGGCTCAACTGGATGGGCCTCCCAACTGACTGACCAGGCAGTGGGCTGGGACAGTGACTGCAGCTGTGCCAGCTCTAGGCTACTGGGGGCCAAGAGCCACTCAGTGGGCCACCTCCTTCAGTGAATCTGCTGTCTTGCTGGCACTGGCATTAGCGGGTGTCACCCCTCATTCACTTTCTCATCATTGCTAAAGAAGCTGTGAGCACCTGGATGTGACCTCTGCCATTCCTTCCGCCGCCACCATCACCAGTGTTGTCTGGCAATCAAGGCAGTTGCTGTGATTAATGGGAGCAACCTCAAGGGAATCTGAGTTGGGGTAAAAAGTCCACTGCCTAAATGCTCGTGTGCCATCAGGCAGTATAGAAAGGAGGTAAATAATAACCCCAACCTGACACAGAACAAGTTCTCATGTGTCTAGATGCATGGACACATTCAAGGACAGAAACTACACCTTCTCTGCTTCATTCATTCAGACTATCCAACAGTCGGTATGTATATAGTCCCGCCTGTATACTCCCGACTGGAGTTCAGGTCCAAGATTGAGTACCATGTGCTACAATGTGAACATTACATTTTCAAGGAACAGAGCTGCACTCTATTTTGAGTAGTATTTGTAGGAACAGGTACACACATGGTCATACTTTTTCATGGCCTGGCCAAAATATAGTGGCTTCATTCTTTAAAGGGAAAATATTTATTAAGGGAACAATAGTCAGTCTGCCGTTTATTTTTAAATCTGCAGTGTCCCCCTTGGGTGACTTGGGTGTGGGGGAATATGCAATACTAAAAACTCTTCACACCGTATGGAAACTGCAACCAATGCAGAAGGGAAAGCAACTGCTACCTGGATCCCTTGATCCAGGCGATGCAGGCAAGTAAATGCTTGCTCTGTCCCTCTTCGTGAGCACTCAAGCTAAATGACTCCTGTCTCCGATACTGTGCTCCTGTAATAGGCTTCAGATGACCCACGTGTGCTGTCTTGTGTTCTGGAAGTGAACGCTGCACCATCGCTAAGCCAGATGGCAAAGGTGATGATCACAGTCACTTACCGTCTCCAATCATCATGGCCTGTTCGTTTTAACATTTGATAAGTGCGACATCAAGTATGAAAGCACCACCCCCCCGCAATGCCTTTCAGTGGAATGCACCACTGTATGGGAACCAAACTGATACGTATAGAAGATGCAGTGACCCTATCACTTTTGACAACTCTACAACTAAACATGTAATCAGTGATACTGATATTTCCTTGATTTTTAGCACAGGTAGAACTGCACCTGCAGCACTTGGCTTTATAGCAAATTCAAGCCAATTTTATCCAAGTGGTAGCAAAACACCTATCGCTGTGCTGGGAAACCCCTGGGATTCTGGGATCAGTTTTACACAATTATGCTTGCGTGTATCACTGTTTTTTTGCCTATTCCGTTAAATCCTTTTGCCTTAAATGCTGATGCAGATCTCCAGGAGGGAGCACAACAGCGAGAACTGGTTCCTCCATCTGTTGATGAATATTGTAGGGCGGTTGCAAGAGCAATGAGATGTTCAGCTCTTAAAATAATCCTAACATAATTTTAAATACTGAGAGTGATGGTGCATAATTGGAGGTCTTCCCTGGCCCTCTGCAGCTCCGTGGGCATGTTGTACACTTAGCATGCTTTTTAGCTGAGGAAAGAGCAGAAAAATGCTGCATGGTGGAGCAGGCAGGGAACAGAGAAAAGCATTGCTGCTGCTCGGCAGTTTGCAAGAGCAGGAGCTGGAATGCTGAGCTCTTTCTGTGGCAAGCAAGCAAGGCCAAAACAAGGCTTTCAAGTGGTACAATCCGTTCAAGTGTCACTGATTCGTACAAACTTTATGGCAAGGGTGGGGAACTTGTGGCCCTCCAGATATTTTGGCCCACAATCCCCATGATCCTTCACTATTGGCCGTGCTGATCAGGACTGATGGGAGTGGTAGGCCAAAGCACCTGGAGGGGCACAAACTGGCCACCTCTGCTTTGTGAAAGAGACTAGATGGCATAGAGAAAATCAAATCATGGGAATTCAGGTGGGAGCTGGAAACTTCTTTCCTTTTCTGTGATGGAGTTCCTACTTTAAATTTGCCATCTCCTAAAATCACGCAATGCTCTTTCCAGAGGAATAGTCTTGTATATTTTAGCAAAAACCAAGTCTTGTGGCATCTTAAAAACTAACAAATTTATTCTGGCATAAGCTTTCATGGACTATAGCACATGTCATCAAGTCCATGAAGTGTTATCAAGAGTTTCAGGTACATATATGTTATTTATACATCCATAACCACTGACAGCCAGTGTAGTGGCTAACAGTGTGGGATGGGCAGGCAGATGGTTTGGGTTCTTGTCCCCACTTGGTCATGGAGCCAGATGGGTAACTGTAGACCAGTCATAAACACTCAGCCCAACCTACCTCACAAGGTTGTTGTGGGAATAAGACTGAGAGCAGCAGGGGGAGAATGATTTAAGCCACTTTGAGTTCTTTAAAAGAAAAAGGTTGGATTATATGTATAATAAATTGATTGATTAATTAACTTATGCATGAATTTAATAAACTTACATTCCACATAGCATAAAAATATAGTACAGTGCTATACAGTGTTAGATGCACAGTGCATATTGCAACTGAATAATAACCATTTGCTATTTATTTATGTATTTACATTGCTATGCTGTCCCATAACCTGAAAGAACAAGTGGAAACAGGAAACGGTGAGATCAAAAGGACATTAAAAACAAAATGGCACTAGAAATCACACTGGTAACAGTGGAGTTAATTGTCTTACCAAGATCCAGGATGCTTATGATATCAGCAGCTGCAACTTTCTGAATGGCCACTGTTAATAAGATGCTTGTGGAGCTGTACAGGAATTCTTTCTAAAGCTAACCTGACAGAAAGCACCAAATGCTACAAAAAATGATCCCCAGTGCTCAGCTCTGCATCACATGACCCAAAAACACCATGGCTGATGGTATGAAACTCTTCCAAGGTCCAAGACAACTAAAAGGGTCATTTCCACCCACCATCCTGGTTATGGTGTAGGTCATTCACCAAGGCAACCAAAGGGGTTGTAATTCCATATCCCAGGCAAAAACAGGCCTGCAACAGAGGCAGATACTCAAAAACATCCGTCTGTCTTCAAATGCCACAAGCAAATGCCTTTGCTTTTTTTGCGGCCACAGACTGACCTGATGTCCACTACTCATCTGGAAATGCTTGCATTTCTGCTGGCTGAAGAGTCTTTTAACAGCTGAAAAGTGTCCAAGTTGAAGTGATGCAGTCAGAAATAAGCACCACTGAGTTCAGTGGAATTTATTCCCACATAACTGCTCAGAACTGCAGCCTGAGCATTTTCATTGCCTGTTTTGGAAGTCTGTGTTTTATGATGGAATTTTTAACCAGAATATTAGCTCCTTGGAGTTTAAATGATAGAAAAACATGTTATATTCGTATCCTGGGGAAATCACTGTGGATTTGTCTTGGCTATGGGCGCTGTCATGATGAGCTTTGAAACTTCAAAATGCCTCACTGGAGCTGAATGGTAACTATTTCTGATTTTTTTGAGGGGGGGATTATATTTCATAAAATATAGAATCAATTTCTTGCAGCTAAGTCCCCCCCACACACACACACACCCAAAATATTGTGTAGAGAATTTATCGTCCATTACTTTTAATAGCTATAGCAGTTGTGGAAAAGGCTTCCTGGATATTTTCCCCTTTAAACAAAGGGATTTCTATTCCATTGGCCTGCTTGGAAAGTCTGATTCATTTTCAGGGTGAGCCCTTGCTTAATTACTAGTGCATTGCTCTTTGCTAGACTGGAAATAATAAAAGCAGGGGATTCTGGCTTATCTCCTAGGTTTAAAGGGCTTGTAGGCATTGCCACCACATCTCTGCATCATTTTTTGTGTCTGCTGTGACAGTGAAAAGAAGAGGGACTTTCTGACATTCCACCCTATGCCCATCTGCATGGACCTAAATGCCATTGAGTTCAACAGGGCTTCTCCCAAGTAAGTGGATACAGGATTGCAGCCATAACCAGTGTTTGTAGAGCAGGAAGCTGGGTAGGTTGGGAAATGATAAACATATGAAAGGTTATTGTAAGATGATTGATGGAAAAGCACCATTCTGTTGGCACCTGTGAGTTTAGGGGCTTTAGACACATAAATTTCTAAAATACCATCATATTTTCATCATTATGTGCAAAAGGGTGGGGGAGAGATTTGACATTTTATCTTTTTATTATTATTATTGATAGCATTGCTATACTGCCTTTCTGAGACCATCCAAGGCAGCTTATAAAAGTTCCAAAACATAAAAACCACAATCAGATCAAAAACCTAGTAAAACAGTAATAAAAACACTGAAAATCATAACAGCAGTTTTCAAAGCTCAGTTTAGAAAGATATGTCTTGATATCTTCTGTGATGCATTCCAGAGTTTGGGAGCAATGCAAAAGAAAGCCCTTTCACAACTATACTGCAAGCCAGAGTATCTTCAAAAGATCTTGTTGTGTAGATCTTAATAACAGGATATTCTGAGAGAAAGCCTGACCCTAAACCGTTTAGAGCAGTAAAGGTTAACACGAACAGCTTCTCTTCAAAATAAAGCAAGAGAAGTAATCATGCATTGGAAATATAACTTTGTAATAAAGTCCAGCAATTGTGCAGAGGTAGTTTTTAGCTTGGCAAGCACTTGACTTTTTATTAAATATCAATTTCTACTTTTGTTCAGTGTTTCCTCAGAAGAAACCACTGCTGCAAGAGGCATTTAGTGCATATTAGAACTAAAACCATTTTAATAACTGAACAACTCAGATTATTATCCTTTTTTAAAATGTTCCCCAGTGATAAGACTTCAAAAGCAGCTCAGGTGTTTTCAAGTGAAAACTTCCCTTCAGAATTAGAAACCCTGCAATATTCTGTAACAGAGCCAATCCAGACAGAAAATCATCTTCATGGTTTTGAAATGGTTTCCAGGCTCTTCTTTCCATCTTCAGCTCTCCAGAACACCTGACAGAACTTGGAAGGAGAACAGGCATTAAACACAGAGCTGTGGAAATATACTGGGTTTCTAGTTAATGCATTTTTATCTATTTAAAACCTGCTATTCCTCATGATTGCTGCAACAGTTTCTCATAAACAGTACAGTGCCATGTTAGTCCTTGAGTCTAAGAATTATATTTTGTTCTTTAGGCCATGCTGTGCTAGTGCTGATGTATTATTCAGATTGGGCTGAATTATGTTTTGATTTGACAGGAGCAGCGCAGCTCACAGAAATCTAGAAGAGACTTGCATCAGGAAAGGAGGAAACAGCCCTCCTCTCTCTAATGACTCACATGTTAATAAAGAAGGCCTGGAGCTACCTGCCCGACAAAGATCAAGTTTATGTGGTGAGCTCCTTATTGGATTAATATTTTCATGCTATTGTTAGCCACCCGGAGAGATTTATGGCAGGGATAAAAATAGAAATAATGAATAAAAAGGCTGGTTTTTGTGCAAAATGATTGGCACAACCCAAGCACCCTGTACAGCAGTGGCGCTGAACCTCTTTCTTTATGACATGGATTCCATTTTGGAGGACATTGCAGGGACTGGGTTCCGTTGGTGGAGACAGCAGAAGGCAAAATGGAGCATGACTAAAGGCAAAAGGGTCATAGCGAAAGATACCAGCCTGTTTCAGCACAGACCTCTTAAAACCAGCAAGTATGTCTTGAGAGAGAATTTCAGCATTTAAGAATGGGAAAAATGCACAATATCTAGGAACCGCTATGCAGGCTGCGGTTAGCAGAACGAAATGGGTGAGAGGGAGGGTGAGGCAATCTGGAGAACTGCTGAGCACCAAATTAGGACTCCAAGAAGCTCAACTTGGTCCTTGGACCTGAGGCACTGCACATCTCTTCAGTCAATGCTGAAAGCACTAGGCAAGCTATTGGTTGGATGCCTAAGATCCTTTGCAGTGCTGTAAGTACTGCTGAGACGCCCCATTGAACTCATGCGGTCCTGTTGACTGGAAAGCAGTGGCCTCTTTCTTTCCTCTCTGTGCTAATTTCCTTCCCAAAAAAGGGTTGGAGAAGATACCGCAATCACATGAAAGAAAAAAATCTGTCTGAAGTGTTGCTTCATTTGCAAAGCAAAGCAAAGCAAAGCAGGGGCTTCAAGTGGGCCATAACAGCCTAGTTGAGACAGTCTGGATTTTTCAGTCAATAAGGTTATTGCCCATGGGGGGAATCCACAGCTCAGCAAAAGCTTTTTGGGGAATCCTACCAAGCTGCCTAAATTCTTCATCACTTGTGCTACAGACCACATTGGCTAAGAAGGGCAACCTGGAAGCAAGGAGCAAGGTCTTCTGCTCAAATCTAAGCCGGCATTTTATTTTCATTATGGAAATGGACCCTATTAACTCATCCAAGGATTCAGAAAGGGGCTCAAAGGAAACATGATCAGGGAAGGGACAAGAATGAGGTGGGGATATGGAAATTAATGTTGTTTCATATGTTGCCAAATTCACTGCTTTAGCATGGAAGAGACAGGATCTGCCAGTAGGAGGTCAGAAGCTTGGCAGAGGGTTTGGGAGAGGATAGAAAGTCTGGGACAACACATCCTCTAAGTCTGTCCTTTTTGTTAACTTAGGAAAGATGATGTGAGCTCCCAATTAATCTATAAAAACCACAAATCAAAACATGTCAGATCATGGTCGAGCAGAGTGATCTATTCTCATTAGTCATCTCGCAGTAAAATTGAAAGCTGAGATTCTCAATTTAAGGCTAATTGCAAAGGTCAGAAGCTAATTGTTATCAAGAGATTTGCTTACCTTCTGTTCTTCCATGTCATCTTCTGAAACTGCAATGCAGGATTGGAACAATGATATCACCTTATCTGGCAAGGATTTCTTGATGATCTCTGAACTTTTTGGTCTGCAAGGAAAATGGTCTTTTCAAAAGATGCTGCTAAGCAACAACACTAAAAAAAAGTACTGTAAAAAGAGTCCATTCTTCCCAGAAATCTCAAGATACGTGTGTGTGTGTGTGTGTGTGTGTGTGTGTGTGTGTGTTTGCCACAAGGTTTCCCTGTTACCTCATCTGCATCTACTGATAAAAATCAGTAACAGGATCCACATGCTCTTTACAGCCACATTCAAGGCCTAAAAATGCACATTTACCAGAGCAATTGAACTAAATAGCCACATTTCTAAGAATTAATATTTCTATTAAAATGTTAACTTCCTAAATTGCATGCCACATTAGTTATATCTTTTTAAAATATGTATAGATGGAGAGGTGATAGCATCATGTGCAGAAGTGCCCATGGTCAATAACCCAGCTTAGAGCAATTATGCCAGCCATAAAGATGCCTGGAAATTGTGGGATGCTCGCTCCTTTACTATCACAACGATGTTTTCTTGCGTAACTTAAACCACTTCAAGTGAACATTGCTTTATATAAAATGTATAGAAAAGTGTCAATGCATACTATGGTCTTCACATATTTCAACGTTCAGCCTGGTGCTGTTGTGACAGTATTGGACTAGGACTGTGGAAACCAAGCTTCTAATTCCCACTCAATTGTGAAACTCACTGGTTGGCATGAGCTGGTCCTCACCTTAACCTATCTCAAAGGATTCACAAAATGACAGAATAATAGAATTGAAAGGCCATTGGGTCTCTACCCATGCTCGATGCATGGCTCCAGCTTAAAGCATTCCTAACAGATGCTCTCCAGCTGCATCTTGGATGCCTCCAGTGTGGGAGAGCCCACCCCCCACCACCACCATTAACTGGTTCCAATATTGTATTGTTCTAACACTCAGGAGGCCTTTCCTGATATTCAGCTGGAATCTGACTTCCTGTATCTTGAGCACATACTATTCCATGTCCTGCACTTTAGGATAACAGAGAAAAGATCCTGGCCCTCAAGAACTTAAAGAGTGGTATCATATTTCCCCTCAGTCTTCTCTTCTAAACATGCCCAGTTCTTTCAGTTATAGGGCTTTATTTCCAGTCTCTTGATCTTCTTTGCTGCCCTCCTGTGAACCTTTTCTAATTCGCCTACATATTTCTTAAACTGTGAGGTTGTTCTGATAATAAAATAAAAATTACCACGTACCCTTTTTCGAGGCTGTCATAGGAAGGATGAGATATAATATAATAATAAAATTAATGTGCATTTAAGTTTTTTTGGATTAAATCAATGGGTATTGATAATGTTTATCTTTGGCTACTGCCCAGTAAGTTTCCTGTTCTGGTAACGTCTTACCAAAAGCAAAATTCCAAGGAGTTTGCACATCAAACGTAAGAGCTTCTTTCAAAAGCTAAGATGTGAAGCTTGATCTGAGGAAAGCATAAATCCTTCTACAGAACTGAGTAGTGCAGTGTTACTCTATCTGGGAAGAATATTTCTTCCTGGCTCCAGCTGGTGATCAGTTTATTCCCTCAATCATGTGAATTGATGAACCTTGTCATTTTATCCTAGACTCTGGAACTGCAAATTCAATCCTGGTTCGTATGAAACATTAGTGCCTTGTTTAGAACTTCCTGTGTCCTTTGCCTCCTGGAGTATCCCATGCATATAAATCTAGAGAGCGGCAACTACAGACTGTAATAATGGCTTGCCTCAATTTTTTTTCTTTTTTCAAGGCTTGGTTTTATGCTAGCTGGCATAAATGATACAGGAAGCTGGCGAACTATAAGCAGGATTTCTTACTTCTCAAAGATATCCTAATGTACCAGAACCCACATGGCTACTTTGAAGCCTGGGAATTGCCACTGGAAAATTGGGTGCCTCATTTCTTCGATTAAATCCTTCCCCCTCCTGCATATGGTAGCTGGATGTGTTCCATGTTTATAGCAAGACAGAAGAAGTCATAGAGATTTAAATTAGGGAAATAGTGCAGATGGAAGTGTTAAGCCGTTTCCCCGTCTACAAAGCAATCGTGTAAGGCTGCCAGTTATGAAATAAGAAGATAGATGACCTTGAATATGCCCATATTGTGCAGGATGATTTGCTTCATGAAAGGCAACTGAAATTGCTGCTAGTGGTGGGTGGTGTCACCATTCAGAAATAAGTAGACTTAAAAAGAAATCAAGCAACATCAAGGTATACCTGGTTCTCTCCCCAGCCCCATTTTTACCTCTCTGATAAAGTCCACAAAAAAGTCCCACTTTTCAACAAAGGATTGAAATTCTTATTTTAACCCTGTTTAACTTTGTGGTGGATTAGATTGAGGTATACAACAAAACCCATCATTAACTGTATGGAGGGCAATATGCAGAGAGTCTACTACACAAGGCTGCATTGAGTCAGTGGTTTTACACAAATGTGGAAAAAAGTTCAAAATTCAGTAGCACCCATACATAATCCAAATTCTTGACAAGTTCAGCTTTCACTTTGAAAAGAAGTTATCATTTTAAAATGTGTTTTATGCTGTATGGATGATGCATGGGTTGTTAGCCAGCAATAAATAACTCAGATCTTATAGGCTTACCCTTATCTCTGTATCTCTGCCTTTGCAGTGAATGCTGGGCTCAGTGATTGGTGTGTTATGCAGAAGCTACTTTAGCTGCCCTGCCTTTTCCTCTGTTCAACCTAAAGCTGAAGCAAATGAGAAATCCAAGACCTATGGGTTAATTATTTGGGATGAGAATGCACTTTTAACAAAATGCTATACAGTAGTCATGACAGTACCCATTCTGTGTCCTTTTACCTTCCCATCCCAAGCCTGTAATACACAGTATTGGCATGCACATACATTTATGAAATGTCAAAATACAGAAATGACTCCAAATTCCAAATTAAAGACAATAAAGTATCCAAAGACCATAAAGACGACAAGAAGGGGATTAAGGAAGAAGAAGAAATTCTGTCATAAAAAAAAGTCTTTTTTCACTCTCTAGAGCAGCCCTTCCTAACCTGGTGCCCTAGATGTTTTCGAATTCAAATCCCATCAGCCATCAAGACCAATGGACAAAGATCCTGGGAGCTGTAGTCCAAAATATCTGAGGGGCACCAGACTGGAGAAGGTAACTCTGTGCTCTGGGAAAGCTACCCCTACTCAGTCCTAAAGAAAAGTTCAGTGGGGTGAGCTTAGGTGGTAATGTACAGATCATGTCTCTTTAAGTGTAAGGAAAATGGTTGAGAAAAATCTTTGAGAAGGAAGCCCATGGAAACTCAGAGGTGGAGGCAATCCTTCAATCAGATGTGAACCTGATAGCTTACCAGGGACAATACACAGGCTGGGAGATTAGGTATTAAAACATGTTCAGCCCAGGAAAGCAGAATTTAGAAGCTTTAACTGCAGGCCTGTTTCTTAACCCCTGGGTTTTAATTGGCTGAGTGCTCTTTATTTCTCTTACCATTGCACTGTTAATTTGTTTCCCTGTTACAATTCAATCCATGCTTTGTGCGTAAGCTGTATTTATTATTGTTAGCTGTCTTGAACACTGTGTTTGGTGTCAGGGCAGAATATTTATAAATAATTACAAGGAAAGAGCAGCAGAAGAGGAACAGGTCCTGTTCATATGAGCCAACTTGGCCTGTCATCTCAAGCCTGTGCTTCACTGATATCATTCAATTTCTCAGTGCCTCCATTCAGCTGTCAGAATCAAATTTATATGGAGTTGTCCTAAAGGGCCCACCTTTGCAACTAGTGATTATTTTTTCCCTAAATGAAATGTTATCAGGATTTTTTAAAAGAGCAGATTAATAACTAACATTTTGATATAATGGGATCCCCAATTTTTTAATGGCCTGCTGGCTAACCAAGAAAGCGTTCTGATGCAGGCTGAGATCTCATTTTAACACAGGCTTCCCCACATATCAAACAGTTGTGTGAATCTGCAGTCTGGAGCACTTCAGCAAGCAATTAAAAAAAAAACCCACCCTCTTCTAATGCTGGGCTTTCTCATAAAGACTTCAAACTGCCTGCTGAGAAACTGAATTCTATATATTATAAATTCAGCCAATTTGCATAGATTTGCTTGTTTTGCATAACTTATTCTCTGGGTCACCTGGGGTGAGAGTGATAGTGTAAAGAGCTAGGCAGGTCATCCAGCCCCATCTTCTTTCCCTGATCAGTAGAAATCCTCCTCAGCTTTTTCTCTGGCTGCCAAGACTTTTTATCAGGCATTGGCTGCATATGTTTAAACAAACAGTATCGGGATAGCATTGGAGGCTAGAAATGTATTTTTTAATGAAACCTGGAATTCTTCTCTTGCCGAACTCTGTAGTCAATATTCTATGATGCCACATTTGCATGCAAATAAAGGACGTGTGCAACCTTGCCTTTATGTCTGAAACACAAAGAGGAAATTAAACAGGTGACCGATCAGAAGAAGGAATGAAGATTTTGTCAAGCAGTGTTTGGGACTTGCTTGGCATCGGCTCCTACTAGGAAGACAGCAAGGAAGCCTTCTGACAATGACTTAACAGCTAGCAAATTCGCATGGCTTTCTTCGCAAACAGAATCTGTTTCATTTCACTAAGTTGTAATGGCAAAGATAAAACCCTCATTCTGCATCCTGGGGTGAATTTCTGACCCAAGGCTCACATTTTGTTGTCTAACTTAAACAATCTAGCCCTTCTATGACTTTCTCTCCAGTAGGGTAGTAAACAATGCCCTCAAATTTCAGCCATCTGCTTTTGGTTTTTCTAAAAACCAACACACCTAGGACAAATAGGAACCCCCAAATCTGCAAAACAGCAGGGTTTGGGCCAGAAAATGAGCTCCTAAAAGAGGTGCACCTGGTGCCTACTCTGTATTCTTTTCAGTACCAAATGAAAACATTTTTAATTTTCTCAGCATTTTACCAGTTAACTTTTTAAACTTTAGTTTTAATTTGCATTTTATCCTGTACTGCTGCTATATCTCTGTGCTGATTTAATTGCAAATACTGTGATTTTATTGCCTTATGTTTTTCTTTTGCTTGTTTGTGTGTTTTTAACTTTTGTTAGCTGCCCAGAGAGCCTTGGCTATTGGACAGTATAAAAATGAAATTAATTAATTACAGATCATCTTAGTCTGTTTTGAATACCAGAAAAGGAGACGACCTCTCCCTAAAACAAAAGGACTAAAATCCATTTTTATGCTGATTTTAAGTCACCAGGCCAAAGCATATGAAAGATTCAGTCTGAAATTACCTGTATTAGCTGAAATTTGAACTCTATTGCTACATTGATTCTAACCATGTGGGGGAAACATTTAGTCCTGAAATGGCTTTTCATAGGGAAGTTAAGTCTCACCAAAGGTAATTTTGTGTCTGAGGCACAAAAGACCCTCCCAGAAGCAGCAACATTAGAGATTTTTAAAATACAGGGGAAAGGGTCCATTCTCTTAATTTTCCTCCCAAATGAAACCAGTCACACTGTGCAACCTGTTCTCATTCTTACCTGTTTTGTGGCTAACCCGTATGATTATAGCAGGCTTCCCCTACCACATATGTTGCATTATAAGGCGATCATCTCCACCCATTGGCCATTGGGTGGCACAAGACTAGGGAAGCCTGAGCTGGAGAAACTACATCTGGCTACACAAGTGGCTCGGCTGCAGAACCTTGGCCAGGGAGTAAAAATGAACTCTGCTGGAATCTCAATCCAACCTCCAGTCTTTCACAGGAATTTCCCTTACTCTCATACTTCCCCCAACCATTGATCATTTGGTGATTTCCCAAATTTTGTTTAATACCCTCCATGCTTCTGAAAGATTGAAATGTCCCTTCTAAGGCTTCGTTTCTGCATTAAGCTAAAATAGTCTGCCCCTTTGGCCCTGCTCCTTTTGACTTCAGCCTCGCTCTCCAGTGGAATGTGGCCTGCGAGCGCTTCTCCCTTCGGGCTGCAAGCACTCTCGCCATAGGAATGCACCGTTTTAAGCACAGGCAACCCTGCTAGAGTCAAAAGGAAGAGTAAGAGCATGGCTAACCTGTACCACGTGCTCCACTTTCCACTTGTTTCACTTGGCTCATACGCACTTGTAAATTGTCCCTGGAAGCTTCAACTTCTCTGTCCATCTGGCTAAGTAACTATGGGAAGGGAGCTGGACCACTTCACTAGACTTGGATGACAAAGTGGCTCTTCGATTCATCGTGTTTATACAACATTTGATTTGCTATCCAGGCTTTGCCTGTCATCTATTAAAGCTTTCTTCCACTTGTGCCTCTTACCAGTTTTAGGTGAGTGTTTCTTTTCAGTGCGTGCAATTTATTTTTGTACACCAGGTCACCATTAAGCAAAACTCTCCAACAGCAGGAGAGATTACATCATAATCAGATACTGTAATGGCATAAACAGTCCCAGAGATGAGAGGATGGAACTGGTTTGCTTCCTAGGATCTGACTTCCAAGACACAGTCAGACTGAGTCCAAGAGGAAGTCTATAAATTCTGGGAGCTTTAGTGTGGATGTCCGTAAAGCAAATTCCAGTCCAAGTGCAGAACAAATTCAGTACATATTCCTTGCATGAAGACTGTGCTGCAGACCACATAAAATTCTGGAAAAATGCAGGTTGCTTAAAGATAATTGTTCCCTGGAACTTTACTGGGACTTGTGCACTTGGCTATGAGGGATGGAGACACCATATGTATGAAGAAATGGAAGGTGCCTGGGTTTGTTTGTTTTTTTTTTTTACAATTACAGATAAGTTGACAAATTGCCCAGAGCTGTGGCATTTTCTTTTCAAGGATTCAACTTTTCACTGTGAGGGACTTCTGGTGTCTTGAAAACACGGTGATGTTTTCAAATGTGCTTTTAGGATGATCAGATGGTGAGGGGAGGAAGTGTGTGTGTTTGTGAGTGTGCATGTGCACCTTGAGTAAGAAAAGAGAGCGCTTTGGCAGCCAGAACTCGGTGTGTAGGTGTAGGAGAAGCTCTGCATGCTAATATTCCACTTCTACACCATGTCTAAACATACAGCAGCCCCTGTGTTCTCAATGGGGCTGCTTCTGAAGATGACTCAGAAAATCCAGGATGTGGCCAGTGGAGCAGTTGCTTGAGCTAGAGGCTGTGATCACATCACACCCCTTTTGTGCCATCTGCACTGCCATTCCAGGAGTCTTGAGCGTTAAATCCTTTGGGGAGCAATTCAGTGGCGATGCCCATGAACCTCTGAACTCAACTGACATCCTGCGTCGTGTGGGAGGAGGATGGAGATGATTTTTGCCTTCTGCCTGTAATTAGACAATGTTAATCTATCAGGCTGTAGTACCTTGGAAGAGGAGAGAAGGAGGTCGCAAGACTATCAGGATGCCTCATATATGGGCAGCCTCAGTCTCCTTCCCGGAGTGTGCCCTGAACCCCCTTCTCTGAGATTGGCCTCACAACCAAGAAGTTGGAGCCAGCATGTTTCTTTCTGGGCCATGGGGGAAGGAGAGCTGAGAGCACATCTCCAGGTACCAGCCCAGAACTCTTTTCCAGTGTCAGATCTGGGACACAAAGCTCCCTATGGCCCCCCAGACCAGAAATGAGAAACCACAGGACTATGGATTCCCACAGGGCCTTGAAGGCTCCCCAAAAAGCCCATGCACTTCTTCCAGAAACCCCCATCACCCCTCCTCTCGCCCTTCTTCAACCTTTCTTCAGTACAATGTGGAAAACCCCTGATCTAAAAGAAAGAGGATTTAAAGGCATTCAAACTTTAAATACCCTAGTGATTGAATAGTTTAAAATATAAAGGTAGGGAAAGAAAAGGTGTGAAAACCCACAGTTTGCTTTTGAAAAATCCATTGTTATAACTTGCTCCTATGATCCATGTCTGAGTGGACACATGCAGAACTGTGCCTTGAATGCCTGTTAAGGTTTTGTTACTGAGACTTTCCTGGGAGACGTATCTGGAACTGGGCTGTGTCTTGTAGACTTGAAAGCTGCAGCACTGTGGCTTGATCCTGAGTAAACACCCATAGAATTGCACTGTCCTTTGTATGCTTGGCAGGAAAATGACCACACCAGTATGAATTGCACCTGTCTGCACCCACTTGCTTTGGCCCTGCCTATTATATAGTCCCTGTCCCTTGGCTCTACCAAGTATGCAGTCCCAGGACACTGCCTAAATTCCTTTGGCCACAAAGGTTCACTGCCCCTGCCTTAACTGTTTGATTCAGGTTGTTTCAAGGGCCATCTATACGCTTCTGAATGTGCCCATGTGTTGAGATGATTGCTGCAGGCCCACCCTTAAGCTCTGTATGGTTGCTATGCTCTACATGAAGGGCCTTCACAGTGGTGGCACTGCTCTATATGTTTCCATAGGCTTTTAATTGAAATGTATTTATTGCATTGCTGCTTTTGTAATTGGTTCAATGTTAATTGGTTTTAAAATTAAATTATGCACCTCTTATCTTGATGCAGGGTGGTATGCTTTAAGTATACAGTTCCAAGCTGTAAGTTGCATTGCATAGCCTTGAAAGGAAGCTAAAAATTAATTGGATTGGTGAATAGATAGTCCTTCTTAAGCCCTCTCTTCTTGCAATATTTGTGATCTAACGTTTACCTTTTTAATAGTTCATATTACCAGTTGATTGCTGGTGTAATTTTACTGAAACTCCATTGAGGAACCTTAAGTGGTAATGTAAGAAAAAGAAATACAAATCTAGGCAAAATTTTCATCTTAACAATTGCAGTTCTTTCCAGCTTACAATAGGCAAGTGTGCCAACTTCTTGAGAAGCTTTGCACATCACCTTTAATATAATATATAATATAGTATCAGATAATGTTATTCCAAACTATTTGACTCCTCTTTTTTCTACATTATTAACCTGGATTTTTTTGAGGGGGGTACTTTCTGCCTACTTGTTGCTCTCTATTCATGTATAATGATAGTATTTCCAGTTTTCCTGGGTTCACGTTATATCCAGATACATTGTCAAATTAATTTAACTTGTTTTTAAGAATTCTAGCTGCTTCTATAGGGTTTGCCAACAAAAACACAGCATTGCCTGCCTGTAGCATTGTTTGGCATTCATACTGAGTAATGCCCTTTATGCCCCCTTTCTCATCTTCTTACGTATGATTTAAATATATAAATTAAAAGCAGTGGTGAGAAGGGCCATTCTTGTCTAGCTTTTTGTATTATCATTACAGGATTACAGGCAACATCATACCAGTTTTCAGAACTGCAGCAAATGCTACTATGAAAAGAGACTGGATCAGATTACAAAAATGTGGACCAAATTACCTTTCTTCCTATTAAGAATAAAAGAGATTATCTTGCTTCCTCTTAAGAATAAAAACACCACATTCCTGATGCATGTTTGGAGCCAGACAGCCGTTAGTGACTACAATGCAGTTTATTATTGTCCCAAGTTAAGATTAGAAGTTAGAAGTCAAGTTTTTCTTTCCTCATTTATTTATTTTTAGTGCCTGGAGAGCTTCGGAATGTCATTTGTGGCCATCTCAGGCAATCAAAGATTTCCTCTGACCAGGAAATTGCTTAATGCATCTTGGCTGGTGTTAGCCACTTGCACACCCCCATTGTCCTCGGAAACTGTGACTCCATCCTACTCTGAGCATGAGGTCTGATGATACTTCAGCTGACCTCTATGAAACAGAAAGTACCGGGAGTGAGACAAATGGTGAGGCTTTGGAACTCCGTTTTCTCTGTGTGAGTTTACAGGTTGCCCCTCATTGCTTATGGAAGAGCATGAGTTGCTTTCTGTGTTTTCAGATTGAATGTGGCCACAACTCACTAAGGAAACCCAGGAGCCATATCGCTCCTACCATGTCGCTAGGTGATCACCCACCAGGGCCATTGCTCAGGGGCTGAGCACCTGCTTTGCATGGGAAAGTGCCAGCTTCTCCAGGTAGAACGAGGGAAGGGTCCTTCCTGAAATCCCAGGAAGCTGCTGCCCGTGCATTTCAGCAATACCAGGCAAGATGGACCAGTGCTTCCTGAGTTCCCTGATGGTGCTGAGGCTCCCCCCTACTGCTGTGCTGTCCCCTCTTTCTCACCTGCTGAATCAAGCAGGTACTTCACAGCATGCTAGATCATGCAAGATCATGCAAGGTGGAACTAGTGGAGTGGCAGAACAATAGAACTCCACTTTCATCCGTTCAAGAGCTTTTCAAGAGAGCTGTCTTAACTCTGAGTGAAGAGCTGTGGGAGTTCTCCCACAGTTCTGCATGTGGGAGAGCAGGCGCCAGTGCTTGCAACTGTTGCATCAAGCCAGAAAGTCATTCAAATGATGAAACTTCTCCAGAAGGTACTGCTGTGTCAGGGGAAGCTTCGGCTGGCAGATCGCTGCCTGGCACACTGCAAGAAAGTTTCTGCAGGCTCGCCAGGGGAAACTCTTTCCCTAGCCCTCACATCTGGATAAATTATTTCTGTACTTAAAGGATGAAGTACTGGGAGGACAAAACTATACTGGGGTTGGTGTGTGAATGCCCACTCAACCAGGAAGCTCACGGAGGGGCCTGAGGACCTGAGGGACCAAAGCCCTGGGCCCTGTTTCCCAGTCTAACCTGCCTGACACAGGATGTTTCCAGATGAGGCTTTTATGGCTTCATCTCCCTCCCTTACATTTCGTGGAAGAGTCCCAATTTCATTGCTTTCCATTCATAACCCCCCCCACCCCCATGGTTTCCTGCCACTTCTTCCACCTTCTTTCTAACAGCAGAAAAGCCATAAGGAAACAAAAGACAAAATCGCCATGCAAAGCCCTCCGATCTAGAGAACTAGAAGTCTTTCGTTTGGAAGGCCCAACTGTGCTGTGGGAATGAAATGGGTGGGATCTTGAATGAGGCCTCAAGCTCCTTAGAGCAAAGGCAGAATCCAGCCAAAATAATGACTAAATAAATAACAACAGCCCAGTAAACCCATGAGGGTGGTAGAAAAAGCGGCTTTTGTGTCGTTTCATTTTCCAAGTGTATAAGAGGACTAACCTTCCATGTCTAGGTTCTCAGTTCATCTGCACAGAGCTTGAGCGAGGTGGGGAATCCAATGTTTAGTTCCTTTTAAAACATGTTAATTAATAAAAGCTGAATTCAACATACTGAGAGGAAACTAAGATTAGGCTTATCTTTTCCCCTCTTAGTGCCTCACTCCCATCTCATTTTTCAGAACAGCCACCCACTGAGTGCTCATGAAAGAGCAATCTCAGGAGAGCAAGTCCGAAGGAGATAGGAAAGAAAAACCACAATCCTCTCAAATAAGGTTAGAAATTGCAGCTTCAGAGAAATTGCATGGTGGGGGTTTTGCTGTGGTTGTTGTTGTTGTTTTGGGAATGGCATTTCTTCTGTCTTAACAGTGGGTAGGATTTGATGTCTGTTCTGGGTGCACAGGCTTCAGAATTTTTAATAATAGCTAAACATACCAGAATTAAGCTAGCAAAACTTGTCATAACTTAGAAAAAGGTATACATGGGCTAAAGCTTCACCTGCTTAATTTCAGCATGCCCTGCAGGAGCAAAGCAGTAAGAGAGTAAACAGGCTTGTCTGTCTGATGTATTTGATCATCAGTATTGTCTAATAGAAAACCTCAAATTTGAATGGGATCCTTTGTGATCACTTGGATTTAAAGGGGAGGGGGTTAAGTAGATTATAGCAGCCTTTACCTTTTTTACTGAAACATGTGGCAAAAAGTTTATACAGAAATCCCCGGTACAAAAAGAAATAGAATGCAACTGGTTTTTCAACATTTGGAATCAATCAGGCATAAAATAAAGCAGTTTCTAATCAATATTAGCATGGCTTGTGTTTATTTTTTCAAAAGTGCGTAAATTGATGAATGAACTTTCTGAGCCAATGTCATGACTCACATCTCTTTGCTTCTTGTCAGCCATGTTTTATCTAAGGAGCTACCATTCTGAGGGGGCCACAATCTCATTCTTCTCACTCTTTCTGGCATACTCAGAAGGCTCTCCTGTCAAAGTCAGCTGCTCCTTAAAGCAGCTGTGTCTGAAGCTGGATTACAAAGCCACCCTTTTCCATTTGATGCACGAGCAGGCGTTCACATTTGGCGTAAGCGCAACACCCTTCCGTGTGAGAATTTGTGCTCTGCAGTGGCCAGGGACTGCTCTCTGTGCCAAGTTGTCACTCCTGGCAGGGCAATGGAAAAAGACGGTCATTCTGCGTTCAGTCAATGGAACACATGCCCAACAATGGGACATGGCTTTGCTTATTAGCATCACAAAATGTGGCCCTGCTTTTGTTCCCCTGGCACTGGGGAGGCTTCAGTTTAACAGCCTTAAAGTGGCTTGCTAAAGGGTCAGACCAATTACAGCTCGATGGGTAACTTCATATTTTGAACACTGCAGGTGAGACTGCGAGTGACCTCTTTCCTATGACAGACTGAGGATTGTCATCGGCTATTTGTATCGGCTTGTCAAGCTGCAGTCCCTTCAGAGGTTGAACTGTCATGAAAACTGAGTAACTGTCAGTTAGAACCCCAAAACAGACCATGGGTTGTGAAGGTTTTTCAGTCTTCACATAACCCATGCTTGCTGGGTTCACACAACAGGGCAATCTCTGAGCAGAGGGCTGCACATTCAAAATGCATATGCTACAGCCTCATCAAATAACTCATAGCAGACTGTTATTTCATATGAGCCTTCACAGGAACTCCAGTTAGAGCATTTTGCAAGATAATCTCTGGGCAGAGAGCTGCAACTTCAAAATGGCAGCACCAGGTGCCTCTGGACACACCACAGCCTCAAGGTGCATCAACAAACCCATGGCAGGCTGTCGTTTCATTTGAATGGCTCCAAGATCTCCAGGCAGAGTGTCTCAGGAGAGGGTTTTCACTTACTCTCTGAAAGAAAGAGGCATTCTCTCACAACACAAATGTGACACTAATGGATTAAAAATTGCAAGCAATTTGCATATGCCAATGTATGAATATGGATTTCAGTTTCAAAATATTCATTATCATTCAAATAAAAATGCAAGGCATCCAATCACAGTGGAAAATGGTGACCAGATGACATGCCTGCTGTGAAGGTGTTGCTCTTAATTTTGGGAACTAGATGGTCCTTCAAACAAAGGACAGCTTCAAACAGAGGACTGCCTTCTGTAAATTAGGACATCGGGACAGTCACAAAGCAGTTAGCAAAGAGAACAATCAACATACAGGGAATATACTGTCAATTTCATTGCCTGAGTACCTCACCTCAGGGGTTTTCTTGCAGCCCTCCCTGACAATAAAAACAAATAAATTAAAATAGTGAAATCTTTGCTGTTAAAATTTGCCTGAAATAGCCACCTTGCTGAGCCTAATGCTAGCCTGGAAATGGTCTGGAAACTAGTTTAGCTGCAAAGTGTGGGAATAATATGATCAGAATGTCCAGTCCCATTTAACAGCCTTTGTAGCTGTGTTTTGGGCAACTTGAATTTTTTTATCCATGGATAAAAAGGCCCACGGAGCACTGCCAATGGGGTTCTCTAGCTCCATTTTCCATGAGATGTGTGAATCGAATTATACTTTTCAGAGAAAAATTAATCTGAAGAGAAGACACCATTCTGTTAATGGCAGATGTGAATAATCTATATAGTATTCCAAATACAATTAGTTATGGAAGTGCCTGTCAGTTGGCAGAGAACTTGGTGCTTTTTGAGGTACTGACAAAAATGTAAGAGCTACTTGTCAGCAGGAGAAAAAGCCAGGTCTAATATTTTCTTTATCATTCCTTACAACTGGAACCTTCCAGTACCAAAGGAGCCTTTAAAAAATGGTGTCCATAATTCTGGTGAATAAAATCCTTCCTTCCTCGGGTGAAAGGCAGCACATGGACTAAATTAGCTAAACTTTAGGCAATCGATCTGCTCTTTTCAAAGGGGATCATGCACTGTCTCTTGCCTCAAAGCCCAAGAATGCTTTAACTAAGTGGGTGGTAGAGCACAGCCCTGGAGGGAGAGAGCTTTCAAAAGCAGCTCTGCCAAGCTGTGTGAATGCTGCCCCGTATTCCAGGAAAGGGGTGCTTCTCTCCTCACAGGGGTCTAGCAAAAGACCATACGGATCACAAATCACAAGCAACACAGCAAGGAGGGCTTGCTTCTCCCCTTTTGTTCCGTAACAGGATTTTACTTGTAGCCATGACGGTGCTTTAGATCAGCCTGTCCATGTGATATACACCAGCAGTAAGCCATATGTCACCTGCAGTACTGAGTCTTTGTGCAGTTCCTAGTGCAGGTACCCTAACCTGGTGGTGTATGCTGTTTGGGAATGATGGGAGTTGTAGTCCGACAGATCTGGAAGGCATCAAGTTGGAGAAGGGGGTTATTCAGCAAGCGCCACCATCCTTTTGCTAGGGCTATTTCTCCTTCCAATTTCCTTCCAGTTCTTTAGCTGTAAAAAAGGGCACAGATAATTCCTTTATCCTTCCAACCATTAATCTCCATGAGGCAGGTAAATAATTTAAAAGAGTATGTACATCAGTGAATATTAAAAACTGTCCCAGTATAAAATTTATGTGCGTAATAACCTCCTCCCAAAAAGAAGTCATTCCTGGACATTGCAGAAACGTATGTCTAAAAGAAGCTTTCGCTGGATTCAGGGTCAGCTCTAATACAGAGGGCACAGATACCCCCCTTGTGCTTCCCCTTCTGCATGCCTCCTATTGTTTAAAGGGAAATTCTTCTTTGCCAAGTGTGTTTCTATTGCTCCTGTGTGCTACCATTTTAGCTGCGGCTTCATTTATGCAACTGAGCATGTGCGACCTTTTGCACATGCTCGGAGTGTTCCTATGACTTGGGTCTTCCAGTGGAACAGAAGGGGCTTGGAGTATTGCCTGGCACTGTATTGCCCCTCATTAAATGTGGCACATGCAACAAAAAATGGGCTGAACTGGCCAATCAGAGATGATTCCTTCCCTCCGCAAGGGAGGGGTCACTCTGTGTGATGCCTCCCCAAGGGACAAGGCTGGCCGGCTTACTGGGATACTGAGCCAAACACGTCAGTCAATAACAGAGGGGTGGCCCTCTTGGCTGATCAGTCAGAACCCCTTTGGAACAGTCTGGAAAAACCCTGAGCCACTGCAGCTTTTCTACTGGAACGAGGGAGACTGACAAAAAAGAGAAGGTGACTCATATACAGACCGTGGCTTTTTTTCATATTTACTGGTCTGTTCTCATTAACAAATCTTTCCCTCTTTGTTGGGTGTCTGAAGAAATCCACAGATGTTGCAGAGGTGCAAAATGCAAAAAAGTCTATGTGATCATCTTTTTTAAAAAGTCCACCCCCCACCCACCCTGCAGCCAGAAAAAGTTGTGGGTAAAAATAGATGCAGTTTAGCCTGTGTCTGGATAGAATTTCCCCAAGCCTTTCCTCCTTCCCTTAATTCTCCAAGGCTAATGTGTTCAAAAGCACCTGGACTACACTTAGGAAAAAAACACTTTGTGTAGAGTCTGGCATGATGATGAAACTCCAACTCAACTCTGATTTGAACATCCTGCTGCCTTAGTTTGCTTATGGATAAAATGGGTACATTGTTACCATCACCACCACCACCTTTGTTTTAAATTTTGGAAAAATAGACTCTAAGACAAATGTTTTTCTCTGCATTTCTACATATTCTTGAGAAACTGGTGTTGGTTTGCATGAGAGAGAGAACTGGCCCACTCTTGATCCCCATAATGTCAAACACACACATGTGCCCTGTTTTCTCCTTGCAGGGCAAAATTATATTCAGAAACCCTGAGATTCTGGAGCACACTCATTTTACTTGGCACATGACTTTGCCTAATTGTGGAATTGTTTCCTCCACCTCTGGTTAAATGATCTCTGCCAAGTATTTTCTCCATGTTGGATGGGAGTATAAATTGGAGTTGGTGTAAAGGGGGGGGGAACCTGCTTTTAAATTTGCCCCCCCCCCCTTCAATGACCCCCTTTCTGCCCCATCTGGTATATTGACCGTAAGACTTCACTGGTTGTATTGCTCCAGCCAAATATCAGAGTGAGAACCCTGAGCTACAGCTGGGTCAACTATCCACTCCCCTCCTCCGAGTTAGACAAACAGACATCATTAACGAATTAAAAAGACATTGCAGCCTAAAACAAAACTATTCACTTGAAAAGATGCAGCCTAAACTCCATAGATGCAACAGTTAGATGCCAAAGTGGCCATCCACTGATTAGGCATTTTGCCCTAGGCAATTTCTTAAATTCCCAAACAGGTCCATGAATGCAGAAAGATTAGGAATTCCTATGCTTCAGGTTTTACTCCCAGGTACCTGTGCACAGATAGCAGCCTTAATCTGTCCCAGGCTTTGTGCTACCTTCATCTTGGCCCATTCATATGTGTTTTTGCTTTCTTCTCTTTAGTTGAGGGCAGAATCTTGCCTTACTGTGCGCTGAGTGAATGATCTTCAGTTGTCTTCCAAAACTATTGTTCTATTATTGTACATGAGCCACTGCTATGCCCCACAGCGGGGGACTGTGAAATTGAGGCCCATCCTGCACCTCAGCTGAGACCAAACCCTGTGGAATTCAGTGGGACTTACCCAAACCTTGACAAAAAGCTTGTGGTTGAGTGGGAGAACTAAAACCCAAATCTTGATTTCTGCTATCACAAGGCTGTATTGTAAGGGCTGCTTTGACAATACTTTTAAAATCCTAAGAAAGATAAATGTCTTTTTGCCATAATATTTGCTCAGGAGGCTTCCCCTGGTAGGCATCAGGTTGCAGATTCTTCAAACCATCTGCTTTCAGAATAGTCCAAGTGAAATTAGGAAGGCTACTTTGGAGTAAGTAATTTGCAAATAACCACTTAATTCAGAGCTATGTTTTATTTTCCTAGGAAGGCTTTGCTCTGCTGGTGGAAACAATTGTAATAGATTTTTTTAAAGGACATCGAAGCAAAGTAAGCACTGCAGCATGAAACGAGCAGGGACAAGGTCAGGCTGTCGGAGAGTCCGGGAAGACGGCGTGTCTACTGCAGCCAGGACTGAATTGGGTAGCACTTTTTCTTTTGTAGCATTATAGTCATTAGTCACCGAAGTTTGGGCTGCAGAGAGGAGGTCACATGTTCTGACGGTGATGTACTGCTTTTGCTCCCATCCCAGGTCACAATTATTTCCATTTTCCCAGGGCTGGCAGAGCAGTGGCATAAAGAAGGAGAAGCGCAGGGGTCATCCAAAGAGAAGGGATGGGTCCCCTGGGGAATAGACGTTCATTGACTAATGAAGTGTGACTCTACATGCAAGTGGGGCCGGTTGGGGGAAGAGTGAATGGCAAGACATTGGTTAACTGCCAGAGCTGCACTTTTAAACACAGTCCATCTTGCTGAATAACAAACAAGGAGCGTGGCTTGATAGAGTGAGATCATCGATTGTGTGGCTTTAGGACTGGCTCCTCCGTTCAGTTGGGTTGGGTGAGATCACAAAGACTGACTCTGTAATACCTCGCTCATGTATATCTGTTTTGTTTTGGACAATAGGTGCCTTGATAAGTAACAATGGGGAAATAATCAGCATGAGAGAACTTTGTTCCCTCTGTTTCCTTCTGTAGACCTGGAAAAGACAATTGGATTAAAAAGCAAAAACAACACAGTCATGAAATAGTCTTTATAGAACGATAAATCCAATGCATTGAAGTACAACTTTAGACTAATATAATTACACAGCTGATTCACAACACCGTGGCTCTCCTTGAACCAATGATAATCATGTAAGCAATGTTATCATTAGTTAAAAATCGTTATGTATCAGAAAGAAACAATAACAAGATTGGATTGCAGAGAAACAGTATTAAACACTAAATCCTCCAGTTGCTCAAAGAGCCTCTTTGGACTTTTCCAAAGCCTTTGTGCATAAGTCATATATTAGCTTCTCTTCTTGGAATCTAATCTAAATATTGCACGTCATAATTTGTATTTATTCAGACATTTTTCCCAGTCAATATTGATTCAGAAGCTAAAAAAAAAAGTTGCAGAGCAACCCATGTAGATGTCCACTCAGAAATAACTCAATGGGAAATTGAATTTAATGGTAAATTGCCAAGCAAGTAAGAATTGGATTGCTGTCTCCCTGCATGATCTGGAATCCCCCAGGCCAAATAATCTAATGTTAAAGTGAGATGGAGAAAAGAAAGGAGAGGAATGGAACAGAAGGAACACTGTTTCACATTTTCCTCCGTGCTTCAGACAAGAAGAATGTAAACTGACTAAAGACTTATTTTTTATTTATTAACAACATTTTGATCCTTTTTTCTAATAAAATGTCTTCAACGTGTCTTAAAGGAAAATCTTATTTCCACTTCAGACCTGAGCATTAAACCTATTCAGTCTTTACTCCCAGAAAGGCCTCGTCACAGTTTCCCAATGTTCAGGGCAGATATCTGCTGCCTAGTGTCTCCACACAGCCTTTACACTCCACATGTTTGCCCTGGACATATGAGAACCGGAAAGCACCATGTCAGGGTTAAAATGGCCAGGTAACCTGCTTGACAGAGGACAGTCCCCTCCATGGAGAGCTGTCAGGGGATAGTCCACTATTTACAGTATTTGGCTTTCTAATCCAAATCTGGTTTAAAGAGAAAGAAGCATAAGATGAGAGATCAGGAACTTGGCTCAGCAATCAACAGCTGTACAACCAAAGAGACAGGCAAGTTACCTGGCCGTAGGCTTCCCTCTATCTATTTGTATTTAAATATTAGTCAACATTTGCCCTGATGCATGTAGATTTTGTTTACACATAATTTATATAGTATGTCACTTATGTCTTAGCATATATTAAACTCACACAACCGAGGGTCTGTTTTGTATTTGAATTGTCCCTTCTTGCAAGTAATAGTTGAACAGGTCTTAATTGGAACCTCTTTCAGGCATTCTAAAGCTGCAGGGAATTCACAGTGGCAACCCAGAAAAAGAAACCAGGATTGTGATGG
This sequence comes from Varanus komodoensis, assembly GCF_004798865.1. NCBI lineage: Eukaryota > Metazoa > Chordata > Lepidosauria > Squamata > Varanidae > Varanus > Varanus komodoensis. Next base: position 4,427,484 of record NW_025335761.1, read on the forward strand.
CAGCCTTCCTTCCTGACCCACATATGTGCATAGAGACATTGCCCTTAAAATGTATCTTTCTTTAATCTCACCAGAAGTGGTGGGTAAAGCTGTCACAATGACTGCTGGTCTGGAAAGAGGAACTTAGCTTCTCAATATAAATGTGATAATTTAAAATCTTTTTTAGATGGAGGAAAGGTGGTTTGGCGTGCTTCTATATTTACTATAGGGTGCAATCCTATGTACATTTAGACAGAAAAAAAATCCAACAACTCCCAGTATTACCCAGACAGCCATTTTCTGTTTAAATGGGCATCGGATTGCTCAGTTACACACTATCTTACTCCCCAAGAAGACAAGATGGTTAACAGTGTTAAAGCGATGGCTTCAGCTCTGAGAGTTATTCCACAAAAATGGCTTTTGGCGCAAGAGGAAAATAAGCGAACTCGGATGCCAGTTCTTACACAGTGAAGCTACAAAATGACCAAGTTGGAGGGTACAGCAGGAGCCAAATGTCAGTTGGTCCAGGAGGGTGAATGAAGGGGGTTCATTGTTTTGCTTTCCCTCTAAGACAGCCACAGGATGACCACTGATGGAGAAAATACTGAAAGGAGGAGAGGATGAATGACAGTGGGACCCATCAGCTGATCTCACACAGTGCTGAATCAAAGTGAACAGCCTGTGCCTTACAGATGCTTTCGTGCACAACTCCCATCAGCCCCAGTCGCCTTATCTAATGGTGGGAGATCATGATAGATGATGATTAGGAGACTGTCAGCAAAGCTCAGTGGGAAAAGACTGAAGGAATTGGACACATTAGTCTTGAGAAGAGAAGATGGAGGAGAGATACCATACTTAAAAGGTGGCCACAAGAGGAGGACTATGCTCTTTTCTTGAGCATACTACAGCGTAGAATAATGGGCTTAAGTTTCAGGAGGCCAAATCACAGCTGAGCATCAGAAAAGACTTCCTGAATGTTAGAGCAGCATGGCAAGGAAACAAAGGAGGGCATGGGCTCTCCCACACTGGAGGCATTCAAGATGCAGCTGGACAGCCATCTGCCAGGGATGCTATAAGCTGGCGTCCTGCATTAAGCAGGGGCTTGGCCAAGATGTCCTTGCAGCTCTAGCATTCCATGCTCCTACTTAGGCCAGAACATGTTGCCAGCACTGCGCTTAGGCTGAGCCTGAGGGGGGATCCCAAGCCAAAGCCACTACCAGCCATGGCCACACCCGCCTCCTGGTAGTTCCCATCAGCAGTGAAACCATCGATAACTGGTTTGATTGTGAAAAGAAGCAAAGGGAACAGAACGGCGGTCCCCATCTGTGTAGGCCAAATATTGGCAGCCTGACGAGAGCCTTCTTGAGAGGGGCCTTCTGCTCATATCCCCTTCTAGCCTTGGAATTGTGTGTGCAAAAAGAGGCTGTGGGTACAGCTTTCCCTTCTTCCACTCCACAACTGTTGTTGCTCCACGGGAAGAAATACCAGTCCCTTGGACCTGCTGCGGCTGCATTTCTATTGCTTTTTTAAGCAAAAGATTTTATAAACAATATCCCACGGTTTAGCCCTGAGAGATTCTTGTGCAGTTTGCTTTTACAACTCAGTGCCGCTTTGCTTTAAAAAGAGGACTGTGGTGCGGCTGTTTGCTTTTCCTCACATGAGATGCTTTCACCTGTTGGTTTTCTGCCTGTTCGGCAGCTACTGAAAGCAGGGAGGCCTTTGCAGAAAGCTGAAAAGATGACAATAGGCAAAAGCACTTTTTGCTGCAAAATGAATGCTCCTCGGACTATTTCAGTTTGCCTGTACAGTTCTCAGCCATTCCAGCAGGGGGGCTGATAGTTTCATTCTTTCATGGGGGAAAATAACCCATCTTTATCCACGCAAGAAAAATACGGACACAGCTCTCTCACAGACAACAGCAGCTGTTAATCAGATTCTATCAGTATAAATTCGACACCCTCTTTGACAACGCAGGTGTGCAACAATAACCACAGTGACTTTTGTCTGGAGAAAAAAGTAAATCAAGAGATTGATTTTTTCCTCCAGAAGACTACTCTGTAAGCAATGCTTCCCTGTGACCCGAGAAGATATATTCCTTGGGCTAGATATGCATTGTGGGCAACTGCCTTTCGGCTTTAGCATCTCTCTTAGCTGCTCTTTTTCAGGGAAACGAAAAGCAAAGAAGGAAATGAAGAAAAAGCAAATCCTGGAAAAAGAAAGCTTGCCTCCAGTTTTGGAATCTAAATAGACACACGAGGAAAAAGACAACCCATCAGGGAGAAGAAACATGAAGAGTCCTGCGGCATATTTTTTTCCCAGCATGAGCTTTTGTGGGCATTGTCTACTTCTTCAAATGCATCATGTCATTTCAGATGCATCTGATGAAGTGGATCATATTTCACAGAAGTTTATGCCAGAATAAATGTGTACATCTTCAAGGTACCACAAGGCTATTTGTTGGTTTTGTGACAAGTGATTTATATGACTAGCACTCGGAATGTAAGGGGGAAGAGCTGTGAGATTTGACAGGAAGGATTTTCAGATATGTGGTCTCTCATCTGCATTCGTAACTGTGGCAGGACTGTATCACATGTTTAGTCTTAACATTTGAATTGGCTCAGCATGTCACTGATTTCACAAGTATTTTAGATGCAGTTATGTCTAGACTACAGACGGCTCTGCTTGATTAAAAGAAAAAGAAAAACAGTTATTCAAGTCTTAACTTTTTTCTTTCTTTTTTGCTTGCGCAGGAATTCTTTGAAGGTTCCCCCCACCCCGGCTCTCTCACACACATACTCTGACAATTTGTGTTTCGAAACAAGCATTCAGAGGAAAACCTTTCTCTTCATTCCACGAAGAGGAAGTATTTTATTTAATGTGGTGAAGCACTGAAAAGCTAGTGAACTGAAGGAGTGGATATTAAGAGAAATGGAACTAAAACTGGGTCATGGAGAAGGAAGAGAGAGGTATCCATGTGCTTAGAGGGAGCCCAAGGTTCGCAAAAGAATATGCCCCGCTTTTAAAGCCCTTTCATGGAGCAACGTTCCCTTGGCTCCTGTAAAGCAACAACCCAATGAGGGTGAACAGGCTCAACAGGCACCAGATGTTGAGTTTCAGATGGAAAAGCAAATAAATGGAAAACAGGGTTTGGGGAGGGCACGTCGGAATGGTCTGATATCAGAAGCCATGGTGGCTTCCGGGCTGAACAGGAACACTCTGATTAGAGGAGGAGAACACATTGAAACGTTTTGCTGCGCCCAGATAATCTGGGCGCCAAGTTGCCCAGATAATCAAAGCTGCTGCTTGTTTTTGAGTCACAGCTATTTTATAACTGCACGTTGCAGCCAGATTCATTTTCAAATTAAAATTTTTACTAGCAACTGTTAAATAAAAAAGGGGGAGGAAAAGAATGGAACTGTTATGGTCAATTTCCTGGGCTGTTTCCAAAGCCAAAACGGACTAGGCAATTGCTTGGACATGATTACGGAGTGTCAGAGGTGGAGAAGAGCCCTTAAGCCCGACCAGGAAGGGGGCAAGGGAGAAGGACCCTGACTGTGACTCTGGGAGCAAGATAGGAGGGTCACATGCACACAAGAGGTCACATGCAATGCTGGCAAGAGCCAGCGACTGGGCTCCTATCATTTGGGTAATTAGAGAGTTAATTAAAATGTAAACAGGAATAGTAGGATTAAAAGGAAGGGCACACAGTGTTCTCAGGAGTTTTAGATAGTCTGCATTTTGTTCACTTGGTCTGACCTTAGTGTTTCATACTGGCTCTATTTTTGAAGATAGTTTGCTGCTGGGTAGAAACTAGACAGTGTTTGCTTTTGTCCTGCCACCTGGCTAGATTTATGCTCCCCTTTTTATAACCTCTGCCTCTGCAAAGCCAATCGACAATTTACCATTTGTTAACAATTTACCATTTGTCTGCAATTAAACCAATTCCACAAGCCAGCGGATAATTTCCTCCCTACCGCCTTTCCAACAGAGACAACCATGCTAGAGCGTGTCAACAACAGCTTCTCCGAGTAGTCCCTGCTGCTAGGTTGTCTCTATGGGAAGGGTTGGAGGTGGGAGCTTACTATATTTATAAGATGATTAGTGTGAACTCCAGCTTTGGTGGAGCTTTTCTGGCTTTCAGTTCCCCATAGATTGCCACTTCTGGGCAACAGCTCTGCTTGTATAATTGGTGGAACGATCCTAGTTTAACAAGATTTTTTCTCTGCAGCACAGAAAGAGAGACAAATAAAGCAACTCATCTCGTAAAGCTGTGCCTGGCCTTGACCATATTTCCTCAAAACACAAATGGGGAGACACATGTTCAATTCAAGTGTTCAATTGTCCCCCCTCTGTCAGTAGAGATGCATGAGGAATCTGGCTTGGGGTGTGAATCCATCAGATTTCTTCAGCTTGGCTCCCAGAACTCTGGCCCATTTTCCCTTTTCCCTAAGTCCAGCTCATGCCACTCCTTTGCACAGGCATCTGGCAGGAAGTGAGGTCAAGGGTAGTTTTACTTCCACACATGTGACTTGCAGGTTTTGTGTGCTTTGCTCAAAGAACTACGTAATTTGCATATTTTGCAGGAAGGATCCACTGGTATTCTGAAATCAAGGACTTGATCTCAGCTTGGCTCACTTCCTGGTCCAGACTAAGCATGGGGAAGAAGCCCCATGAGTGCAAGAGAGCTGGATTCCTACCTCATCTCTTATCCCTGTTTGTATATAGAGGACAACCCTGCACAAGAAGAAAGCCAAGCTAGAACCTTCTCCCTGCAGTTTCTTAGTACAATATGTTGCTGTTGATGTTGATAGAGGAGCATTCACTTCTGGGGTTTCTTTCACCTGCAGCGTAAAGTAGCAAAGTCCAGGAACATGTTCAGCATGTGCAAGGGTGGTCTTGTGTCCTACTTGCAAAGGACCATCCTCAATTTGAAAGACTGTCCAGTTGGAAGCACATTAAAAGTTATAGAGCCATACAAACAGAGGGTCTTGAAATTGCCCATCAACAGCACCTGAATAACAGCCTGAACAGGCAGGCACACAGGTCATTTGAAAAGTCTGCCCCACCGTAACCAAATGTATTCCTATTTAAATTATAGTAATTATTTCAAGATGTACAGCTGTACATGTAGATTATAATATGCAAAGCTGCATCTCCTTTTGATGCCTAATAGCTCATAAGTTCACTTGCATGAGTTTAGCACCATTAAGCATAACATTTTAACTGTTAACATTATTGGTTTTATCTGGCCAGGGCGGCTTATTTTATACTGTGCTGTTGTATTTTAATTTTATATTTATATTTTAATTTATATTATAATTATTTTAATTTATTGATGTGAGCCGCCCCGAGGCTTTGGCGAATGGGGCGGCATAAAAATGTTTTAATAAATAAATAAATAAATAAAAAACATATAACAATCATTCCTATTTTCCGCCTACTTATTTTTCAAGCAACATACCATTCAGACAAACCTCTGTTTATTCTTTTCTTCTCCATTTGGGTAATTAATGTACCTTCAAACAATTCCACTGCCAAAATCATTTTGCTGCTGAGATTCAGGCTCTCACAAATCTGCATGCGTTCTCCAGCCACCTTGGTTGGGAGGGTTGGTGCTAATCTCTGTCTAGGGCTACTGTGCCGAAGCTCCAAGCCTTGCTAAGCTCAAGCACCGCTCTGGCTCACTCTCTTGTATTTCTATTTCTATTATATTTATATTTGCTTCACATCCCTACCAAAAAAACAGAGTCATGCCAAGAAATGAGATCAAGGAGATGGCAAATCAAATGAGAACAGTTTTGTGAATATAAATTGTTTTTGTCATTTGCTTTTTTGCCAAAAGGTGTTGTGTGTCTCAAACGATGGGATTGCTTCTTTTTAATCTTAAGCATTTGTTTAGGGTTAGGGCGACTGTCATGCACCCCTCTGCTTCTTTCTTTAAAATGCTCGCCAAGGCAAATGGTGACCAGATGCAATGAAGTCCGGGTCCCTCTAACAGGCAGAAGAAGGAATTTCAGTTGCTCTCAGTTTGGTGATGCTAAATCTAACCTGACTTGCTCACAAGCCCTAAACATGAGGAATATATCTTGCCAGTCAGTAGAACTGGCATATTCAATTCCAAACTGGAGTTTCTGAAGGCACCTGATCCCTACTACCATGGCTTATGGAAGGGTTAAACAAACTCACCTAATCCATGCTATGCAATTTAACCCAGTGGTTCAGTTGCTGCAACAACCTCCAAGCAGGGGCTAAATAAGAAAAACACCAAATGGCGTATGCCGTGGCTAACCATGGCTTAAACAATCAACACTGGGCTGTTTTGTTATGTGGACATCCCCGGTCCCACACTCTGGATGTTCTGCATGCCCTCCTTGATAAGCCATCTGATAAGCCACCTAGCAGCCAAGACTTCCACTGGGCCTGCATTAGCTCCAGTCAATTACACCGCCAGAGCACTGTCTTTCATCAATGTCTGTACATGCTGCTTTCTTGTGTTGTCAGAACGTATTCTTGCTGTGGGGCTGTTCCTTGCCCTTGTGTGAGGGCACTGAGGGTAGCTGAAGCCAGGAAGCTCACCAAATGTAATCTTTTCTGACAACTATAACATCTGCATCATGACCAAAAAAAAGCACAACTGCATTACTCAGGTATGAAGGAACCTGCATTTCAAAGCCATCTGTTCCAGCTAGTGCACAGCCGAACAGTGGAAAAGCTTCAAAGGGAAAAGAAGGGTTTGCTATGCTGCTGATTTACTTTGTATATGTTTAAATGAATAGTCTGCCTTTTTGCTTGAAGGCCACCCATGTGGCTCACAACCATCTAAAAATTATATCACACAATAAGTTAATGGCAACTAGTCAGCTCAATTTAAAAAGCTCTATACAATACAGGGGATAAAAATCAGGACCACCCTCCCTGTGCCACACATCTCCCCGACAAAATATCGATAAAAAGCAGCAAAGCAATCGGGCAAGGAAAAGGCCTAGAATAATGCAGTTGTTCCCCAGGCAAATCTTGCAGGATGAGGAATTTCAGGGTCTATTGTCACAGGTGTGTACTCATCAGCCACCTCTCTGACATCTAAAATGAAGGTAACACAGCATATATTAATGCTATGTATATCTTCATTATGATTTAGCTGCAGCTCTTGTCCAGTCACTAAAAACTGTTATCTTTAATCTTATATTATAAACTAGTAGGACTCCTTTCCTATATTTTGAATAGGAGAACAGCTTCCTGAAGAGTCAAAGTCAGTTCTAAAGGGCTGCATGCATTAAACAGCAAACCCCGTAAGTTTGTCAGCAGTAAAAGCAAATGAATCTACCCATGTATCATTAAACATTAGGTTTTCTTCAGAAACTTCTTTTCTTCAATTTATCCATGGTTGGCCTATGGGGCGGGGCGGGGGGGGGAGTCGCAGAGATAGGTGTGTTTAGTGACTGATTAGCAGATAAACAGTCAAGTGATGTGAATTGTGACTACATTTGGACAAAGAAAATCTTTTCAGCAGTCTTTCGTGTAACATGAGAGCCTGCAGGAAGCTTGTTCCACTCTTTCCCTGCACAATAGCAGAGGAATGTAGCAATTTACTTAACCAGCTAGTGGGGCATTCCTGACTGGATGCCTCATCATCACCTATTGGTATTTTGTAACTCGGAGCCTCGGTCGCAGATCGGTGGCTGTGCCGGCGCATGTTTTGAGTGACGGAGCTGCAGCAGAGCCACGTGCGGCTCCGGAGCCGCGGGTTGCTGACCCTTGCCCTAGACTGACAGAGATCCTTCTGCCCACTATGTACAAAATAGAGGTGTCCCAAGCTCTCTTTCCTTCATGTCTCCCCCTCTTCCCAGAAACATATAAACCAAGAAAAAGACTCGAAATTCAATACACTGTGTAATTTCTGCAGCAAATACAGTTTGTGTAAAAGAACATTTTTTTAAAGCAAGGTAAGAGAAATGATTTTCAAAGAAGGGCAACTATTTTTGCCAGTTCTCACTCCACAAACAGTAATCCAGGACCAAAATTGGCTTAGCTTCTGGGTACTTGAAGGATTGCCTTCTCGCGTAGGTACCTACCTGTCTGTTAAGATCAAGTTAGGAGGTCCTTCTTAAGGAGCCTTCCCCTGTAGAGGCATGATGGCTAGAAGAAGGGCCCTCTTGGTTGCTGTGCCCACCTTCGGGATACGTTCCCTAGAGAGGTGCACCTGGCGCCATTGCTTTAATCTTTCCAGCACCAGGCAAAGGCATTCCTCTCTTCCAACTATTTTAATTGATTTTAGTGGTAACTTGAGTTTAAATGACCCTATTTCTGGTTTTTAGTTGCTTTCAGTTTAAATTGTTTTACTCTGATATTTTATGTATTATGTTTTTACATTTTGATTATGCTGTGAATATGTTGATTTAGTGTTATTGATTTTAGAATGCTGTGTTGTTTTAATTGTTGCAAGCTACACAGACAGCCCAGGTGTGGACTACTGTAGCAGCATACAAATCACAATAATTGATAAAAATAAATAAATAAGCCATAATAAAACCATGCCAACATTTTCCAGAAAAGGGGAGCAATTGTACTCAGCCACAAAATCTCCCAACACAAAACAGGCTGGTCCTCGTAGCTGCCCAAAAAGATGGCCCAAAGGCCAGCTTCCTTTCTGTTTCCCTTTGGCGGTAACCTGTGACAGCAACCCATGGGGCTCCTCAGGCTTCCTGGCCGTGGCTGCAAAGCAGGTGTTCATTCAAAGTTCTCTCAGGACACAACCTCCCTCCCCTAACTTGTTTAGAGCTACAGCACCAGCCCCTGACTCCTCCAGGGACCCGGAAGCACAAGGCTCCTAGTCTCAGACTCCTTTCAGCCTGAAGGCCAAAGTCAATTTTGGGGAAGTTCTTGGGAGTGGTTTTCCCGTGACGGGCAGGGCCAAAGACATGAGGGGTGGGGCCAAACACCTGCACTGCAACAGATACTAGCATTTGTCAGCTTAAAATGTGATGGCAAAGCATTAGGAGAGGGCTTTCAATGTTTTAAAATGGGAGGAACAAAAGCCAGGAAACCATCAAAGAGTGATGTTTGGGGAAAAGAAGAAGCAGGGAATGAGAAACCCCGAGGACCAGACTGAAACCTCACGGCAGTAAGGGGAAGGTGAACTGACAGTTGACCCTTCCTGGGACAATATTCCCATTGCTGCTGCATTTTGCATTTTATAGAGAGAGGACCTCAGGTCCAGCAAGCCAATAGAATACGCTCAAGACTTCCATATAGGGCCTATAAAAATTCACAGACTTCCAAGGTCATGGCCCCTTTTCCTCTCCACCATCCTCCAGCCAAAGGTGAACGTTGCTTCCACCTGTCAGGAGGTGACTTGAGTACATCACACAGTCTACACATCTGCGATCCCACATGTGGCTGTGAAGTGTGTTTATTTTAATCATGCAGCCTCTAGGTGTTTCCTTCCAACAGAGTTCAAGGCAGAAATTGGCCCCTGATAAATTCTTGAGACAAGGCTACAATTCACTGTTGTATGTTTTATCCGCTTCCTTTGCTAGAAGGGCAGATGTTGATTCTATAAATAAACACCTACACATTGCACTCAATGTATTCAGCACATGCTTACTGTGAACAGCTATTTACAGAAGAAAGAAACTGACAGTCAATTTGCCACACACAGATGGAGGTGATGACTGCACTGGAGAGCCATACTGGCCACCGCTTCCAGGCATCACATCCAGGGCAAGAGTCCGCTGCAGCACAGTAGGTAGCGAAACACAGCGAGTGCAATCCTTGTTGCCCCAGCCCAGCCCTCCCGAGTAACCCTTTGCAATCTGAACCTCCTTTCCCATGTTTCTTGTACAGAATTCATACACGATGTCCTCTAGGAAAGGCACATCTGGGAAGTCATCTTCAGAAAAAGGGTCACCTTTTGGCAATACTTCTCCACCTGCACTGCTTGGCACACTATTTCCAGGCCCAAATCAAAGACTGGCATGGACCTCCAATGCCCTGGAACAGCTTGGGGCCAGGTTATCGTATCCCATATATCACTACCTGGCTCCTTGGTGGTCCTTCTCCAGGAGGCCCTGCCAACAGAAGTGAGGCGGACGGCTGCTACAAAGAAGGGTTTTTCTCCAGATATGGAATGAGTGCTCCAGAGAGGCTTGTCCACTTTTACACCGTGTTCTTTTCAGCACCAACCTTATTTTCCCAGACATTTTAGTGTTTCGGTTTCTGCAGGTTTAAAACTGTTACCTTAAACATTGCACTGCTGCTACATTTTATTTGGGTTTATTTTCATTTTGTACTGTAGTTTAGAACTTTGATATTGTATTTGGTCTTGTGTTTCATGGCTGGCTTTGATTGTTGTGAACCATGGGGAGAGCTTTGGCTATTGGGAAGTGTAGAAGCAAACTAAATAGTAGATCTAAAATCACTATTGTACAGCTTTCCCCACCATGATACATTCTGGATATGCTGGGTCTAACAACTCCCATCATTCCCATGCTAACTAGAATGATGGGAGTTGCAGATGAGCACATAAGGAGTATACCCATTTGGGGAAGGCTGCTTATTTATGTAGTGCTTTTGGATACTGTCTCATAGCCACATGGCTCTCTAGATGGTTTACATAATAAATTGTTGCAACTGTCAGCTTGAAAGTCTCTGGTTCAAATCTTGCTTTTCCCATGAACATGATTGATGTTCTAAAGCGAGCAACTACTTTTTATCATCATCCATCTGCGGCACGGATACTGGTTCTCCTGATGTATTTGTTTGGAATTGCCGAGATGCAAGCCTGAACTCCACAGGGGAAAGGTGGTGTATCCACGGACACGTAGGTGGAAGCACACCTGAAGACATGCAGCATGAAGCAATCAGGTAGCATCGCGGATGTTAGTCGGCTTTTGCTTTTTACAGGGGTGGAAATATATGAGCTATAGGCAAGCTATCAAGGTTGAAGAAGGAAGCTGGCAGGCAAAGGCGAGAATGCTTCACAAAATGCTTACTCCATCACTTTTTACAGCCGGGACTGATGGGAGATTCATTCTACAAGCAGATTTAAGTCTCCGAAAGGAATGCTTCTTGCAGGGATGCGGACCATAGATCAGCAGTACAGAGCAGGCTCCCCTCCCCAGCTCAGTCCTCACTGCCGAATCAAGCCATCACCGCGTCTGTTCCTCTGGAAATCACGAGGATCCTCCGAGCTGCTGCGCTGCTTTGACGACACGTGCTAATTGGCGCTGTCGCTTGTCCTCTTCTGTACTTACCCTGTTCAGATCAATGTCATCTCTCTTGTTTTAATATTCCAGAGGAAGATTCAGCTGCTGAACATTTTGGTGGCTGTTTATTCTCCTTCAAGGTACCTGTATGTCAGGCTGGCTTTTCCCTGTCTCCATGAAAAATGGCTTCACAAAGGACTATCAGCAGTCATACAGCAATTCCCCCACTCCTTCCAATTTTTGTGTCCTATTTGCTTAGCCCGACATATTTATTACTAGTTTCAGTCTTGCATGATCACCCTATCTAATGTGCTGTGCAGCTCCAGGCAGGGGGGAGAACTCAATAAAGGCCAGTCACGACTGCCGAGATATTCCTTGGGGCTTTTGAAGAGGAAAACATTGCAAGTACAAGTTTGTTCCCCTGCAATACACTAACATGTCTGCCGATATTTCTTGCTAAGGAGAGAGCGTAAGATTTCTTGGCAGGGAATATTGAGAGGTTTTCATTATTTACAGTGGGAGAGGGTTCCCTTAATACCTGCAGCCAAGTGTGTAAGCTCAACGTGGGCTTTTTTTCCCTGAAGAAGATGCCAATTTAAGCAGGAGTAAAAGGATGTGAGGCAAGGGTCTTAAGATCTCCTGGGACTGCAGGGAAAAGCTTAATTTTCTCTTTGAGTTCATGAGTTTTGCACTAGGCCCAAGTATTGAGTGGCATTTGGCATTTGGCATTTGAGTGGGATGTGGCATTTGGTGACAGAGTCAAGGCTGGAATTCGAAACACACTTACTTGGAAGTATGTGCTCTTGAAATCAGTGGGGCTTGCTTCCAAATTCATGGGCATAGAAATTGTGAAATTGTTGGATTAAATACTCACTGGGGAATGACACAGTGAGAAGTTTCAATATGAAATTAGAATATTTAAAATATCTGCTTTTAGAATCAGAGAAAAGGTGGACTGGTAACAACTGCCGGTGTGATTGAATGAATAATCAGATGGAAGTTCAGTCTTCCTATGCAGTTCTACTGGGGCCTATGATCAACTCCTGGGCCTTCCTCTGAGTGCCAACCCCTTGAGAGGCTTGGAGGGTGGCAGCAGGGGAAAGGGCTTTTTATGTGGTGGCTTCCCATCTTTGGAACATCCTCCCTGCAGGGGTCTGCCTAGTGCCAAATTTACCATCTTTCTGGCACCAGGTCAAGACAGCCCTCCATCTTTGTCTTCCAAAGACCTAAAAGGATTATCCTGGTCATCCTTCTTGCTGTGCCTTTTTATTGTCTTTCATTGTACTTTTAAAATACTTGAAATTCATTTTAACTCTTTGAACATTAACATCATTGTTTTATGCTATTTTTATTGCATTTATTGTTTGGTTTTATGCCTTGTTGTACACTGCCCTGAGAGCTTTGGCTATAGGGTGGTATGGAAATGAAATTAATAAAGTAATTTGGCTGACTTGTCTGCATACTTTGGAACTACAGGCATCACCACGATGTCGTGGTATATCACGTTTCTCCTTTTATGTGTTTTTAGAGCATTGTAGGTTTTACAACAAGTTGATTGTTCAGGGTTATTTTCAAAGGGACTGTTAAATGGAGCATCCAGCCTTGAGGCAGTGCACTGGAACTGAGTAACTTACTCATTGCTCAAACAATGATTTTATGCTCTCTTTGAATACAGCAAAGTCATACATCTATGACACGTCTAGGTAATCAATTCTGAGGCAGGAGAAGCTCTGCTGGCACGAGCCAGCTGGTCTCCGGAGGAGTCAGAGCCAGGATGCCTCTTTCCTTATCAGGTGGGACAGAGATGTGGAGGAGAGGTCGCCAACTGTTTCCATGGTGGAAGAATTGCCCCTCAGTAACTAATTCATCAGTTGCAGGCATGTGACAATCCTTCACATCCATTTCAAAGCGGGGTACAGCATGGGGGGCATCAAATGCATTTCAAAGTGCTTTCTCTGTCCTGTAATCATTTTTGACCTTATTGAGACATGCCTTATTGCCCTTTAATGAAAACCAGTACAGTGGAAAGAGAAGTGCTGCAATCAAGAAAGTTATGAGGAACACGGACATTCCTCTCAGTGCTCACAGTCTGTTGCGTGGTAACCCTGCTGCTACTTCAAGTGCAAAGGTGAGGGTGAGGGAGAAGAGAAAACTAGGGTGGGGTTGGCTCCGTGCCTCCTGTAATACAGCCTTCACAGGTTGTTCTCTTGGATTCCCTTTCAGAAAGGGAAGAAAGAGCGGTGTTGGGATCCTCAGCTGAAATGCCAAGGCCATTGGACCCAAAGATAAATCAGGTAGTTGCCAAGACCAAATAGTTTCTAGGCAAGATGTGTATGAGGAACTCTGGGAAGTAAAGTGAGATGGAAGGGATTGGCCTTAACATCATTAGTCTAGTAATGTGGACCACTTCACACGTGTTAGATATTCCAGGCAACTGGCCCATAAGCAGAATGATTAACCTTAAAGGTGGAGCCAGCTCTTTTTGGTTTGGAAGGGAGGGCACCGAGTTTGGACCATTAAGCTACAATTCCCCAGAGGTCTGTATTCTAACTTGGTTTTGTTCTTTTGTTATTGAGTTCAGCTATACTCTTCTTTTGTATCACAAAACCAGTCTAGCCACTCAGCATTAACATAACAAAGACTGTAATCTTGATCTGACCTGATCTGCTTGGGAGGAGAGAGTTTAGAGCAGCCTTCTCCAGTCTGGTGACCTCCAGTTTGGACTACAACTCTCAGCATCTACAGGTAATATTGTTAACTGGTGGATGCTGAGCATTCAGGGCTAACATATATGAGATTGCACCAGGCTGGAGAAAGCTTGCTTAGAGAGAACAACAAGCACAGATGTCCAAACATACCCAAATTGTTTTGCTTCTTTGTTGGGGAAGAATATTCCACTGAATGAGGTGATTTCCTAGGACCACCAACATTGTCCTAAGGCAGAACCTTGATGGGATGGGAAAGGCAACTCACTTAAGCAAAGTGCCGCTGATGAATGTCATCTGCCAGACGTGCTCATTAAGTGTTGCTGAGAGGCCCAAAGGGTCAAGGTAGCTGGTCCTGGATCAGCTGCACTCAGATAAAGTTCTATCTCCACTTATCCCTAGACACAGACCGACATCACTTGGCTTCAGCACTTGGTAAAAACGGATTAGCTCTGTGGAAAAGAAGCTGAGAGAGGACTGAGAGAGCAATAATAATGTTTAGCATTTATACTGTGTGTTTTGAGTGTTCAAAGCATTTGACTTACATGATGTCACTAACCCTTAGAGTACCTAAGATTGGACAGGATTACTAATGGCTCCGTACTGAAGATTGGGAGTGGAGGCTGAAAAAAAGGCCTTGTCTAAAGTGCCTGTAAGTTCAGAGCCAAGGAGATAATGGAATGGAGGAATTACCAGCTCACAGTTCAATACGTAGGCAGGCGATCCTTGAGGTCCGCCACACCAGATGGCGGTGCCACCAGCACCGATATTAGCACAGTGCAGTTGCAGCCCTACGTTACTGGAGCTTCCAGTAGCCAAGTGGAGGCACAACACACCATCAGAAATAATATCTCATATAGCAACAACATCTGCAGCAGTCCAGGAGCTCCACTCCCACACAAGGCAGTATTTAAGGACAACACCCACAGAATACTTGGGCACAACAGGCAGAATCTACCCTTCCCCAGCTTGGTGGCCTCCAGATGTTTTGGCCGTACGTCACAGTATTCCTGTCCATTGGCCATGAGGGCTAATGGGAGCCAAAGTTCAGAACAACTGGAGGTCACCAGGGGCAGCTGGCATAGCCAACGTGGAGCAGCAGCCTGGGGATCATGACACCTTGGAATTCATCCAACAAACACAAAAAGATGGCCTTCTCCTACCAAAGGGTCACCTAGCTCAGTGGAAAGGATGCTTGCATTGGAAAACCTAAGCGCTCAAGAGGAAAAAATGTGTTCCACTGTATTGCATTTAGGGATATGGAAACTGAGAAAAAAAACAGCTTCACCCACAATTCTTGGACAACTTTTGCTCTGCCATCTGCCGATTTGCAGGCACGGAAATTGAACAAGTGGATTTATATGTATCTGCACTAATTTGCGCTTGTGCAGATTTGTACTCCTGCAAATGTGCATATTGACCCCTCTCCCAATGCACACACACTTCTAAACTTTCTTGCTTATGTGCATCCAGCGCAGGAAGCCAAATGCAGTGGCGGTGATCTTTGCTGTCTAAATGCAGCAGAGTGGGAGTGGAAGGAAGGAGACCGGAGTGCCTCTGGCTATGGCATAATCTGGGTCGCGGCTGCCCCTCCCCTCTGGAGCACCTCTTTTCCTCCTCTCTGCCAGGGCATGTCTTTCCATGCCAGCAGTGAGGTGAGGCTTTGGCCTTTGGAATCCTGCACCCAATCACAGGCCTTCAGAAGCCCTTCACTGCCTCTCTCAGCTGTACTGGGCGAAGACACCACAAGGGCCTTCCAAACGGCCTTTTCCCTCTGAGTAAGAATAGCTCCTCCCCCCTCCTTTTTTTTGTTCTTTTATGGGCAGGCAAGTGCACTTTTACTCAGGCAGGTCTTCAGCATATAAGCTTGTCTCTCACCAAATCAGATTTCGATCACTAGGTGTTTCTAATTTATTTTACTCTTGCATTTTTAAATTATTCGTTTTTGTTACATTTGGATTATAGTTTTGTTACATTTGGATTACAGATTTATTCTAGATTTTTTTATTAGCCATGTTGAACATGATTTTTGATAGAAGGGAGGGCAGCCAAATTATTTAAATGAATAAATCAGCCAAATTGCAATCCTGATTGGGCAGCTAACAGTTGGCCAGGTCTCTGGAAGCAATAGCACAGTGCACCTTCGGAATGCAAGCATCAGATCAGGGTGGAATCAGAGACCTCAGATTTGCAGTGCTTTGGAAGCAGCCCTGTTTGGGCCTGAACTATACTCTGATTTGAAAAATATCAAATACCACAATCTTTCCTTCCACTGTAGAAAGAATGTTTGAGTTTGATTTAGAGCCTTTCTGTATGAACAATTTATCATGAGCTTGTGATTCCCTATTCATGGTTATTTATGGGCTCTTCAGATGAAATGGTGACACCCAAGTTTTCTTCATGTTTAAGCAGCAGTCTCAGCAAGTTTAAATGCTGGGAAAATCCAGTATTTAATTGTGAAAATGAATGAAAGCACAATTTCCTCTTGTATATCTGCACTATTCTGTTATACTACAGCACCCCCTTGAAGTTATCTAGTGGAATAGCAGAAAAGGAAATGCTGCTTATGTAGTGCTCAGATCTCAAATCTGCATTGAATGCAAAAGTAGAGCCAATTAACAGCCTCATATAAGAAAGCTCCAAGTTATGCAGCTCAGAACAGATGAGTAAATTGTTTGGACTTTGTCAATGGTATTTTAAGAGACTGAGTTGGCAAACATCCTTCCATCACAGAATGACAGCTGAGTCTTTGAAAGGCAGGGAAGATTTAATCAGGGTGTGATTGTTTATGGTTTTAGACACTTGTGATTACTTTCCTAAAAAGCAGCACTTCCTGAATGCCCCTAAGTGATAATAACAAAGTAGCCTTTCATATCTATGCATCTTTTTGATGCTGATTTCATCAACCCATGGTAAGCTGGGCAGGTTCTTATACAGCACCTGTTTTTTGGTGCAGATCAGACCTGTGACATGATTTCCAGTCCCGTTTCTTCTGTATTTGTTAACTGTAGAAGCAAGTCTTGTCCACTGCGCGCACACACAGTTCCAGCCCCAAGAAGACAGTGAAGAGTCCACAAAACGTTCTTCAGGTCTTCTCAGATGAAACTGATCAAGTTGTCTTCAAGTTGCAATGGCCCTTCTCTGGAGACACGGTTCCCCACCACTCATGGCTCAAAGGAAAAGTGCTAGAGCCTGCAGCCAGATGCTTTGGGCTCTTAACAAAGCATCACTGCAGTGGGAGCAAAGTCTAGAGTGGAGAGATGGCAGATGCTACAGCCATATAGCTCGGTACTTTTCCTTTTTGCAGGAAGCCCTTACAGTGCTGAGGTCGTTCTTCTCCCCTCCCTTTCAAGTCTATCCAGGCAAAGGCATTCTACCTAAGGAAATGGCTTTATTGTGTAAACAGCTAATCCACTAATCTGGCTTGTCAATAACAGAAGTCAATAGCAAATGAAACAGGCAAAGTTAGAATATCGGTCATTAGAGATATGTAGCTTAATGATAAGAAGTTGATTCCAAGCGGAATACCATTTCTCCCCACCTTCTTCCCAGCAATCCCACGTTCAAGGTATCTCTTTCTATTTCAGGATCAGTCACTTGGAGTGTGCGACACTTCAAGCTGGTTGCCCTCTTAACCTGCTCCCATATCCCCAGATGAATGATGCGAGTTCCACCTCCCTCCATATGGGTTTGCTGCCGAAGCTTTCCCACAGAATTTGAAATCACCTGGCTTATCTCTGGGTGCCTTAATCTTGGCATTCCCCCGCTGATTCCTGATTCCTGATTCTGGCCTCTCCTTTTGGTCTGACTGACCTGAAGCGTCTTTCATCGGAGTGGTGTGGGGGCAGTCCCTACCTGTAAAGCAGCATGGGCGTTCACACCGAGATTGGACCAGCCGCCTTTTTTGTATTTTAGAGAGATCTAGATCATGGGACTAGTGCAACAATGCCTTTGCTTTGACTCTGTTTCACCACTGCTAAGGTCTCAGCCACCTTCCTTTTATTCAGCCCCTCTGCTAGAGCAGCACGTGGAGGTTATAAATCTTTTCGTACTCCTCCCTGAGGAGGGGACATAATGGGCACTCCAAAGGCTCTTTCGGAAATGGTGGAAGCGAAAGAGAGCGAGGGGATGGCTCCCAGAAAGGTCCCCAGAGAAGTATTTGCCATTGTCTGTTCTTCAAAGATGACTGGCTGTTAGATTAATATTCCATAAAATATCATTTAGACCATAGTGGTTTAGCTAAATATGTGGTCTTAAGAATGTCCTATGTTCCCCTCTTAGTTTTACCACAGAGAAGAATAAAGAAGCCCAGATTGGATATATCAGGTTTTTATTGTGTATACTTTGGAGAGGGAGAAGCAGGGAGGGAGCGACAGACAATGAGAGACAGAGAGAGACAGAGAGAACAGACACGATATGTGTTTTTCTGCTGAGTATTTAGTTTCCTAGTTTTACTGCTTTTTTGAAAGGTTATGATCGGAGATTGGTTGAATATCCACTGTCTCAACCAACAATTAAGCTAAAGTCTCAGATTAAATTTAATTCATTACATTGGTCGAATGCTGTGCATGCATACGCCAACCATATATTGATTACTGATTCTGTCACACCACTCGCTTTACAATCCTGATGAAACCCAGTTTGACATCAGACCTGGGTCAATGCTGTGCACAAAGGTCAGATTTGCATGATGCCCAGATTAATTCCTCATCAGACTTAATGGTCTGGAAAGATGAACAGGAACAGGGAAAGTCGGAGTATTTCTTGCTAAGGGAATTACCTGCAATTACTGTCCTTTCAGATTTACACCTGGAAAACCAAGCCTTAAAAGGAGAGATATACCAAGTGTCATTCTTCAGCATGGATCCAGATTAGTGTGGGTTGATAGCAGGGGCAGAGATGGATTTTTTCACCCACCTCCTTCCCAAAGGGCCCCTGAAACATCTGCACAAGAGCCAGGAAACTCAACTAAATGCACTGAAGCACGTGTGCTCTGAGAGTGTGGTCCAAACGCCCTTCCACTTACCGAGGGATCCTTCTGGTCATAGAAGGCAGACCTGATTCAACCTAGTAAAGCTTGCTGCTGAGTTGAATCCACTTTCACATCTTACACTCCACTTGGCAGATTGTGTGAACTCTCACATGTTGGCAGTGAAAGAAACATTTCTGAAAAGTGCTGGACATGTTCTTACTGCTACTGTCCCTGCTTGGAACTGTGTCAAAGATCTAGAGCTGTCTCCTGAAATCTCGACACGAAAAGCATTATGACCTGGAATGATTATTTAATTGAGCCAGCCGGCCTCACCTATAATCAAAATGTAACATCGTTAAGCATTTACCCAGGACTCAGCCCTACCATCTGCTTCATGAAGAAAGTACCCTTCATTTCACTTCCGCGTCCCAGCTCCCTTACTCCTGAAAATGGCAAAAAGTCTTTTGAATGAGTGTTAAGTAAATATTTCTGGTGATGAATGAGACACGGAATGGAAAGCAAAGCAGCAGAACTCTAATATGCTCCTTTCACTCCAGCATGAAATCAGGGGGTCATTTCTTCTTTAAGATACTGTAGCTATGGGCAATATATTATGAATCTATGGGAAAGATGCAGCATTTCTCTCTGGTGCCAATGCAATGGAAGTTCATGGAGCTTAGCTGATGAGCAGTTAGAAAGTAATGGGCAGAAACAACAGAATTGCACCATTACAAATATGTAAATGTTTGGGGGTGCTGATGTAGTCAGGCTCCTAATAAAAAAGGCAATCCAGATCCAGCCTAAAGGCAATGTGAATGTCTTCTTGGTTTCATTGGTAACAGGTTAAAAAAGCAACAACTCCCCATCCTAAGAAGGAAATTTAACTTTACTCCTGTGCATACACATAGCATACTCTGAATCAGAACCAAGTTATAGCTGACTTACACATTGTGAACTGTACATCTGGGAATTTGGATTGTTGCACTGTTAGGAGGACTGAAAAATGTTTAATTATTTAATTGTTTAATTTCTATACTGCCCAATTAGTCAAGATAACCCTCTAGCCAGTTCACAAAATCAAAATAAACAACAACTATGCTATCCATAAACAAAACGATAACAATTAACATCAGAAATAATGCACAAGAATAAAAGGGCAGCAATTAGCACACGCATAAACCCAAAACTGCCGTGCTCAAACTGGGTTGAGGTTACCACAGCAATATGACATAGTAAAATGCAATATAGTTAAAAGATTGCAAGATTACGATAGTGAACTCTTAAAATATTGGATAAATAAAAAGGTTTTTGTCTGGTGCTGGAAAGAATAAAGGATGGGTGCCAGGCACACCTCCTTGGGGAAATGATTCCAAAGTCAGGGTGCCAGCACTGAAAAGGCGCTTCCCCTAGCAGCTATGCTATATATCTCCTTTAAACGTGGAGAGAAGGACCTCAGATGAAGAGCTCAGGATCCAGGTAGACATATATGGGAAGAAGTGTTCCTTCCTGGCCCCCAAGCCCTTTAAAAAGCAGTGTTCATAGAGTGCATTACAACCACTTCCCTTCTTTACTGTGGGGAATAAGTCATGATGGTCAAGGGTCATGCAAGCAGGTGATGGACCGAACCTGACCAAGCACCTTGTCCACATCCTCAGGCCTCAATAACCAAAACTCATCCAATAAAGTAGACCGATTTGAATGTATATATTAAGAAAAAATTACTGTGTGTTATCAACTCACTAATTCTAACTTGAAGAAAAAGTAGCTGGGGGCCTGATTTAATATGCATTTTGGACCAAGACGGAGGTCCACACCACTTTCCCGCTGCAATTACCAGCCCGTGTGCTATTTGCTCTCAAGGGCGACGCTTGCAGCAAGCAGCAGCTTTATCAGGGCAGAGAGTGGTGGGGCATCTTGAGCAGGAACGGGTAGGGGGCCCTGGTTCATATATAAGCATAGTATTCGGAGGGGCTTTTTCAGCCACTGAGTCTATGAAGAACATAATGTGCCATTTAGTCATCAGTTACAACTGCATCTCTATCTTCTGTTGGCTCTCTCCAAAGGGTTATTGTATCCCATCCAAATACTTGGCAGGCTAAACACCTGCTTAACTTCAGAAATTAGGGAAATGGATTCAGTGTTGTTCCATCTAGCCCCGTGTTTGCCGGTCTAGTTCAGTGTTGGTATATCCAGCTGAATATTGTGGACTCTGACTGGTATCAGCTCTCCAAATTTTGCATAGGATTTTTCCGTAGCCCTGCCTGGAGATACCAGGATCTAATCTGAGACCTTCTACAGGCAACTCATGTGCTCTGCCACTGACCTACAGCCCTTCAACCCTTGAGTTGCCTCAAATCACAGAGCAAGAGAGCCAACTTATTCCAGAAAAGCACACCTGTCCTGTAGTTGCTTTACTACCAGAGTGACTATTTCTTCAGGGATGTTTGAAACAACGCCCATGGATTGGAAGCAGTTCTATCATACTGTGGGAAATAGCTCAGAGTGTTCTTTTCACAATCAGCATTGACCCTGCTTCCATTTTGAATGCAAAGGAATGGGGACTAGTTTCATTTATGTCCTAACTCACCTTGCATGAGGTGAAATCAAAAGAAGTTCCAAGCTATA
The DNA here is from genome assembly GCF_004798865.1 of Varanus komodoensis. Lineage (NCBI taxonomy): Eukaryota > Metazoa > Chordata > Lepidosauria > Squamata > Varanidae > Varanus > Varanus komodoensis. Next base: position 4,448,969 of record NW_025335761.1, read on the forward strand.
GATTGTTTCTAAATAAATGGCTGCATGAACAATGAAGAAGTGGAGTGCTTTGCTGATGAAATTACGAGTTGAAGAACAAAGGGACCACTGTTTGAAAAGTGAAGTTGAACGCTGATGTGCCAGGTCATTTTAGACACTGGGTGGAACAGTTTGATGCCCTCCTTTAGACAGCCATTTGGATTATTCCAGGAACTTGCTTCTGGTGCCCTGATGCATTCTGGGTGGATGCTTGGAGCCCTAAATGCACCACTGGTTGAATGCAATTCATTTGTGTTAGAAAGTACAAAGTGGCTGGCATAAGAATATGGCTTCAGCACCCCAATCCCGATGCCACGGTCCCAATCTAGTTGTTTCTTTCCCATCACCATGCACTGGTCATGTCATTATCATTGGCATTCCAGGACTAAAGGTGTGGAAGGTGTCTAGTTATGCCTTCAGGGAAGTGAGCCATTCCTTGTTGAAGAGTTTTTCTATATCCTTCATGTTGTGTAACATTATTTGCTTGTTTTGAACAGACTTTTGATTCTCCACAGGGATTCTTGGTATCCCAGTGTGCCATGCTTCACCCTTCCTGCTGAATTCATACGTAATGGCGTAGACTCTCCACCATGGCTTGTCATTATGTGTAAACATAGCCACTGTCTTTTTCTGGGATCTGATCACTAGTACACGACTTCAGGTTCATAGGTTGAGCTTGAAATTCTCTTGGTGCAGACCATAAAGATAAAAAGCTCTTCATATAAACAACCTAACATGAGGTGGGATTGTGTTTGTTGGTCACATACTCTTGAAGGTGACCAAGTAGCTTATTTGGCATTAGTCTGAAAGCAAACCTTCAAATGGTTGGATGGATCTGTCTTACAAGTGGAAAACTTGAGCAGCTCAATGTCTCTAGGCTAAGGGAAATGTCTCTCTCTTCTCGACATGCACCTATATAGACTTAAAGTCTATTGATCATGGATTTGTATCTTGCCCCTTCTCCAGCATGTGTGTAGGCTTCCCACCCCATTATATGTTCATACTGTTAGCAAAAGTGACTGAATAAAGCAGACTGAATACAGAAAATAAAGGGCTGAGTAAACTTTACTGAACCATAAAAAGATTGTCCCCTGGCTAAGCAAGTATGAAACAGTCAGGCTTCTATCAAGATGAAACCACTACTACTACAGAACATACCAAACATGATAGTCTCTTTGTACTCCAAAACTCAGACTAAAAATTTCATTTTTGTATTGCTCCACAGCCAAATCTTCTTGGGTAGTTTACAACAGTCCACAAAACAGAGTTGACTTGGCTGCATCACCCTCCCCCTAATTAACGTTGTTGGCACCCAAAGCTCTTTGCCATCCAGAGCTGATAGTTAGCCCTGCATCCTGAGTCAACCTTGCTATTGCACCTAACTGCTTTAAAACTCCATGAACATTTAACCAGTCTTAAATTGTGGTCTGTACCTTCATGAACTGTGATCTTCTACCCTTGCTATTCCAACACTCAAAAAGGAGATAGATTAAACTAGGATGGTGGCTCACTCAAGATCACCTAGCCAACTGCATGGCTAACCAAGGATTTGAACCAGTATTTGCCTATGCCAAGTCCAGCACTTTATCCACTATACCACAGTTTTCCCTGCCCTTGGGGCACTGAGAATATTAAGGTCCTAGAAATGTTCCGCATCTGTTTAGTGGGCTCCCTCCCAAGAATTTCCTCAAGGAGATAGTTCTGTGTAACTCAGGTGGGCCCTTCCATCTTTCAAAGTTTGCCAACCAAGGTTCCTGTCATCACAAACAAAACTCACTTCTTGAAAAGCATTGGAGAGGAAGCACCATACAACTTTAACTGTCATTTAAAAAATTAAAGTACATTAAAGCATGCAGTCCAAGTAAAAGAATCGTGTTTCCAAGCAATGTGAATTTATGCCAAAATCTGACTTATAAGATTACCTGTGGAGAACTTTCAGTTCATGATAAATACATGAACCAGCTTGCCAAATCTGTACACAGCTGTGTTTAGTTTCCTGTTTGATGACGGCCCATAAGAAGAGGAATTTGTCCAGTGTGGGTGTTTACAATAGGAACTGCTCTGTGTTTCTTCTACAGTGTTTTAGGTTTCTGCACAGGTGTCCAGTACTTGGACAACAAGCAAAACACACAGCCTCCTTCTGATTTTAACCAAGTTTACTCAAAAACTTTGCACAGTGTAAGAGGAAGCTGCACCTGTTTCCTATCCCTTGGAGCATTTCTTTTCCCTGCATTGTGTAAAGTCAATTCAGGGAGGTTTATCCGAAGGCACCTGCCTCTGGAAGAAAATAATGTGAAGCTTTCTTGTGATGAGGGCATGTGGGTGTGCACTGAGAAGCCAAGTTCAGCTTCCTTAGCTTGCCAGATCCTGCCCCAATTGTGAAACACATATGCCCAGGCAAGTAGTTCATCATGATCATTTGTCTGGCAGAGTACAGCGGTTTGGTAGAGCCGGCTTGTTGCCAATTGCTACACAAAGATGAGGCCAGGATTGCCAGGCTACAGTCCAGAAAACTTTCACACATCCTTAATCTTTGGATGCAGTGTGAGGCAAGGCATCAGAGCCAGTCCTCTTGTCCAATCCACCTCCAAGGATCAAGAGCCAGTGTGGCATAGTGGCTAGAGGTTGGGTACCCAGGAGATCCTGGTCTATTCTCAACCTGGCCATGAAGCTCGCTCAGTGATTTTGGGCCGGTCACTCACTCTCAGCCCACCCATCTCACTGGGCTGTTATTGGAAGGATGAAATGGAGAGGAGACATTTGTAAGCCACCTTTGGTCCCTTCCAAGAGGAAAAAGAGGCAGGATATAAATGCAAGGTAATAATGATCATTCTTCCAAGCGTTCTCCACTGGGGTGGAAAGGTGTAGGTGACACAACCAGGAAAGTGGTGGGTGACAAGCTGTTGCTAAGTCTTGCTTAATTGGAAGATTTAAGAAAGGCTCTATTCATCTTCTCTGGATTGCCATCACTCACATCTCCTGCTGCAGGTTCCTTCCTGCAGTACCATAAATAAAAATGGCCAGGAAGAACATCTGTCCCTCCAGGCTGGGATCAGGAACTCCTCTGCAGCTAGGCTTGGACCCTGGAGCCAAAGACTGCTGCCACCAACCCAGGGAGACCCCATAAAACCCCCACTGAGAGACAGGCGATAAGGGACGCAGACACAAACTCCATTTGGTTCCTGTATTCATGACAAGGCAAAGCTTTCAGCAAGTTTAAAACACAAAACTGCAGAAGTTCAGAAAAAATAGAGTTTACCGGGGCTGGCAAAGTATTGATCTAACATGTGAGCACCACAGAAGCAGTTGCAAGGCACGGATGGTTGTGTGTGTTTGTGTGTGTGAAATGTTAGCAGTGTTCTCAAGTGAAGTAATACACATTGCTATCTAAAGGGCCCTTCATAACATCCCTAAATCCAGGCACTCAAATCATGCAGGGGCAGCATTTTTTATCCAGCTGTCTTAGAATACACACATCCTTTGCTAATACTCTCTTGTCTCTGAAAGCAGAAGGTTCTCAGCCTTATCAACAAGCTGGAATTTAATAAATCACCCAGTCCAGATGCTTTCCATCCTAGAGTTCTTAGGGTACAATCAAATGCCCAAAACCTCAGTGCATGTAAGCCTCTGAACTTTGAGGTTTATGTGCATTTTATGCCCAGAACAAGAAACAGAACAAGCAGTGATCTCCACTGCCGTCATGCTTTGCAATGAGGATTTTATCTAGACGAATGTTTTCAGCCTTGTAGATCAAGTACCAGGGAAAAGGAGGGAATGAGGCTGGAATGCTGATAGTGTAAGTAATCAGAGCTGCAGCCTCCCTCCTGCTCCAGGCATAGCCTTTTGTCCCCGCCAAGGCCCAACTGTGACCTCAGGAGGGGGAGCAGCTGGTGTCGTTCTTTCCGTGCCAGCTGTGGGGGGGGGGTTGGGATGAGGCAGGGGTTCAGCTCAGCCTTTGGATTCCCAGCTCTGAGATCACAGGATGGAAGCTGGGACTCCATGTATTCCTGTGGCCTCCCATGATGTCAGGGAGCTGTAGGTTTGTGCCCTAAAGAGCTCAAATGTCAAACTGCACATCTAAGAAAATATGTTACATTTCCATGTACCAGAAGACTGGAGAATGGCTAATTTAATGCCAATTTTGAAAGCGGGATCTGGTACCAGGGGATCTGAGAAACTACGGGTCGGTTGGCTTAACATCTGTTCTGGATAAATCGGTTGAAAGCGTTATTGAATTTGTAGGCATAATATATAGAAGCAAAAGCCTGCAGAAAAGGGATGAACGTGGCTTCTGTGAAGGTCTAAGCAGAATGGCAGCATGCGGGTTCAACATCTCCTACAGAGCTGCTGTTGGTTGGAAAATCACAAATCAATGTTAAATAGCAGAAGCCCAACCAGAGTTTCAGAAAGGACAGCAAATTCACTCCCAGCAAGGATATTGGTGCACCCAGATTAACGCAAGCAACAAAGACCAAACCCCAGCAATATGTTTTCTGGCTCAGTGATCAAAATGAAAGATAAGAAGGGCTTTTTGATCTCTGCTGAAAAGATTAATGTCAATGCAGAAGGATTAGTTCACTGCAGAGTGGGAGATTAAGTGTGCAAACTTTCCCATTACCGGCTTCTCCTACCAGGCGGTCCCCATAGGCCTCCGGAGCTGTCCTTTGCCAAGAGCCAACCTCCTACTCACCCATTGTTTTCACTCTGCATTCAAAGAATCAACCCATTACTGGATTGGCCTTAATTCCCCCCTCCCCCTTTCTCTAAGCTCTTCCAGCCTGTCGGACTTCAGTTCACCCATAAACATAAATGAAAGAAGTAACAAGTAACCAAAGAGGGGACTTCTTAGCACAACGAGAGGACTATCCATCTATGGAAAAGCTTTCCTGCATCAGAACACCTCATCACTGGGTTGATACCCAAGAGTACTAGAGTAGGACTGCATGGATGGGGGAAACCTTTCACAAACCAGGTTATAATCTGTGAGCCTTTCCTGACATGTCTTCCTTTTCTGGTCCATGTTGTTTAAAAACCCTGAACATTTGATTGCCGCACTCATCATAAAACATGTGATGCGTCCAAATAAAACAATGTTGCATGCTAAGATATCTCTACGGCTTTCGTTATGATGACCAGGAATACCAACATGCCTGCAGACCCCCTTCTTGGTAGCCAGAAGAATCTCTGTCCCTTCTGATGCTTCCTTTATTTATTAAAGGGTTTTGTTTGTTTAACTAAAAGAAAAAAATACTGGGTAGCTAGAAGGCTATAAAATAAAGTGCTTCCCTCCAACATTACTTTTATTTAGGTTCCAGAGAGCAGTTTTGCATTTTGAGGCTCAGACCTAACCTCTACCTCATACTGAGGTCCTTGGCCAGTGGCTTTACTTTTAGTCTTGCTTTCTGGGGAATGAGTCTTGCAAATTTGCCTCCTGAGAAGTGAGGCCCGGCTATGACCACCATGGTAGCCACGGCATGAATATGCAACCCCCTCCTGTTACAGCCATTTGTGTGGGAGCATTCACAACACCATTAACGTTCTGAATGTGCACACTAGGTTGTGAAGATCATGCCAAAATCTGGCTTTCTGGGCTTGCTGGACTTCTTCCCACCTTCAGCCCTGGCTGGGAAGTGGGTCATCCAAGATCAAATATGCAAATGTTCAGGGTTCTTCTAGCAGCTTCTTTGTGCAAAATATGCATTTTTTTGCACAAAACACACAAAGTACACGATTCTTTGTGCAAAGTGTATAAAGCCTGCACATCACATATGTAGCAGTGGAACTCTGCTTAAACTCATTTCCAGATGGATGCTGATGCAAACAGTTGGCACTGGTGGACTTAGGGCAGGGGTCCAGGGAACCAAGCTGAGGAAATCCAATGGATTCCTAGCCGCATACTAGATTCCTCACACATCTCTAGTGTCCACTGACCCAAAACATTTTGTGACTGATGAATCTATAAAGCTGTAGTTCTGCTAGCGTAAAAATATAGTTACACCACCAAGACAGTCAAGTTGAGATTTTGGACAGTTCTTTCTCTCTTAGTGTTATTGTGACCATGTACACATCACTAGAAGAACTCAAAACTTAGCAATAGCCAACACTGGGGGGAACTCTTGTATTAAAACCTGTGATTTCTTGTTACCCAAAGTGGCAAAAAATAGGTTACATCCTTGACTTTGTCCCCAGAAAAGGTTTTCGTTGAAATGTGGACTCCGGTCTGTCATCTTAGCACTTGTGATTCCTTCCATGACAACTAATTATTAATATTTCTAATTAGTAAGGAAACCCTTGCATGTATTTCTCAGCAGCAGCTCCCTTTTCAGGCTTCCCACGGAGCTATTAGCCACCTCAAAGGGAACAAAGGTGCATGGAAATTCTGCACACACACCTACGGAGAAAAGGACCTCCCCGGATACAACAAGCTCCGGGCCTTGGAAAGACACCCTCAAAGCGGCCAATGTGTGCACTACAAGCAACCAATAAGTGCACCAGATGGCGAGCAGGACTGATGTGACATTGACGAGTTTGCTGACAGGCTCTGAGTTCATGCAATGTTCATTCAGAGTGCCGTGCACTCTCAGGCAGCTGTTATTCATAGAGATAAGATGCATCTCAGCCAATCCCAGTTTGAAGCAGGAGTCTATACAGTCTTTCCTGCATTACTAATTTTCCACATAACCCTGCCACTCGGAAACACCTGCATCTCCCATCTGATGTACAGCATGCACTTCAACAGTAGTTTCTAGTTACTTGGGACAAAACTTGTTGCATTAAGGCTATAATCCTGCACAAACCTGTTAATTATACTGTTAATTTATATTATTTTAAGGAAGTTTGTTTATGTTTGTGAGCCGCCCCGAGGCTTTGGTTAATGGGGTAGCATAGAAGTTTCCTAAATAAATAAAATAAATAAATAAACCTACCCAGGCCTCTTTAAATTCGGTTGGAGGATCTGTTGCATAGGCATGCCTAGGACTGAACTGTATATGGAGTTCATCTTTGCAAGGGGACATACATAGTCTAATCTTTGGAGCATAAAAGAAGAGGAAAAACCCTGAAGAAAATAATTGCTTTCCAGGAGGATCATTTAAACATAATCATCGATATATTGAGTTCACCCACCCTAGAAAGGTGTGGCTGCAGGATGTGTTGATCAATGACCTATTGAGCAGAGGAAAGTAGATTCATAGCATGGACATGGACCAAGGGATATGAGATGGTGAAACCATGGCCAGTCCTACCATCAGGTAAAGTGAGGCTGTTGCTTCAGGTGGCAGATGTAGGGGGAGGCGGCAGCCTCCAGGTGTTCCCTCTGAGCTTCACTCAGCCAGCCCCACTTTTTGGAGGGCCGAATTACACATGCCTCATGGCCTCCCCTAAACTAGCTTGCTGCCTCAGGACTGTCAGGCAAATCCTGCTAACAACCAGTCAGAGTGACTCCTGTGTGTTGAAGCGGGAAGGGTGCCATGCCCTCAGTCCAGTGTGAGCCCAATTGTTTGGATTGCAGCGAATGTTGCTCACACAACTGACTGTTGTTCCATACGATATATAACCCACACACAGGAAACATGCACGGTTGGAAAAGGGAAATGTTTAGACTAGAGTTTTTGTCCGTTATAGACAAAACAGACCACCACCGTTGTTGTTGTTTTACATGGAATAGGGTTCACCTGTGGATGGAAGTGAAACAATCTGGAATTGGATTTGCCAGTTATTTTGAGAACTAGGCCTCAGAGAATCACTGAAACCATCCAGTGTCCCACCAGGCAATAACCAACCCTATATATGCTTAACTGAAGTAAACTTGATTCTTACATATTCATCCACCCCCTTTTCTCTCCCGTTCCTTTAAGGTCCCCTAAGTTTTGATTCTGTGATTGTATGTCCCTTAGGGCAGAAACTTCTCCTAGGGTAGCCCTTTGTGAATTGCCAAACAAAAATAAAAAATAAAAAATAAGGAAATGTATCAGCAAAAAAAGAAAGAAAGAAAGAAAGAAAGAAAGAAAGAAAGACAGATGTTGACATATATTTGCATAAATGTGATAAGGTATATGTTTTGATGAAAATATAGGAAGTATTATTATAATTTAAATATGCATGCAGTAAATCTCACAACAATGGCCAGGTCACCCATGTTCCTCCCTGTTCAATCCATTCGCCGATGCTGATTGTTGATGGGTGACAGTACTCATGGTTTTTTGAGCTTCCCTGAATGAGGCATGAACTGTGCTCCCATGATCCTTCACTCACTGAAGACTGCAAGCCTTTACATGACATTGCCACTCCTGTGTTTTCCAGCCATTCTCATGGCATCATCTTCTTTGAGAGGATGGTGACAAGGATGTATTCTGTTGCATTTATATTACCCCTTTCTCCATCTTGCAAGGAGCCCAAGGTAGCTTACAAAGTTCTCTTTTTTTATCCTCTTTTTTTTATCCTCTCAACAAACCTGTGAGGTGAGTTGAGCTGAGAGAGGACTTTTTGGCTAAGTGGAGGCTAGCACCCAGATTTCCAGCTGACAGTCCAGCACGCTGGACCAGTATGCCACACTGGCTCTCAGTAATGCAGAATTATCTTGGATGACACCATTATATCTTATGGAAGCCTTGAGCAAAGCCTGAATTCCACTCCAGACCAACTGCACCACCTTGTGCTATGCAATAGAAAATATGGAAAACTAGACAGAAAACTACCAGGAAAAAAATTGTCAAATAGTTTTATAAGCAATTTTTGCATAATGTCCCTTTTGATGTTCTTCTTTTGGATGTTCTACATTTTTTCATTCTCTTCCTTGTTGTTGTTATTAGTCACAAAATCATGTCCGACCCATCGCAACCCCATGGACAACATTCCTCCAGGCCTTCCTGTCCTCCACCATCCCCCGGAGTCCACTTAAGCTCACGCCGACTGCTTCAGTGACTCCATCTAGCCACCTCATCCTCTGCCGCCCCCTTCTTCTTTTGCCATCAATTGTTCCAGCATTAGGCTCTTCTCCAGGGAGTTCTTCCTTCTCATTAGGTGGCCAAAGTATTTGAGTTTCATCTTCAGTATCTGGCCTTCTAAAGAGCCATCAGGGTTGCTCTCCTCTAGGACTGACCGGTTTGATCACCTTGTGGTCCAAGGAACTCGCAGGAGTCTCCTCCAGCACCACAATTCAAAGGCCTCAATCCTTTGGCGCTCAGCCTTCCTTATGGTCCAGCTTTCACAGCCATACACTGCAACTGGGAAAACCATAGCCTTGACGATACGCACTTTTGTTGGCAGGGTGATGTCTCTGCTTTTTAGTATGCTGTCTAGATTTGCCATAGCTTTCCTCCCCAGGAGCAAGCGTCTTTCAATTTCTAGGCTGCAGTCCCCTTCTGCAATGATCTTGCAGCCCAGAAACATAAAATCTGTCACTTCCTCCATTTCTTCCCCATCTATTTGCCAGGAAGTGAGAGGACCAGATGCCACCTGTCATCCCATAATTTTGTAGAGTGCCATACACACAGAATGACACCATTCAAATGGCATTTTGTAAACAACAGGTTTATTATTAGGGTTTATTATTAATCTGCTATTTAATTGCAAGGAGTCTCTTATACCTGTAAAAGTGCACCAGTCCTTCATTTGGATAATCAAGGACACTGAGTTAGTGAAGTGATTGATTGATTGATCGATTGATTATGTTCATATCCTGCACAAGGCAGCTGAAAACGCATCTAAAACCACGTAACCCACAAAACTATAAAATCGTAATTCTAACGTTACAAATATGTAATAAGGCATCAATACAGGATCAGAAATCACATAAAACTCTTGCCTAAATCCCAAAACTTGCACAAAATAAATATGTGTTTTACTAGCACCCAAAGAATAACTTCATGGAGGACAACAGAATCTCTACTGAAAATTTGCCTTCGTTTTCATTTTTTTTTTTAACTTTAGCTTATTTGGCTAGCTCTCTTCTCTTCTCTTCTCTTCTCTTCTCTTCTCTTCTCTTCTCTTCTCTTCTCTTCTCTTCTCTTCTCTTCTCTCTAGTGCCTGGCATTTTGAGAAAGGCAATGCTTCATGGTATGTTTTCAGTTATTAGTACTGCATTTATGTTAACAGTAAAACTTTGTTGTTCGGAAATGGGGACAAGCTGGCAAAAAAATGGCACTGAATTTAATTATCTTGCTTTTGTCAAGGTATCAGTGATTATCACATCGTCAGATTCCATAAATAGATTTTCTGTGAATGTCAAGACTCTGAAATATGAGAAAGCACAATTACTGTTTGAATTCTTTTCTTTTCTTTTTCCTCTATTTTTCAGGGTGGGGGGAGTGTTGAGTACATATGCAGTGCAACCCTGACTCAGAAATTATTTCCATGAGTTCATTGATCTTCATTCCCTAAAAAATATGTAGTTCATTGAAACCAGTGATATGCATATGATTGTAGTGTTATCTTGTTAAAAGAAATGATTAAACATTAAAACATTACTGCCCAGATTGTTACTAAACCTTTGAAGGATTCTCTGTGTTGATATAATATCATGTTGTCTAGAAGGAGAGCGAAAATTACTGTAATAAGAATCCCCATTAAGCACAATTGAACTTATTTTGCAGAATAAATATGCATAGGATTTTGCTGTAAATGTATTTGTAACAAATAAAACCCCCCATCCCAGCAGCAAATTTTAGAAACCTATGTGTTAGTATGTATTTTAAACAAGATATGTTATGGATAATAGCATGGAGGGTTTTTTTAATGATTGTATCAAACCAACAGAACGTCATTTTTTTGTTTTGTATTTTAACAGAACAAATCAGTTATCACAGCATAGCTGCATTTTAGTAAAGGCTTTGACCCTTTTCCATATTTTCACATTACATTTTTTCTAAATGATGAAGAATACATTTAAGAAACATCTTCAAAAAGTATTAACAGAGCCATATGAGAAGCAGGTGACAAATGAGGTTCTCTACTTATAAGCTCTGATCCTATCTATTTTTATTAATGACATGGACAAGAGCTTAATGGGATGTTAATCAGATTTCCAGCTAAACAACGAGGACCATGATTAAAAATTACTAATGAGTTTGAGAACTTGGCTCCAGACTCCAGAGTGCAGTTCAGCAAAGGAAAAGATGGATATGAGTAAAATGAAATGCAGACATAAAAAATGAGAGGTTAAGTGTTTAATGGGATGCATATGTTTGAATTAATAAATACATGAATACATAAAATAATGGAAGTACCACTAAAAAGAATCAAGGATAACAAACTGATTAGGATCTAAGATAACTGGATTTGGTTGTCTATTGATGAGGTTAATGCCATATTAAGATAAGTCTGGGACCCAAGATTTAGGGCAAAGGATATCATTGGATGTTGATTTAATTTCAGCAGTTCTTACACGTAACTGCAGTTAGGTCAATGGACAATGGCACGAGGTGGATCTGGATGTTTCATGGCTACCTGTCTGGTGAGTTCTCAACAAGGATTGCTCTGATGCTTGGGGAACTCTGCCTGGCAGTAAAGGGCTGAACATGATGACCCGTGGGTTCTCTTCTACCCATGATCTTATGGGCCTATGCTCAGGAAGAGAAAGATGTAGCAAATCCTCTCTCAAGTCAGATGGCTCAGCTCGTCCTCACTCGTTCTTATTACTGTCTCTGCTTGTCCAATGAAATGTTGTTTGTATTGGACATGCCCATGGTGGGCATGTTGTGAGTGGAGCCGGCTGGAGCTGGGGGGTCAGACTAGATGGCCCAGGAGATCCCTTCTGACTCACTCTGTTTCTATGTTTCTATTCAGTAAATAAGTGCTGTTTCTGTGGACTAGACAGGCTCTTGTTTTCACTAAGCAACAAGTTTTCATACTGTCGGTTAGAATGTCAAGAGACCTCCAACTGCAGAACTTGCAAAGAGGTGTGAAAGCCAGGAAAAAATATGCGTGAATTTATTAATTGAGGAAGCATTGAAGCAAAGGTTCTTTTTTATTATTATGACTCATAAAATTCTGGAAAGGATCCTGCTCATTTTCTCTAGGTTTAGCTTAATGGATTACTTGTATTTTAACGAGGCTTTTCCAAGATAAAAAAGGCATTAAAAATGACCTTATTATCCATTTGCACAATCCAGTTACAACTGGGTAACTCTGAGAACATGGTGTCCCTTGTCCATGCTGCTTTGCATGCTGGACTTTTCTCAGCCCCTTCAGATTGCAGCTATGAACTTTACTTAGTTACTCCAGTTACAACACAACATAATGACAAGAGCAAACCAGCTATACACATGGATTTAAAGTTACATCACTGGGGATTTCATTATATCTTGTAAGTGAACCAGCATGCTGGATTTGCCAGAGTTCACCCCAATTACCGGCAGAGTTTGGGATTACTCTATGAACACCGCTAAAAACAGTTATCCCTTTCTCTGGATGCAGATCATTCTTCTGGAACAGCATTAGCACAGCCACGAGAGTGGCATGGCCTCTTGAGTTTTGTTTCCATCACGTACTTTAATTTTTACATTCCTACTGCTAAGCCAGCATCCTGGTTGCTGTTTCCTGCATGCAGAACAGGAGTGTGGCAGTGATGTAGGCACTCAGCACAGGTTTGTAACTGGAAGCCTGAGGCAGGAAGTTCCCCCATAAGAATGGGCCTTGCAGGAACGATATACCATTCACTTGGGGAACGGAGGTCATGTTATCTTTGGATATGGTGTGTTTGTGCTGCTCCAAGTCCTTACTGGTTTGTAGTGAAAAGCTGATTCTCGCTGTCATTTCTTCTCCTGCCAACACCTTTGCTCAGCATGCTGTGGAAAGCCCCAGAAATTCTGAAAATATACAGGCAGGAGGGCACGCATAATCCCAGTCTGCCCTAGAATTTAGTGGTAAACGAAACCTGCAGATGGTTTCGTGAATGAGTGTTTTGGCAGACAAGGAGCTGTATGAATCGTACAGGAAGAACTGGCTTCATAGAATGGCTTGGCTCCAACACACACGAGAGATCACTTCTCCCATCAAGGAGACTGGCTGTCTAGAGGTTTGCTTGATTTTTGAAAGTTATACAAAATCAATGCAAACTTTTTGGCTGGAATCTAGGTTACTAATGCAGGGAAAGGGAGAAGTCACAGCAAAAACAACAATTTTGGGGACATTTTGCCAAACAGCAGTTGGTGTGCCATTCCATACACACCCGTACCCACCCACACACTCTGTATAATGTGCTGAAGCATCTTACTTCACCGAGGACAGTCTTCTGTTTTGGAGACCTATCAAAGGATGGTTCTCTATTTGCAGAGGAATACAGTCTAAGTCAGATTTAAAGTCAAAGGACCAGAAGGAAGCAGAGGTGCTGTTGAAGTTGCCCATCAAAAGCATTTGTATGGTAACTACTGCTTGACTGGGCAACCACATGTCACTTTTTGTTGACCTTGGAATTTCAGGCAGGCAGGCGCACAGGCCAACGGCATGCGGATTTTATTCTGCAGTAAGATCATCTCTCACCAATCGGAGCAAGGTGTTCCACCATTTCCCTTTCCCATGAGCTTGTCCTGGAGACAGTAAGGACCATCTGCATCTCTCCACAACCTTGCCATTCTTTTTCAGGTCTGCAAACTCCTAGCCCTTTCAGAGTCTTATTGCTGCTCCTGTGTTTTGCAGGAGGAAGTGGCTGGATAATCTTCTGCCAGGGATTACCAGTTGCTTCCCTCAGCAGCTGCCCTGTTGTCAGAAATGGCACACTTCCCCACTTGCACCAGGAATAGAAAGATGAGTTGACACCTGGAAAGTTTGGCTTCTGTTGTTTCCTCCTCACAGCACTCTTCTATAAATCAACATATAATGAGTTAGCTAAAGACAAAGGTTTTTGCTAGATTAAAAGAAGCACAGTAGGCCTGGAAACTCTGCTATAAATATCCTTATTATTAATCCTTCCTTTTTCACTTTTTTGAGCAAGGAAAGATGAGAATTGTACACACATTAACCATCGCATAGTGATAAACTATTCTGTGTATCTCCAGCTGTTCCCTAAAGCCCAGAACAGAGTAAGGACAATTTAGCATAGGATGGTGCCTTATACCAAATAAGACCACGAGTGCATCCACCCTGGTACTGGTTTCAGGCAGGTTTTTTCCTAGCCTAACCTGGAGAAACCTGTGACCATGTGACAGGTTGGGAATGAATCAATTACTCAACTGGCATTCTCCTTCACACAGGGGAAACCTGTGTTCCTGCAGAAGTTGCTTGATTACAGCTCCCATCATCCCTAACCACTAGCTCTGCTGGAAGAGGCTTGATCACAGCTGGAGTCCAACAACAATCCCCAGCCTGGCCTGCCCATAAATATTGGGCCCACATGAAAAGGAGTGTACATGATGCACCCATGACATTAGCAGGCACCATGAAGTCTTGGGACTGGTCAGCTATAAGCATTAAGTGGGGTTCTTAGGCACATCCTGGCTGGCTTCAGTGTTCTGGCACATTCAGAAAACCTAAGGGGAGCACACAGGCTTGTCCGGCTTTATGCTGCACTCCAGTCCAGGGACATTTTGTGGAACCTCCATAGCAAAGGGAGTGAGAGATCATCCTACCTCTCCCAGGTTCAAGGCTCAGGATGTTGCACATTGAAAATTCTGAGTGTTTCCAACATGCAGCATGAAGTCAGAGACAAGGGGAAGAAGAAATGCTTGGAGGGCGGGGAGAGAAAGGACTCACCATGGCATCTATGACTGATTATTTTATGAGCTCTTATGGAGGAGCTGGGCCATCTTTTCTGGGCAATAGAAAGCTACCTTCTGCTCCCTGTATGTTCAGCTCTAGCCTTTGGCTCAAGCCAGTCAGGAACCTTGGGCATGACTTGATGTAGTTATTGCTGCTGCTAACTTAGCCCGGCATGAAATGATTTGGTTGTTGCTATTTTTAGTGACCAAGTCCTGCCCGGCCCATCACGACTCCAAGGAAAACATTCCTCCAGGTTCTCCTGTCCTCCACCATCTCTCAGAGTCCACCCAAGCTCACACCCACTGCCCCACTGACTCCATCTAGCCACCTCACCCTCTGCAGTCCCCTTCTCCTTTTGCCATCAATCATTCCCAGCATCAGGGACTTCTCCAATGAGTTGTTCTTTCTTATTAGGTGGCCAGAGTATTTGAGTTTCATCTTCAGTATCTGGCCTTCTAAAGAGCAGTCAGGGTTGATTTCCTTTAAGATTGACTGGTTTGATCTCTTTGCAGATTATTTGGTACTGATGAGCAATATACAGATATTTAAAATAATCAGTGCTAATAGATGTTGGGTGGCAGAGCCTCAACTGTGAAGAAATGCATAGCTTTGCATAACTACTGTGCTCTGTGATTCACAGTCCATCTGCAGAATTCTACTTCCTGAAGCGAAAGACAAGTTGATGCTTCCCACTTCCATGCAAGGCTGGAACCAAGTACCGGTATGGTTGGGTAATTGCTGAGGGCACTAACCCCAGAGGGGGCCTACAGGCAAGAGCCATCCAGACCCTCTCCTGCTCCTTCCCACTGCAGCCTGCTGGTGGACCTGCCTCTCCCTCTGGCCCACACAATGACAGAGGAGCAGTAGATGTCCCTGCCCATGTGTCACTGTTTCTCTGCATAGCAAGTAAGCAGATGGTAGCACTGATGAGAGAGAGGAGTGGCGGTGGCAGCCAGCAATTGTAAAGGTAGGAAGGCAGAATCGCAGAGACCAGTGTCTTGCCCAAGGGCTCTTCAGACCCTGGAATCAGCGTGGCTCGCATGTGCTGCTGACTGTCCCAATAGCTGAACCTTTTTCAGCAGATCCACCACCCCAAAATCATGTTAGAAGTTCAGGACACACCATGTGGCATTCACAACGCTATCCTCCCTCACACAGCTCCCCCCACTCCAGCATCTGCCATTTTGGTCAGTCTCCTCTTTCTCCTAATGATCAGGTCAGTGCACATGATCCGAAGTTCTCTCAGAGTGCCTACAGTAAATGAGCATGATATTCTACTCTCATGATGATGGCTGGACCTCAGTTAAATATAAGACCAATCATAGACCACAATTCCCTACCACTGAACATAGTGTAAGCAAGGCAGAGCGTGGTTCTCAACCTTACCAACAAATTGGAAGTTAATATATTACCAAGCCTACACGGCATCCATCCAAGAGCTCTTAAAGAATTCAAGTATGAAATTGTTGACCTTCTTACAAAATATATAATGTGTCCCTGAGATCAGTCTCCATACCAGAAGACTGGAGATGGCCACTGTAACAATGATTTTTTCAAAAGAATCCAGGACAATCTGGAAGATTACAGATTAATGTTTGTTCCTAATGTTTGCTCTGAGTAAATTGGAAGAATTTGAAAGCATTATTAATGGTAGCATTAGTAAGCATATAAAAAGAATATAAATAAGAATCAACATGGCTTCTTCAATGATAAGTCCTGCCTCATTAACCTTTTAGAGTTCTTTGAGAATGCCAGTAAACATATGAATAGGGATAATCAGGTTGACATTGTTTACTTAGATATCCAAACAGTATTTGACAAAATTCATCACCAAAGACTCCTGAGAAAATAGCATTCACAGAATAATGGGGGAAGTCATATTATAGATCAGGAACTGATTAAAACAGAAAGTGGAAAATAGCAATACATGATAAATTCTATCAACCCAGCAATATAAACTGCAGGATCCTACAGGGACCTGTACTGGGGATGAGGGAACCAAAGTTTTTAAACTTATACATGATGTAGAATTAGAAGAAACCAATGAAGTGGCCAACAAATTTGCTGATGACAACAAATTATTTACTATGATTAAACTAAAATAGATTATGAAGAACTCTAGAAAGATCTCTCCAAAGTGGAAAAGCTGGCATCAAAACAGCAAATATGGTTCAGAATAAGAAATTATAGACTAATGTATGTTGGAACAAAAAAATTTAAAAAAATCCCATTTTAAGTATAAGCTGATGGGATCTGAGCTAGAAGTAACTGACCAGGAAAGAGATCTTCAGGTTGTACAGGACAGCTTGATGAAAATGTCAACCCAGTGGGCAGCTGCTGTGAAAACTCCATGTTAGGCATAATTAGAACTGGAATTGAAAGTAGAACTGTCATCGTCTTACTTCCTTATAAAAATCGATGGTGCAGGCACACTTAGAATACTGTGTACGGTTCTGGTCACTGTTCTTAGAAAACTACATTATGGAGTTTGGAAAAGCCAGAAAAGTGCAACTAAGATGATTAAAGGATTAGAGCAACTCCCCTATAAGGAAAGCTTACTTCAGCTGGGATAGTTCCGCTCAGAAAAAAGGCAAGTAGGGTCAGCCATGACATAGGTGTACAGAATTATGCATGGTGTGGAGAAAGTGGATAGGGAGACATTTTGATCCCCCTTTCATAATACTTGGACCCGAGGTCATCCCATGAAGCTGATTGGTGGGAGATTCAGGACAGATAAAGGTAAGTACTTTTTCATGCATCACATAGGTGTTGGTATTGCTATGACGATGACGACGACGATGATGGAATAAAGGTTATATTGTAGAATTTAGTTGCATGATATGCAGCAAAGGCCCCCAATCTGGATGGCTTTTAAAGAGGGCTGCACACATTCCTAGAAGAGGTTAGCACTTCTGATGGTTATATGTGGCCTCCAGTATCAGATGCAGTATGCCTATGTACACCAATTGCTGGGGAATGTGGGCAGGGGGGTGTTGCTGTCTTCATATCCTGCTTGTGGGAACTGGTTGGCTGGGCCAGAGAGACCCTTGATCTAATCCATCACGGCTCTTGTATTCTTAGGAAAATGTCTTGTGGCCCCTTAAAGGTTATATTCCAATAAATATTTTAAGTTTCCACTAGTCTAACATGACTAGAAAATCACAATTTAAGTGCTATGTGAATGCAACATTCTACTTGGCAACGGATTTACTATAGCTGAAATGAATTAAAATTGCTTCCAGATGCATGGAGTCTGAGCTCGGAAAACAGACTACACCCTCGGCAAGCTAATAGTCTGGTAGCCATGGCACAGTCGAAAGAGCATCACTTCCAGCCTCTTGGGTTTCCTGTTTGCTTGGAAGGACTACTGGGAAGACAGGGTTTGGAAAGGGACAGACAAAGGAGCTCTGAGATGAAAGGCAAATAATTATATTGGATTTGGTACTCAATCACGTCAAGGCAAATATCTCTGGTCCCAGCTGGAGGAGCAGCTACCAAAGGCCCAGGATAAGAAGCCAGTCACTGCAGTCCCATAGCAGTCAAAACAAATGCAAGGTTCTGGCATGGCAAAGCAGTGATTCCTCCACCCAACAACACAGCACACTAATTGTGATCAATATCATACAATGTCATCTGTATAATTCTGTTAATTTAGGTTTGTGTAGCAAAATAGGCTCTGCTCAAGGGGAAGGCATGTCAAAGAGATGCAGCATCTGTTAATTAAATCGGAAGCATTTCCAAACAAAAGGTGAAAAGAAAACCCACAAAATATTCCAGAAATACAGAGAGGAGTCATATATGGAAATATATGTAGATCTCTGAATTTGCAAGTTGCTGTATTGCATTTGCTGCCAGAATACCAGGGTAAGCAACATCTTTCAAGGATTCCTGCTGTTCTCAAACATAAAACCACATTCAGGCTTTGAGCAGGGTTTTTCAGGAACACTTCTGAGGATAAAACATATATTTGCACTGGTCTTATAATTCTATAAAACAGAGGTGGGAACCCCTAGGGGTTGTATGTGGGCCTTGCCAAGTTTCAAGAGCCCTTTCGTGTGCTCAGTACAGCACTCTGACAAGAGGGAAAGAGGAAAGGGAGATAGTTGAAAGATAAATCCAAAGAAGGTGACTCACCCACTTCCTAATTTTGCTCTGATTCTGCCCATCACTTACTTGCTGGGCCCAACTCATGGTCAACATATGCACCTTCACAAGATCACTCACCAAAGCATGTGTCCCTCAACAGAAATGAGGTTGCCCATCCCCACTAGCATGCATTGATTAATCCAGCCTTACATACACACTTACCTGGTTTGCACTGATGTATCCACCTACCTCCTTTCAGGGCTCCTTTTTCCCCCACCTTTTTGCATTTAGGTCCTGTTCCATTAACAGCTAAGCACTTGGCTTCTGTCCAATGTGCACAAATGGGCAAATTAGCCTATAGGCAGTGTCAGTTTGTACTGGGTGGCCAAAATGTGCACTTGTTCTCCTGCAAACAACTTGTTAAAATGTGCAGTTTTCAGAGGTAAAAACATAGAAGAAAAATATGAGCCCAACTGCAGTGTTTTTGTTTTTATTTTAATTAACAGTGAATGCAAAAGGTAATGATCAGAGCAGGGAGAAGGAGACAGACAGGTTCTGCAGAGATGAAGGCGAGGATATTGCCTAGAACCTGAGAAGAAGGAGTGGAAGGACAATGCACAGTGAGCTCGGTCTTCTGCCGGGTGGCCTGTGGGTCACTCTGCAAGCAACCAGCCCACTGGGGTTTCTTTCCAGGCTGGCTTCGTGCGATGTGCTAACCTGCCCGTTGTGTTCATATCTAACGCTGCTTTTGTTTACAACCAATGCATTTGTTGAGCAGGCAGCTGTCAGAGAGTCATCATATGGGGCTGTTGATCTCCTGTTTTGCCTCTCAGATCTTGAATCTCTTCCGTTCGGCTTGTCATGTGCTACAATATCACTTCTTCATGCAGTAAAAAGCATGTAGGTTATATAAAAAGTTGCAATAAGGCATCAAGTACAGTGACAGCACAAAAAGGAAATGTTATAAGGGAGGGTTTGATGTATGAAGACAATGCTTACAATATACTTTAGCAGTACTGAGAAGTTTCTCAACCATAGTGAATGAGCTTCCCGGCTGCCTATCACTGCTAATCTTATCCACCAAGATTTCTACTAATATTAATAGTAGGATCTGCTCCTGCTTTAGGGGCACACAGATTTTGTTAAATCTCTTCCATCGGTGCTTAAAAGATTGTCAGGCATATTTTGTTCTGTCATCTGCTCAATGATGGAATCCCTACTTTGGAAGGAATGCATGAGAGTGATACCCGTTTGCAAATGCACCTCTGTGCTAATTGCCAAGAATTGACGCCTGAGGCCCACCCTATGGATCAGTGACAAGGAGCATGATTTACCCTGCAGGGCCAGGAGCAGACCAGAGGTACTTTCAAGGATTGGCATCTCTACAATCACGTGGTGCAGCTGGAAGGCTCTGCAAAGGCTTCCCTGTGCTTTTCAGCTTCACCACAGCAACACTGCATTCCTGGTCCTGCTTCCAGTCTTGCCTTGCCTTTACTGTGCTTTGATGCCTACTTTTGACCTTGCCAGGTACCTGCCCCTTGTCCCCTCTAAGCTTACCTTGCTCCTGGCTATGCTTCACCTGCTAATAGCTGAACTTTGCCTTTGCTTCTAGTCCTCTTGCATCCTGCAGAGACTCTATCTCCAGCACCCTGGACCCAGGGTTCTAGCTGTAGATTTATTTGTAACCCACCCAGGAAGCTCTGTGGCTAATAGAGCAGGATAACAATCAGTCAGTGCCTGCTGCCTATGTTCTGATGCTGACACAAATGCTCACATGCATTAATAAAATACCCACCAACTTTTTTTAACTAGAAGTCTGCAGCATCCACAGTACTTGGAAGAAGCTGGTCTGTTGTGGGACCTGAAAGTCCAATTTTCAAAATTTGGAATTCATTTGAAGCTATTGTAGATTTCTCCAACATCCCTACTGCTAGTTCTCAAGAGGTAATGATGAAATTCTGTAGTTGTGGCCAGTGTTCCATGTAAACTAACTGTGGTCTGTAAAATATCTCCAAATATACTACAACAAGACTTCCTCAACCCAAATCCCTCCAGATGTTTTGGATTTAAACTGCCATCATCAATGACCGCCATCATTAGACACCTGGGAGAAGCAAGGCTGAAGAAGGCTTTTCTATGACATACAAATCTTCCTTTGCACGCATGTCAATATGGGAAGGTTTCCCTAATGACAGAAAGGTGGAAAACCGATGCTAAAGTGTAGGGGCATCAGAAGTGGGTAACAACTTTTCCAGACATGCTTGGAATGACACAGCCTGGGCTCAGGTCACTGGAAGCCATATATTCTGCACCTGGATGGGTTGGATAAGATCTTTCTAATGAAACCTGAGATCCCTCCAAGCTGCTCAGTGAGGGGTTTACTGGTATATTCCACTCCTTTAATTTTCAGGAAAGAGACTTGGGTTGGGAGAAAGGTAGACTTCTGCATTCAGATAATTAACACTGCTGGAAAGGATCTGCTCTTATCTGCTTCATCTTTTCCAGCAGAGTTGACTTAGTCAAGGGATTCATTCCAACTTGGTAAATGGAGAGCCACCCTGAAGCCGATAGAAATTCACCAATCACATTCAGTATTATACTGAAGAAAACAGCTGCAAAATTCCACAAGCAGAAATAGTCTGTTTCTTGAATGATGTGTTATTATAGGACTCCTGGAGTTCTGAAAGCCAGAAATAGGAGGTTACAGGGTTGTTTTTCTTGGAAACGGTTATCGAATACTATGGCAGTTCGAATGTATATGCACCATATTCAGTGTGGCTGTTTCATAGTTAAGTTTGCTATGGACTTGGCAGATTAGCAATGCATAAGGGACATTTTGTATCATGTGCCTAAGTCCAAATGAATTAATGGTAATTTTACTGGAATTTACCTCGAGAGTAAGTATGTTAAGAGTCAAAACCAAGCTGACCTCCAGTAGCTAACCATTCATAACCAACTCAGTCTGCTCTTTTGATGGAGAAATCATTATTGTTGCGGAAGTTCCTGATAGCCTCCAATGTAGGCTGTTTATGATAAGTAGACTTTTCTCATTTCCAGTCTGGGTCAGCTATCAGATTGGATACTTTTCCGTGGTTCAGTATTTGAAGTACAGGCATTTTACATGAAAGTCACCAAAGACGCATCATCACCACCATCATCATTACATTTTTATACTGCCCCACAGCCCACTGAGCTCTCTGGGTGATGTACAAATTCAATTGCAAAATACACAATAGCAAACAGTACACTGAAATAAAAAATACATAATGCAGCAATAGAAAGTAACACTAAAATAACATCAGTAGGCCCACAATGACTCTAGTAGGAAACCCAGTGCCCAAATCAACATTGACCAGGTGCCGAACGGGCACCAAACAGGTGATGCCCTTTGGCTGCCACTCTTCAGCAGCTGCCCAAGGACACCATCCAAGGGCGCCACACTGTGCACCAGCTGGCTATAAAGACACAGCCGGTGCAGGCCCAGCTTCAACTCTGCCTCCACTCCACTGATGCAGGTGCAGCAACTGCTCCCCTTTCTTCCTCTCCCAGCGCCATTGCTCTGACCACTGGGTGTTGGGGCCCCCGTAGTGACTGGTGGTCAGGATGGCATACACTTTGCTGCTCTGCAGTGGGCGCAATAATGAAGGCAAGGACAAGCACCTTCAAGAAGAGTCCCAGACTAGAGGCAACTGTGTGGATCCATCTCTCTCTGTATTCTATGCATGGCCTGGTAAAGCAAATAGGTCTTAATTTCCCACTGGAGACTGAGCCACCCTAAATACTTGGGTAGGTCACAGCAATATACTATTGTTGCAGAAATCCATTTTCCCACCAACTACTCGGAGGATTGCAGCTCAGGAATAGGGAAGCCTCAGCGGGTAGGAGGTGATGCCACCTTCCCTGCTAATCCAAAATTCCCACCACTCTGATTCTGTGAGCCCTGGCTCTGTTGCACTCCTGTTTACACTTTTCTTTTATATGTGTGGAAGAAGTGGAATTGGAAGAACATCAGCCCAGGCCTTTTTCCAAATAGCCTTGGCTCCGAGGCAAGACAGGTGGTAATGGTGGGGGGGGGGGAGGTGGTTGCATGATAAAAGGTAAACCACAGTGGTTTGTTTAAGCACTGCTGTTACCATTTCCCCGATGAGCTACATAGGTCCAGCTCATCCAAAAGGCAGGCAGTATGGCATGTTTGTGTTGTATGGTGGAGAAACAACCATCAATAACCAATGGCCTGTGATTTGAGAGTCTTTCCCCCTCAAAAATTCATGCTGCCTGGAAAGGTAATTAGAGAAATGGCAACCAGCGTACAGACATGCGCACACGTTCACACACGTAGCCTGACTGTGGCACTCCGATCATGCAAGCCAGCTCAGTGTGGAACTCTCTGCCTAGGTCGCCCTATCCATGCAGCTCAGCTGGGTTCTTCACCTTGCTTTCCCATCCATGTCTTACCCTACCCTACCATTTCTTGGATGGCTTCCCTTCTCTTGTACAAGTCTTCCATACTAGTCTGCCTGCACTGTGAGCTGTCCCACAGAGGCCCTTCCCACCAGTTCCCCACCAAAGGAATTCTATTGGTGAGTACCAAAGAAAGAGGCTTCTTGCTGCTGGGCCCTGCACTGCTGGATCCAATTTCCATCAGAAGCTCAGAAGGCCTGGCAGGTCTTTAGGAAGGCTCTGAAGAGCCTGTTTTCACTGACCTTTCTGTAGTCAGTGTGCTGCAGGTTTCAGTGGCGTTGATCTGATTTAATCTATTTTAAATGAGCATCTATTTGTTGTTTGCCAATGGTATTTTGCATAGTCCTCTACTGCTTTTACTTTGCATGCCACCTGGAAAGGGTCCCACCCTGAGAGGGTTCCACCTTGCTCATCTATTTAATTTCTTCTCCCTTATCCTCACCCACTTCCTGCCTTTCTATTTCACCTTCCCATCATGGTCTATCTCCTTTCTGGCTCAGGTGAGTATGAGCAGAGGGAGAGCTCTCCTCTAGCATAGAAGAGAGCACTGGAGTGGAACTCCCCTGTTATGCTGGACAGAAGCACACAGTCCTGAGAACCCAACAGTCTTCCAACTGCGAGACACATACATGAAGATGCATAAAAAGTTGGAAAAAGCACAGAATTGGGTTGGAAAAAGTGTAAAGAAGGGCAGCAAAAATGATTTGGGGACTGGAGCAGCTCCCCTATGAAGAGCTGGAAGGGGCCGTGAAGGCCGTCGGGTTCTTCTGTTGTAGGGCACCAGTTTATGCCATTGTGCTGTTGCAGGACACCAATTTACACCATCCCACTCAGATGGCTGTCCAGTTACACATTGACAGTCTCTAGTGTGGGAGAGCCCACCAGCTCTTCAGGCAGCTAGTTCCACTGTCATATTTTTCTGACAGAGAGGAAACATTGCCTGATATCTAGCCTGGATCTGGGTGCCGCAACCTGAATTGATTATTCGGTGTCTTGGGACTGTTTAGCTTAGAAAAAAGTGAAGAGGAGATATGATCGAGGTGTTTCAAATAATACATAGTATGGAGAAAGTAGAGAGGGAAACATTTGTCTCCTTCTCCCATTACACTTGAACCCAGGGTCATCTCATGAAGCTGATTGGTGGGAGGTTTATGAGAGATAAAAGGAAGTGTTTCTTCACACAACACAAAGTGCTTCACCTATAGTAAATCTGCAGAATTCATTGCCATAAGACGTGGTGATGGCCACCAATCTGGATGGTTTTTAAAAGCGATTGGGCAAGCGGCTATCAGTGGCTACCAGCTTTGCTGGCTTTGTGCTACCTCCTGCACCAAAGGTGGCCTGCCTGCATATACCAGTTGGTGAGGAGCTTGGGCAGGAGGAGGTCTTGCACCCATCCTGCTTGAGGGATCCTGTGGGCAGCTGGTTTGCCACCATTTGCATGAATCTTTGATCTGGTCCAGCATGGCTTGTCCTATGTTCTTATGAAGTTGCAGACAAATCTGCTTAAGGGTGCAATCCTACACAATGAAAAAGATCCCGAACCCCAACATTCCTCAGCAAACCATCCTTGAGACATTTTGCTCCCCTTGTCTAAACCCTAAATGTTGCATCTTGAGAGCTGTGAGGATCCAGCAGTGTTGCAGCTCAAGGAACCTAGCAGTTGAACTGTGTGAATAATGGCTCAAGGAGGTCAAGCACAGGTGTAGTAGACATGGACGTGCTGCAGGGATTCTCCAGCTGATTTGATATATTGGCATGGCAAGGGGCTTGAGGTGAAAGGCAGGCCCTTATTAAAAATTAGGCCACAGGTCTGTATCTTTCCTTCATTCTTCAAGGCTTTTGCACAGCTATTTGTATTTTTAAAAGAAAAAGCAAAACACAGAGGATGTGGCACAGTTTTCAGCTTCCCCACCCCTGGCGCTCTTATTTTCCTGAAAGGCCCGTTCTGTAACATTCACAGCCCCGGTCACCTTTTAGAATCAAGTAACCCTGAAAGCGAATGCCTGTACTGATAATATATTCTGTGTTTGGTTTGTTGCTGTGAAATGCTTGGCCAGTGTGAGTATAAAAATAGACTAGCAAGTACAAGGAGGAGAAATAATGAAGGCATCCATCAGGCCCAGCTTAAAGTCATAGGAGAAAAATAGATAAGTAGCTGCACCAGTGAAATAAGATTTCTTATTGTTATGACTGGTGTGAAATAGCACTGCAAAGCCGACCTAGAAATCCAGATCCTGCAAATAAACAGACCAGTCCTCAATGTTTCCTCTTGGCTCAAGCCCAGTGGAAGTGAATGGGCTTGCTCAGCATCATTAGAGGATTGTGGCTGAACTGCATGAAGCAATGCCTTTATTCTCCAGTGACAACCTGATACTTTGAGATGGCTTTGCCAATGCTCACGTAAATCCCTCCATTTGCTTCTCCTGAGCGTGCATTAAAGTCAAGGGCGTGTTCTGTATTATTAACATCCTTCTTGTTATTTTCCAGGTGCCTTCTCTTCTAGCCTTCTGCAATTTCCCTTAGGGACATTCTTCAGCTCCAGCCCTGGAATCAGATCCATGTGGAACTGGCTGCCAAATGCAAATCTCAGATGCTTTGGAAAGTTTTGCCGATATGGCTACCGATCGAGAAAGGTTTTCAAATCATATAAAATGTGGCAATTAAATGTGTTAATGAAGTGTGGCAGCCTTGTTAGAGCATCCCTTCTCTTCCATGGGTTACCTTGATGTAATGAACCCATGGAAAGATTTTGTTCATAGATTAAATTGATTCGATTCACACCACTTTTCTTATGGCTGTTTGATCACCAGGACTGTGAACTCTTAACTCACACATATAACTAAGATCTGGTTCCGGAGGTGGGGGGAGGAATTACATCATCAGCATCAGTATATCTGAGGATGAACAATACAAAATGAAAAAAAAAAATCATCCCAGAATAGATTGTTGTGGGGACGATTTCCTGTACTAGTCTTGAGAAATATTTTTCCTGGAACATAGTATACAACTTGCAATTAGAAGTAATGAATATGCCCATGTAGTCCCTCACAAACAAGTTCAAGACCCCCTCCATTAAAATATCCCTCTGAATGAAGGGGTCAGCGTAAAGTCTGTCATTTCTATTTGTAATTGCTGAAAATCTTCTGTGCCACTTCCAATTAATATTAAAGATTAACATTAAGGGATGTTCTTAAAATATTTGTTGTGATATATGCATGTTGTAAAAACAAATAAGCTAGTTTAAATATAGAAGTAACAGATCATGAATAAAGCAAAGTTAATTAGCTTCTTCTAAAGATACACTGTTGGTAGAAATGTAGTATCCCAAATTTGAATTTTGCTTCAGTTGAGTTCACGCAATTGTAGTATTCATTATTTTGCTATTTCTGTTTCCATTAGCATATTTGGAAAAATAATTTTGTCACTTTTTTTGAAGTCCTTGATTGGACATACAGAGCTTCATGCATATGGTTGGTACATGTACTGGTGGCCATGGACAATGCAGGGCTTCCTGCCGTGATTTCACTCTCTGTATAGACTCCCTGTGAATGTTCAAGGTTCAGCTTACGCACAAGTGAGTATCAGTTCTGTTTTGCTTTCAACATACCTTGATTCACAGTTGATCTCTTGCAAAGCTCATCTTTGCTTACATTCAGATAAAATTCAAACAGTTTCAGCTGTTATGAAATCTACTTAAATTGGCAATGACATTGCTTAAGAAATTCAGAAATACATACTCAGAGATATGCTAGAAAGATAAAATCCACCAGCCTGAAAACAAACTCCGCCAGACAGAACAGAAAATTGGCAGGAAATTAGGTCATCCTTGACATTAGTAATTCTACTGCCCAAAGAGATGCAATTGGCAAACCTACAAAGCTACCCTGTTGTAAATTTTTCATTATTTTTTCAATCAGGCACCATGGAGATGAACTTTTATACAGTTACTACAGTCTAAGATAAGCCTGTTGACCTGCATCCATGTTTTTCTCTTTTATCTCTGCATTTCCCACCATTTATCATTTCTACCAATTGCTTTTTATTCAGAAATAGTACTTTATACTGTATATGCACAGAAACGGTTCTAGATGTTCTGTTAGTGTCATCTAATGTTTATTTGTACTATTTATATACTAGCGAAGTGACTCACAGTATTTACGGTCTACAAGTACAGAGCACTATCTATTTTCCATAAAAGTGAGTGGCTTCCACTGACTTCTTCTCTTTTCATCATTTATTACTTAGACTGTGTCTATTGCTGTATTAGATGCCACAGAGAAATCAAGAGAGATGGGCTTGCCTGCGTGCTTACAATTTAGTAAAATATGATTCATGAAGAAAGGAGAGCCAGGCGGGAAGAAGGACCATGCGCCACAGATCCATCAAGAGAAGCATGACTGATCATGATGGAAACGGAGCAGTAAAGAGATGGGTTTCCAATAAATTCTTAAATAGAGGAAGAGGAGAAACCTGTCAGATCGATGGTAGAAGAATGTCTCAGGAATATGGAGCTGCTCGATAAACAGAAATTGAGGAATAGCACATGAGAGATGAGGTTTGAAAGGAAAATTAGCAGGTGAAGATCGACCAACCCAGAAAGTACTGCAATACAAAGCAAAATGAGAGGTGGCCATAATTCCCAATAGTCTATGTCAGCAGCATTGTGGAAAATTTTAATAATATCTAAATGTAGGCACCCATCTCTGCTGAAAGCATCAAGCTGAAAAAATGAAGGTGGGCCTTAAGGTTGCTGGCTCTGACTCTGGACCAAGTGACATGAGAAGCAGTGTGGTGTAGTGGTTAGCGTGCTGGGCTAGGACTCAGGAGATCATGAATATTTCTCAGAAGTTCACTGGGTGACTTTGGACCGACCACTGATGCTGAGCGTAGTCTAGTCCACGTGGTTGTGAGAATAAAATGGATGGAATGAAGCTCATGTAAGCTGCCTTGAATTCTTTGCAAGAAGAAAAAAAAGGAAATAAATGTAATCATGAATAAATGTGGGATATGTTTTTATCTCTCTTCCATAGCACTGGAACCTGGGTCATCCCATGAACACATTTGGTGTAAGGTTTAAGGATAATAAAAGGAAATACTTCACACAGCATATAATTAAACTATGGAATTTGCTGCCACTGGAAGTGGAGATGGCCACCAATCTGGATGACTTTACAGGAGGATCGGGAAAATTCATGGAGGAGGAGGCTCTCAGTGGCTACTAGCCTTGCTGACTCTGGGCTTCCTCCTTTACCAGAGGTGGCCTGCCTGCAAACGCCAGTTGCTGAGAAGCCTGGCAGGGGGAAGTCTTGCACCCATCCTGTTGATGGATCCTGTAGGCACTGGTTTGCCACCATATGCATGGGGTGCTGCACTAGAAGGACCTTTGGTCTGACACAACATGGCTTTTCTTATGCTGTCAAGGTCCTAAAGTGAAAAAATAAAACCATCACTCATCCAATCTTGTCTGCAAAAGTGTGGGGTGGCTTCTTGTATGTTTTTGCCAAACAGCAACATAAATTCCCCCAGTGATAAGCAAGGCTACTATCCTCCCAATTGTGTGGAAATTGGACATTTGGCTATCAGCATGAAATTAGGGCTAGGGCAACAATAGGGCTACTGGCAAACTGGAGTGTCAAGATACGCTATCAGGTGTGCTTTGCCACTGCTTTTGCTGTAATAGCATCTTAATCCTGGGTTCCAAATATTCACTGTTGAGCAGCCTTCCCTCACATGGTACCCTCTAGATCAGGGGTCTCAAACTCAACTGACCTGGGGGCCGCTGGAAGTAGAGTCTGGGTGAGGCTGGGCCGCATCAAGTATTCCACCACCGCGGTGGTGGTGGGCCGCTCATCCCGCGGCCGGCGCTTTGAAGGCCGCAGGGCCCCTCCCCGTGCCCCGCCCCTCCCGGCAATTGGCCCGCGGGCCGCGAGTTTGAGACCCCTGCTCTAGATGCTTTAGATTTCAGTTCCT
Organism: Varanus komodoensis; assembly: GCF_004798865.1. NCBI lineage: Eukaryota > Metazoa > Chordata > Lepidosauria > Squamata > Varanidae > Varanus > Varanus komodoensis. The sequence goes on from NW_025335761.1 coordinate 4,478,201, forward strand.
ATCAGCAACAGACAGCCAAGCCAATGTGCCAGAGAGCTGAGAGTTATAGTCACACCAGTTTGGTGATGGCCCTATGGCACATGTACAATTTTGGAAATAAGATGATCAACTACAGTGGTACCTTGGCTCACGAATGTCTCAGTTCATGAGCAAATCGGGTCGCGAACAAAAATTTCATAAAAATTTTGACTCGGGTCGCAAACTCCGCATTGGGTGGCGACCGCGATCATGGCCATCTCCCCCCTCCCCCCGGGTGGGAAGATAGCTGTGATTGTGCTGGGGGCAGAGAGTGGGGAGATGGCTGAGATCGCGCCCATTTTTCCTGCATGAGTGTGTCCATGATTGCACCCATCTTTCCTGCAGGAGTTCAACTGCCATTTCCCCTGCTCAGCATGATCGCGCCTGTCTTCCCCCCACCAGTGCGCCCACGCTCACACCTGTCTCTCCTCCCCCAGTGTGCCAGGATGATGGGCGCATGCAGGGATGACAGGCGCGATCGTGGTCATGCTGGGGAGGCAGGGGGATGGCCACAATCTTTGTTGTTCTTTGTCACTTTGCTTCACATTTTTCTGATTAAAAAAATAGTTACAGAACAGATTAACCTTATTTACATTGACCCTTATGGGGAAATTTAACTTGGCTCACAACCAATTTGGGTCACGACCAGAGTCCTGGAACAGATTAAGTTTGTGAGCCAAGGTACCAATGTACTGCATGAGTTTGGTGAACATGCCTTTCCCATGTTTATACCAGTGTTGAAAATGAAGCAGAAATACACACAGCAAAATAATAACAATAATAATCACCACCACCTCCACCTTCAGAGGATTTGCATAGTTTCCTGATCACAGTTCATTAATGCAAATGTCTCTTTAAAAAATATGATTCAAAGCAAAGTGCGTGATAAATAGAAAAGCATTGGTTCAGCTAATATTATCTGATAAGCAGATTTCGGGTACATATACTGCTTGGAGAATTTATGCTGTTGAGTGCTTTTTGATTAAAATACATGTCAGACCACTCTGGATCTGAGAAGCAAGGGTTCCTCTTCAGAGCGGCTGATGGCAGGCAGGCCTTTTCCAGGAGACTCAGCATGCTCAAGAGGTTTGTGTCCACCATGGTGCAGGCCAGGCCAGGCCAGGCCAGGCCAGGCGCTACTGCCCAGGTGAGGCCTCACCCCTGCCAGGTGGACTCCTCCGCCGCAATCTTCTCAAAACTGAGATTTCAGGAGAGATCTGCAGCCAGTGCCCTGAATGAGGCTGCTGGGAAGTGTATACATCCTGCAGAATGGGTAGCAATAAGTGGCAAGTGAGAGGCAGAGGAAAAGAATCCCACTCTCAAGCTGTTCTGCAAAGCTGAAGGCAGAAAGCAGTGTGTGTGCGCCACAACAGGGTATGTGCATCACCCTGTCCAGCCCAGACTCCACACCAGATCCTGCCTGTCCTCTGCTGATGTTCACTTTCTGCCCCAGACAGTGCTGCCACTAAAATGCCAGACTTCTCCTCAGGGAAACTCACCGTGTGCTGCTGGTCCTGCCCTCACAGAAGTTTGCAGCTCCCTCCCACACCACTGTCATCCTTCAGGGTCACTTCCATGTTTCCCAGCCATTTTTGTGGATTTGTTTAGAGGAAGGAAAGTGTGGTATTATTTCCTATCACACCAGGGAGTATGAGAAAATGGCCGTCTGCTCTTTGAAGCTGCGCTGTAAAATGCCACCTTGTGGTTGTTTAATGAAGGCAGAGAAATTACATCCCTGCAGGTAAAACAGCATGAAAAGGACCCGCTTTTCCTTCCACAATTAAAACAGAAGAAGCTTCAGTAAAGACACAGGGTTAATGTGTCATGTAGAGAAGCCCCTATTCTCCTCATGCCACCTCATATGAACATTTGGTGATGTAGCACGTAACTGAGGTTTGCTTTTTGTTTTTGTCAAGTGTATCTGGAGATGGTATTGAGTCAGATCAATCAATCAGCACAAGACGGGCAGGTAGGATTAAATCTTCCCTCCCTATGTATGCACCCCCAAGAAAAAAAAATCTATCCCCTCCTATGTTTTTGTCCCAACAGAATAAATGGAGAGCTTTTTGTTTGTTTGTGTTTATTAAATTTATTTTTAATTGTTTAATTAGAATGGGATCCTCAAATTCCACAGTGAGAGTCTTATTTATTTATTTATGTACAATATTTTTTTTACCCCGTCCTTAACAATGTCCCACTACGGCTTACAACATACATAAAACCTAACAATAAATAAACACAGCAAATACAATAACATAACAAGCTTAATAAATGTGACTGAGCATAAGCGTTAAAAACTAAAAGCTAAAAAGCTAAAATATTGAAGCATTAAAATGCTGGGTGAATAGAAAGGTTTTTACCTGGCGTCAAAAGGAATATAATGTTGGTGCCAGGTGAACCTCTCTGGGGAGTGCATTCCACAAGCAGGCTGCCCCCACAGAGAAGGCCCTCCTCTGGGTATTCACTATCCTAATCTCCTTCAAGGAGGGTTCCTGGAGCAGGGCCTCTGCCTCAGTCCCAGTCCCAGTCTGAATGGGGATTGCATGATGTTTACAGCAGAGTAAACAAAGTTATGCAGCTCAGGTGCATGCGAACCATAGCACTTTTTAGTTTGGCTCCTAGACACACAGCAAAGGCTTTTATTGGTCATTGGCTGCAGTGCAGATAAGTCACTTCGGACAGTGGGAAAAAATCATTTCTCCTCCCCCTCCCCCATACCCTGTTAATGTTTGAATGACCTCATTCTGTTAATATTTGCTTTCACACAAAAACCCGCATGTACCAGAAACTCAAAAGAATCAACAGATCCTCTCAATATCTCCTAGATATTCTGTGTTCCCCATGAGGAGCAGCAGTCGGCCAAAGTTCTTCCCTGTTGGAGCTCCCATTCCTTCCACTTGATCTGTGACACCAGAGAGAAAAGTGCCGTGATACCTGGCCTGAAGCCATACAAGCACATGCTGAGATCTTGTCGGCTCTTGTAAGTTTATTAATGTAGCTACAGCAGATCCACTTAGGTGGCAGGCAGACCTCTCTAGAGAAAAACTGAAGAACTGCTAACTCTGTCCCCCAGGACTTCATTAGTGTTTATTAATGTATATTCAATTGTGATGTGCCTAGCAACATTATGCTAGCCTAGGAAATATTCAAATACCTGGTTGTTAGTGATGGATGTTTGATGTTAGAGTTATGTTGAATATGTGTTCCTTAAAAAGTGCTTCAGAACTTCCAAAAATCACAGGGAAGAACAAGGAAAAATGACTGCAGTCTGGGGGAAATAGTTTCTGTCACTGAAAAACTTTCTTAAACAAATAAGGAACTCATAGATAAAGTTCAAGCTACTCTGTAAATAAGCCGTAATTGGTTTGTTGTTTCTCAACAACTCACAGTACTGACAAAAGCTGATCAGGCTTGCCATGAACTGTTTTCCCTCTCGTTTCCCCTCAATTCTCCCACTGGCTCTGACAAGTATCCCAGGCATTTTGTGACAGAATCCCTTGTTTCTTAAGTCCCTGTGTGTCATGACCCAGGATACCGGTGGCAGGAGTCAAGACAGAGGCTCTGGGACCTGGGTGACAGAACCCAATGCAATACAAAGTCCAGAGTCCAGTAGTAAGGTTCAATGGCAAGTCCAAGTCACAGTCACAAAATGGGCCAAGGTCAGGAACCAGGAGTAGGTATCAGGATAAGAAAAGAAAGCCGTCAGAAACAAGCCAAGGGTTAAGAACCTTGAAGAAAACAAAGGTGCAGGTACCCTGAGATTGGATAACTGGGCAGCATTTGGGAGTATTGAAGGGGCAGCAAGCAAGGCTAGGTAGCAAGGCAGTGAGGCTGAGCAAGGCAGGGCAAGGCAGGGCATGGTATGGCAAGATACAGCAAAGCATGACATAGCAGGATATAGTAAGGCAGTGGGTTTCAACTTCTGGTGCACTGACTCGCACCGGTCTGCCAGCATTTCCTGCTGGTCTGTGAATGAGCTACTATCATGCGTTCACATGGCAGTGGCATCCCACTCGCCAGGACCAGTACAGGCCTACCTGTGCTCTCGCTGCTGATTCCCCGCCTCTTCTGAGGGTGAGGGCAGGGGAGAGACAGCTCAATGGGAGCTGTGCTAAGTCTGCCTTCTGGGAGGGGCCCCAAAGACTGGGCCTTTTCCTTTCTCTGCTGTCTTTTCTCCTGGGAAGGGCAATGCTGAGGCAGGCTTGTGCTGAGTGTGTTTTCTCAGCCAGTCTGAGCTGGTGTGTATGGGGGTTTTGTGGGGGGAGGTGTCATTATGCAACATTATGAATATTATTGTATTAAATAACTTGCCTTAATTTTGTATTGCTCTGCTGTTAATGTTGTATTGGAATTTTTATTTGCTATGAACATTGTATTGTATTTATATTGATTGATCAAGTATTCTTGAAAAGAAGCAACAACAGATTTCACAGTAGTCTTATTTGAATTACATATTGCTCTCTAAAAATTCAGTTGTATTCGATTAAATTTAATTTCAATCTTTTATTTTTATTAGCATTTTTTACTGCTCAGTTTACTTAGTTTCTGGTTATTTTAGAGAATCTTCATTGTTTGGTACTCTATTTAAAAATGAATGCACAAAATACTATATCATGCATCTAATGCTTTTTATTTCTGCCTCAGTGGTCCCCAAAATAAGTTTCCTATTTTTTTCCCGTCCTCAACTGTTAAAAGATTGAAAACCACTGTTTTCAAGGGATGGCAAGGCATGGCATGGCATGACAGTGCAGCAAGTCAAGGCAAGACATGATGATGCAGCAAGGAATACATGATATAACAAAGGTCAGGCAAAGTGCAGGACCTAAAGCATATCATACTTAGCAGGAAGTCCTGTGTTGCTAAGGTGAGACAGCAAGGTAACACTTGGATCAGGCAAGATGCAGGCATTACAGCAAACAGGAAGACTTATGTTGCTAAAGCAAGTTCTGGAGGAAAGAGCTTGCTCTTATGTAGCTCTTCCCCCAAGACCCTCGGTTAGTATTCAGAAAGCTGAGAGTTCTGGCAGGACCTGGGACTGATCCTGCAAATGCTGGTTGTGGGTATTCTGGTTCTGGCCATGAAATGGAGTCCCAGAGCAGCCCAGATCCTGACACTTTGTTAGTTGCCTTTCTGCAATGGGTCCACTGGTGTTGCTGGCTACTGAGATAATTCCATGCACACGTTCGCTTGCCCAGAGAAATTAACTTTCTTATTTCTTATGAATGCTGTAATGCATTTGTTTTTTAAAAAATCCAGAATGTTCTAGGTTGTGCAAGAGTACAACTCCACTTCTCCAATATTTAGCCAAGCATCCCTGCATTCCACTTTTCTATCCTGGTGATCACATTGCTAGCCAGAAAGTACCTTTGCCTTCACAGAAAAGGCTGCTCTGTGTTACTTTAAGATAAGGACACCCGTTCCCAAAGAGCCTCATCATCTCTGATATTTAACCAAACATTCCTGTATTCCTCTCTGCTACTTTGCTGCTTCAAATGCAAGCTAGCAAATATCCTCCCTGCTGCCCAGAGCCTACTTTATTATACTCTGAAATAAACATACTCCACCCCAAAGTAAGAACACCTGCTGACAAAGCACCTTCCCTTCAGTTGCCTTCAGTTCCCCCATGCTTCCTCCTTGTCTCTTACCTCTGCTGCTAGCTGTCACATCTCGATATGGGTTACATGGAAGGCAGCATGACTGGGAAACATTCACTAATGTCATGGCACAGCAGTAACACACAAGGGAAATTTTCAGAAATCGTAAATAGCCGCCAATCATTCCTGCTCAGGCCAAAAATAAAATAAAATGTTAAAAGTTGCAAATGCATTCCAGATACCCTCCAGTGTGCTTTCTTCACCAGTTTTTGGGGGACCAGAGTGGATAGTGCTGAGAAGCAATGAGGAAGGTAGTGGCGGCAGGGGCAGCGGGGCACAAATGAGATTGCAAGGAATGGCAGAAATTTTTGCCATTTTTTAGGGAAGACAGAGAATAATAGAATCATCAAACAGTAGAGTGGAAGGGGCCAATAAGATATAACCAGTTTGCTCTCAAGAGGAATAGAGGATCAGGTCCAGCACCAGTGCATGTTAAAAATGCTTTTTAACAATCCTGAACTGTGGAAAAAGCTGGTATCAGCTTGTATGCTCTGATACAGTCCAGAGGCATGTGGAAGAAATGAAGATGTCTGCAGCCTGGTGATACTCTTCTCAGTGCCAGATGAGCTCCCCTATCTATCTTAGTTAGCTACATCTCCATTCTGCATAATAAAGTTTGTGAAACTCAAATGCCCATTTACTCCTACAGCAAGAGAAGATGACACGATCACCCTCCATGTTTTCCAATGTTAGACCACTGGAAGACTTAAGAGGAGATAGTGTGGACAGATTATATCGAGAAAGTGACAGCCTGGCCTGTAGAGACTCAGATTATTTCTGAGTATATGACCTGGATTGTTTGACGTGACAACCCATCATGAATGACTAGCCATGGTAACTCCATGACTTATTTTAGGGTAGTTCATATCCATTGTGGGTTGTTGCATTATTGGGCAGGGTGATTTTTTCATGGGTTTCCAGGAATGGATAGAGGGTGGTCCAGCTGGAGCAGCAAAAACAGGGAGCTGAGCCTGATGACCTTCTTGGCCTCTTGCAGCTCTACTGTTCAGTGATTCTATGTGTTTCCTTAAAAAGTCATGGACAAAAGCACAGGTGAATTCAGACTTTCATACCTACAGAAATAAATGGGCAGATAAAGTGATAGCTGCATTTTTTCTGAGGAATTCTTTTCAACATTTCTTCTGTGAAAAATGAATTTGGAAACTTTTTAAACAGAAACCTAAAACCATCACGAATTCAGGGGTCAAAAGCCATCTTCTCGCCTTTCATAGCATCAGTTATTATTGATGTTATTACTGGCATGAAGATAAACTTCATTAACGAGCAGAATAGAGATACTAAAATAAGTAAGCAAATGAGCTTATTGAGATTTCGTGGTCAGGAGAGAGAGGAATCAACTGCTTGAACTGAAATCTGTGCAAACTAATCTTATTCCCTGGAAACAGCAAAACAGAATCAGTCTTGGGATAGTGTGGGGACTGCTCTGCAGTAATTGTTTTCTGCTCTTTCACAAATGCATACATAAGCACACAGAACATCCCAAGACAATCATCACTGATTCGTTAATTTTTCATGCTCTTATACTAGAAACAGTTTTCTAATATTAGATTGCAATATGGGCAGAGGAGGGGAGCATCAAAGTGAGAGTATAATAGCTAATCCTCAGCCAGAAGCATTAATTTCAGTTAATACAGTAAATATGCAACTGTTGAAGACTGGAGCATCTGTAGCACGTGGCTGTAAATAACACAACTTGCCTGTGTTTCTAAGCCACATGGAGGGTTTCTGATCATGCAGAAGTATTGATCTTCCCTATGCAATTTATATGTTAAAAGCTCTGGTAATGGACCTTTTTGAAGTAATCATCTGCATTCACTAAAGGGGTTATCTATTGATCTGGTCATTCATGTTATTGATTTTTCACTCAACTACCTAGATGATCCTCTCTGATCACTTGTCTTCATTATATTTTTGGATTAGTAGAAAAGTGTATCTTACTTGCCCACTGTCCATTACACTAATGGAAAGCATTGATATGATAATTGTCTAGGAGGTGAGTTTTGGAGTTTACAGATGATATGAACATCTTGCATTTCTCTGAGTTGTCTGTTATGACAATTCTGGAATGATTAGCAGTAAATATTAGTGTGTTGAGCAGAGGTAGAAAATTAATGTAATTCATTTCAAAAGGAACTGAAAGTGCCTTCAGAACAAAACAATGCATGCCAAATGCTCTGTATTTCTGATTAGTTCCTCTGAATAATAAGAATACTTAGGTAGCTTAATAAAAAATATACCCAAGGGAGGATTATGCAAATCATTTGTTTTCTCTTCTAATTAGAATTGCTAGATTCATCCTGCAGGCAGACCTGTGGCCTAGTTTCAACATTTACAGGGCAGTGGTGGACTCTTTTCATGGGACAAAACCTGGCAGTTTCTCTTTCTCCATGTAGATAATGTTTTTGTGGTGGAGATGCTTCAGAAGATGCCCATTTGATTGCTCACCTCAAAAAAGAGGGAGAGATCCTGCATGGAGGATGTCTATATCTACATATAACATTGTATGATTGTATACTGGAGAGAGTGTGGACTCACTCTTCTATCCCCTGGTCCATTCTCAAGCAGGTCAGTAAGAAAACAGATTCTGAGACCTTCCTTGTCTGGTTAACATCTAGATAAGAACTTCTTGCTAGGCTGTGGAGAAACAATAGGAGGAAAAAGAAAGCTAGCTGAAGGTAGTATCAGGGGAGGTAGGTGGCTCCAATGTCAAAGCCAGCACAAACTAGGTTTAGCACCATGGATGGTACCTTAACAGGCCAGATTACAGCCCAGAGTAGATGCACTGCTCTGCTGACAATGGCACCACCAGCATCCACTGTGTGATGGGACAACATGATTGCTGTCCCTGCTGCATGTGCTCACTTCATTTGCCTGCCGGTATCAGGGCTCAAAAGGCTCAGAGGAACAGAGGGAGTGCCGGTCTGTAGAATCAGACTTTGTGTTGTTGACAGGGTTGCAGGCTGGATTCACTCACAGGGAGTGAGCCTGGGACTTGCTATAAGCAAAGCGAGGGACTTGGCACACTGAGCTAAATCCCCTTCCATATTAGAGGAAAGTGGTGTGCTCCCCACATTGGTATGGTTCTTGAAAAGGTGGACAGGATCCAGAGGGCTGAAGACAATGTCTCCCAGCATGAGTTGCTAGTCCAAAAAGAGGCAAGTCAAGTCTTAATACTTTCTGTCTTGGAAAAGTTGCTCAAACCAGCTTGCAAACCAAGCACAGTTCTTAAATGAGTCCAGCAGGTCTTAACTGACTTTCCAGCTCAGCTGATTCTTTTTAGTCCACCAGACTCCCTTCCTGCCATTGTCAGGAAGCAGGTCAGTCAGATTCCATACAAGCTGTTCCTGTTCTGGAAAGAGAGGGAGGAACACACCTTTGCTCTGCTGCATTGAACCTTCTTTCATCTTAAAGGTATATTTAAGGACGACAGCTGAACTTACCGTAGACAATTCTGATTCTATTGTACTGCCTTCACCTCTTGGAAAATGACAAACTCTTTGCAGACAAACACAGTCTGTCCATCGCCTGAAAGGACAGACTCAAACAAAGGACTCAAACAGGAGGCCCTAGCAATGAGATTCAAGCACTTTTCTGCCTGCCTCACAAGGACTCTTGCTAGAGCTACTGGTTTGTTCCTTTCTATGCTGTAGCACCACCAAGGCTGATGGCTAGAGGGTGACATTGCATCTACCAATGCTGAAGGAGCCATTCAAGTTCCCACTAGCATTGTAAAGTTGCTACAGCTCCATGTGAACAAATCCTTGTTCATCAGCTGCTTGTGGACTTCCCATTCCTGCCTGACCATTCATCTCCAGACCACATGTCCTGATACAGCCTTAGAAAACCAAGCTGTATCTACAGAATATTACCTAAAAGAGTTTTGGGAAATGGTGGTTGAAAATACGGGCTTAAGCATTCTATTTAAAGAGTAAATTATAAAGAAAGCTTCTCCTTGAAGCATGGTTGCCATCAGGTGTTAGCTGTAACAATGCCTGCATCTGGGAATGCTCAGATCTTCTTTCAGGAGGATTTGAAAATGGAATTAGTACAAAATTAGAGCACTGAAACATTGACCTGATTTGACCTTCATCAGAAGCCACCATGGGCCAAACTGATATGTAAACAGATTGGATAAAAGCATCTGAACGTTTAACTCTAAAGTATTCACATTGCAACAAAAAAGAGAAACTTGATACCTCAGTGATCTGGGCATGCCTATTTCCTGTCCTACTAGATCAGAAGCAGAGCTAAAGTTTTATTTTCACTTTGCTTTATGTGATCAGTTTACAAACCAGTGGTAGGCAGAACATTCTGCTTTCACATATTCTTAGTGGTGAGATGTCCATGATCATCACAGAGCTTCTGCATTTGAAGCGTGCACAAAAGGGAAGAACTATTGCTTAGTCAGAGACAAAAACATTACAAATCATCCCTAGAAGTTGATGTTTTGCAGCAGTTCTGGATTCCTTCCCATGGACAGATGCATTTGCATCAGCAAGGAGGAAGGGCAAATGTACTTAACAGTTGAATTTCTTCTGTTTTCTGCTGAAAAATGGATGTGTGACTATAAGAGCATTTCAGCTTTAAGAAATATAACAAGGCCTGCTGATCCAATCATGGACAGGTCTGGAGCAAAACAGATTACATCAATTATTTTGTAAAACACAAGAGAGTGAAAATGTCTATTTGGTTCTGAAATATTGACTCTATGGAGAGTAATGCAGCTGAATTAATTTTTGGAAGTACAAAAAGATGACATTATGGTTTTGGTAATTTGGTTTTTAGTGAAATGACCACATCTGCAGTGCGAGTGTTCCCAGAACACATGTTCATATAAAAATGAAGTAAGATAAGTCTTATTAATTATGTTAAGCATTTATACAGATATTTTGTAAGCTTCTTTTAAATACTGAAAAAAAACCCCTTTTGGAAATGCTGAATCATGTGCACCAAAGACAAGTCACCATATAAAAGCAAGCTTTTCCCGATGGATATTAATTACTGGTAAAGAGGATTTGGGGAGAGGCATGATACGGTTTCCACTGGCAGATGATAAGAACTATTGGATTGCAGACCATACAGTCCCTGAGTACAGAGGCCAGAAAACAACGGTCTGTGTTCCTGATCTGATGCTGTAGCATATAATAAAAGTACATGAAGTGTCTTTTGAAAAGACTTTTTCCACCCTGCAACCTCCCCAGACCTGACCCATCTACAATGAAAGAAGAAAATCATTCATGCAGGCTGCATAACCTTTCTGCTCAAGTCATCTCCACTTCATGTCATAGAGCAAGGGATCAACAAGAAACTGAATTCCCAGTAGTGAGGGACTCCATCTGCAAGAGCAAAATGTGTTCTATGAGCATAGTAAGAAAAGTATGGGGAGAATATACATTTGCCTTAGCTGTCTTTACTGCAGAAGGCCATGGAAGAACAGAGAAAGAACAGAAAGTGGCATGGTGCGATCAGCCTCTTGGAGATTAAAATATGTTTTGTAAGCTTCAGAAGCTTGAAGAAAGGAAGTCCTTCTGCACACAGCACATAGTGAAACTGTGGAATTGACAGCCACAGGAAACAGCAATGGCCACCGGTTGGGTGGCTTTAACAAGATTTGGACAAATTCAGGCAGGAGAAGGATACTCGTATCAATGTCTACCAGCCTTGTTAGCTATGTACTAACTCTGTCACCAGAGATTGAATGCCTGCGTGCACCAGATGCTGAGGAGTTTTGGCAGGCAGAACTCTTGTACCCATCCTGTTTAAGGAACCCTGGGTGCACCTGGTTTGTCAGTATGCGAAGGCAGTGCTAGACCATTGTTCTGATCCAGCATGGTCTTTCTTATGTTCTTTTTTCCCTGAAACCATGGGGACAATCGCTCTAAAATCTCAGGGATACAACTAGACAGAACAATGGAAAATCATTTATTAGATGTCCCACTTCTTTTTTAGTTAGAGAGAGAGAGAGAGACAGAGATACACAGAGAGAGAGAGAATCTAAGTGTTATTCCAGCATTTAAAAATGGAAACATTAAGGATTTGGGAAACTATAGAACTGTCAGTCTCACTACAAAACTAGGAAAGACATTAGAACAGATTATAAAGAAGTCCATTTGTAAGCATCCAAAGAACAATGCAGTGCTAAGTTGAAATGAATGCTTTGTTCATGAATTTTTAAAGAAATAAATGCTGCTGGATTAATCTGATTGCCATTTTGGCTTCGGTTATTAGTTTGGTGGACTGTAGGGATGCAGTGGATATAACCTATTTCAAGGCCCAGAACTGATTTTTTGCATTTCCTACTTTTTACACTGTTTCTACTTGGATGACCATCTCTAGAAGGTGGTTCTGGGGGATTACTGCTCTTTCCTATGGCAATTGTGCCATGGGTTCACAGGGATAATTGTATTCCCCATCCTATTTAATTTCTACATAAAACTACTGGGGGCAGTCATTCAGCTATGAGAGCTGGGTGTCATCAGTATGCAGAGGACAGCCAGCTTTACATATCCTTCTCATCTAGCCCTAGTGAAGCAGTGGATGCCCTGAATCAGTGCTTGAGCAAGGTAATGGATTGGATGAGGGCTGAAGGACAGAGGAAGTACATAAAACCTCATATACATGAATGGTCAACTAATCACACATTAATCATATTGCTACAGTGTAGTTCTACTATAGATCAGAGGTCGTATCATAAAGTCTTATACAACAGCTTTAGCATAAGTATGGGCAATAAAGTAAACTAGGATAAGATGGCAAAGCCGTGGGAAGTCCCAAGAAGAGGAACCTAGGAAGGTACAAGAACAGTAGTTAGAAAATGGTTCTAGTAGTTAGAAAATGGTAGCAAAGGGGGTAAAAGAAGTGGCCCAGAAGTCTTAAAGGGAATTTTTAGGGCAGTGAAACTTTGGGACAAACAAACAATGTGGTTAGGAGACATGGGAATAGTCTGGAATATTATAAGTACAAAAGCCAATGGAGACTCACCATCTGCAAGTCTGATACATTGAATGTGTTATTTAAGGAAATGCAAGCTCTGGAGGTGGGGGAGTGGCTCCCAGCAGGAGATTACCCCTACTAGCAGAAAGTTGTAATAGAAACTTTATGCTTTCCGCTGTCACAAAGCACCATGACACCAATTCTATGCCTTTGTCTTAATGTCTTTTAAATAAATTTCCAGTGCTTTTCCTTATAAAGCAACTTCTTCAATTGAAGATGTAGGGCAGAAAATAAGGAACCAATTGGGCAGGGTTTATAGAGACCCACCTAAATCAGTTTGGGTAGTGTCTTTTGCTGTGAAATAAAACCATAACGAAAATTTAGCTGCCACAAGACCAATAAACTAAAACTCAGTCCAGTCAAGATAGAGGTAGTATTAGTGAGTAGTTCATCAGTACAAGTTGAGCAGGGTGGGAGAAGTTTCTTTCTCTTCTGCCGTGGCCCTAGAAAAATAATGCCTTTCTGATGGTGCAGTTTGTTTTTCAAGAGATGTTCCCATTGGCAGGTACACTTTTAAAATATAATGTACAAAATGGCACAATGTCCTGTTAATGGTAGGGATTAATGCTTCCTTAGCCTGCCTAAATTTCCACATGCACGATCACTGTCATGCCAAATTGAGGTGACTAATGAAGACCTTTCTGTAGGTAGCTGGACTTCAGTATTATTCTGCAGGGCTAAATTTTGCTGGAACCTCGGAATAGCTCCTAGCTTGAAGCAGAGTCAAAAGATCAAAGCATTAGAAAGCCATAATGAAGATGAATTTTAACAAGCAAATGGATACATACTTGTATGCTAATATGGATGGTTAGTGTGATAAATTCTAATGAGGAAGTCAATTTTATAGAGATTTTCTGAAGTACCATTTATCACTTTTGTGAGATCAAGTTAAAAGAAAAGATTTATTATTATTTTCATTCTATCAAAATCCTGCAACTAAGCATGGTGCCAAATGCAAAATCTTACCTATGTGTCAACCAGTCCTTTCTAAAATGCAGCACTATATTATTGCTAGGTTTTGTCCTTAAGTAACATGGCCTCAGATTTTCATACTCATGAGTCCTAATACCAGTATAGCAGCTAAACCTGCTTCCAATATCATTCAGCCAGGGTGCGTCCATACATGTATACATAGCCATCCCTCATGCCCTGTTAAATGAGAGAAAGTTCTGTTATAAATGCCATATAAATATTCCCAAACTACAGAACATTGCTCTTTGTGGCCTGTTTATTAAAAAGACACTTAATGAATTACAATAAAAATGTAACAATTCCAAGAGAAATCTTGCCTAGTTAAAATTTGATTAATAGTTAACACTGAGACCAAAAGGCACACTTGTGGAGCTTACTGAGGATGTATAATTATTCATGGGTTGACCTGGTGCAGTCTGATTAACTAGAGTAACTGGGTTCACACCACACAAAAGGCATGGTATTTTTTAAATCACTGTTTGTCATGTCACCCGAACCCAGTCATGATATTTCACCATGATGTGATTTGTCCTCAGACAACATAAGAAACAATGGTTTATTCAAGATAGTGGGAACCTGGGTTCCTGGTTGTGATATACACATAACACAGAGTCTCATAAAAAGAGCAGTAATTCTAGGAGTCTTTCCAGCCATCCAGTTTCTAGTACCTATGTTTGCCTGGTACCAGATGCATCACTACTTGCTTCACCCCTACAGGCTGCTCTCTGTTTCCATCCCCCTCCATCTTCTTTGCTTTCATCCAGATTTCCACCTGTTGTTTTCAGGCTGCAGAGACGCATCCAAGCACTGCCTAGAAGAGAAACCTTGCTGGAGACTAGTCTCTGTTCCTGTCCGCCTGCTGCCGTTTTCACAGATGCCAGTCTGAGCTGTCAGACTTTATTTCCATTCCAAAGTATTTGGATACTTGGATACATGCTTGCATGGGAAAGAATGCTATAACCGGGTAGGGGGACAATTCAATTAGAAGCTCAGCATTTTGACAAGACAGTTTACAAGGCAGAAGATTTTAACAGATATTCTTATCTGAAGTTTCTATATGAAGAATCTATTTAAGTAAACAGTAATATTTCTTATGCTGCTAAAAGATATGCTTTTATATTTATATATTTTTATTTAAATAATGTAATAATTAATATTTTGAGAGGGTTAGGTTTGGGGTTGGAAAGACTTGTTCATGTTAGAATAAAGGTTTCCATAGCTTTGTAGGGAAATAGAAAGGGTAATTTTAGAAGTAGCGCCTGTAGAGAACAAGATCCAAGAAGGAATGTACATAGAAAGAAGACGGAGAGCATGGAAGCATTTGCAACTATGACAGTAACATTACATTTAAAACAAACACAATTCTGTTGCTAAAATTTAAAAAGACAGCTGTGGTTGGTTAAGACATCAATTTATTTGTATCTGGTTAGAGGTTTATACAGAAGCTGTACATTTCACCAAACTGTCCATCTAACCCGCAGTCTTTGAAGCTACTGCAGGTGGGTCCTATTTGCCCTTAAGTAAATAAAACACAACGGTCAAACTCTGAAGACTAAAGTAGAAGCCAATCAAATCACTTTTAGGGTGAAATGATGGGTATGGTTAAAAATAAAAAAGTCCTAAAATTTTCCAGCCAGCCTTTGAAGAGCTCTTCTGAATGCATGACCTGTTGCAAGCTGTATCATGCAAAGAGAAAATAGGACTCTTAGGAATTAGTTCAACACTGTTCTCCCTGTTACGAATTAGTTCAACATTTTGAAGATACAATTGTTCACAACTTTCATAGCTTGCACACTACAGTTGACACACTCCAATTAGCAGAAGTGCCCAGAGCACTGACTGACCTTGCTTAATATTTCTTGAGGCTTGTGGATATAGACAAGATTCTGGGCCAAGTCTAGTCAAATACTGATGTGCTTAGAGAGGCAATAGGTCTTTTATGGCTTATTGTATCTATACTACTTTATTATATCAAGCAATACACAAGTACTATGAACAAACTCATAAACAAATAATATGGAGAGGATGTCCATCTGAGTTTGAAAACTCCTCTTTGAGAGAAGGGGTGACCCTAGACTCTTTAAAAAAGGTAGTAACCAGGCCACTGCTCAGGAAGTCTAACCTGAACTCAGAAGATGTTATGAGCTGGTTGCCAACATGTCTTTCCTGAACAAGGTGCTTGAGTGGCTCGTGACTGGCCAACTTTAGGTGCTCTTGAATGAGGCTGATTATTCAGCTGACATGGGGCTGTTTAGTCCAGAGGTTAGCAGAGAATGCCAGCTGGGACACACAGCAGCACTGCTGTCTTCAGGGCCAGCCCTGAACCGCTCTGAACTTCTGCTGCAGGGAAAGATCAATAACAGCAGAGGAGCAAAAGAAAGAAAACCATGGGCTGATTGCTTTCATTGGAGCCACCTGACATGGGAGGGTGACACCCCAGTGCCAATGACCCTGAAGGGGATGATGCCAAAGGAGGTTGCCACTTTGAGGGCTGCTGCTTTGAGAGGGAGCTGTGAGGGCAAGGGCCACCCCACACATATCTTTCCTTTAGTTTGTGTAGGACTCTTGATGGAGGTATGATTTCTTCTCTCCTAAGGGCCTAACTATGCATCTCAGAAGGAGGATAAGCAGGGTAATCTGTGGGTCTCCACTTAGTGTAGTGATGGGTAGAGGGATATATGGTGTTGGGAGGTGGGCTAACCAGGTAAGGGGAATGTGGCCCAGAGCATTAATGGGTCTGCTGTGCTCTGATTCTCCTTGCATCAGCAGGCCTGATGGTTGCCCTATCAACCTGGCCACAGGTCTCTGGATGCTGCTTTTGAATGCCAGATCAGTCCAGAACAAGACCTCCTTTGTCCATGACTCAGCAGTGGATGAGGCAGCTGATGTGGCATGCATCGCCAAGACCTGGGTGGGTGAACAAGGAGGAGTTAGACTCTCCCAGTTATGCATACCAGGGAATTTGGATCAGCATCAAGACCTGAAGGCTGGAGAGTGGCTTTGCCATGGCCTGTAGGAAAACTATTTCTCTCTCCTGACTTCCTGTCTGCCCAATGTCTAGTTGGTAGTGTTTGCATCTGGTTTTGGGCCTTGTAAGCCACTTTGGGTTCTGTACAAAAGCAACAAAGGGGAGAAATAAATGTAATGTAGTTATAATAATATTTTAAACTGTGCATAATATTAAGGATTTGTGTATAATTTCTGAATGTTTATATCCTAAGGAGTATTTATTATTACAAACTGAAGAAAAGACATGAATGCATGTATTCAAGCTGCAGATAAGTAACTTGCTATGCTTATGATCATTACTGGAGCCCTAAACTCATAGTGACTAGGGTAGTTTGCAATTCCCTGAAGACATTAATGTTCCTGAGTAAGGTTCTGTTTTGCTTAATTCATATGGTGGAGAGATATGTCAATATTAAATAGTAATAATGATACAGATCAGTCTGCAAAATGGACTCCATATAAATATTGCAAAATAGGCTAACAATCCAATAGATTATTTAGCAATTTCCTAATCAGCATATAAGTATGTTGTGTCTTTTGAGGTTGGCTCTAGTATAGAAAGTTACAACTGCTGAGTTCAGTACGCAATAGATTTTGTTTAGAATTCCAGTCTTATCTTAACAAAGAATTAGTTGTGACTGCTACTAAGAGGAATAAGTGGTCAGTTGAGGTTGATTCTTGACTCACTTTCTGTAGATTAAGTATTTCATAAGGCAGTTCAAAAGACTATCAAGGCCATACATTCATTACAAATTTAGTGAAAGGTTACAAGTTAATTTGAAAACTAAGTGAAGTACATTGGTTTGAAAAGGAATTTTAAAAAGACTGGTTGGTTGGCTAAAGAATGCGAACAAGCAAAAAGTCAAGTGAGAAGATTCTATGGCAACACCATCTCAGGGGCCCTGTTAAATGCGTGTGTTGCCTACAGGTGAATGCATCCGTCTTTGATTAGAGAGACAAAACAACTAGCTAGGAAAAATGCCTGGCAAATACTAATAAAAACTTCCCTTCCCTGCCTTTCTGATGCATGATAATAATTAGAGAATACTCCTGTTATGCATGTGTGTTACTGGCACAGCTGAACAGATGTAGCTGCCAGTCACTATCTTCTGACTCCAACACTGAGGCTAATCAAATATTAGATATTCCAGATAATTTACCTGAATTTCCATTATTCTCAGAAACTGAGGTTAAGAATCTTACTAAATCTCACATAAAGAGTAATAAAGCACCAATCAGAGATTTTGTTTTTAAACCAGAACTTTTAAAATCTGACATTAGCTGGCAGATATATTTGCTGATGGGGTTTTCATGTAGGACTGTTGCTTGCTTGCTTGCTTGCTTGATTTCAGAAAAGGTGATCATTATATACCATCAGTGCTTGAAGATTTTTAGGCAAAGCTCTTAGCTCAATTCCTTTATGCAATTCAAGTTTAGGTTGATGTAAATTTAAAATTAGGACTTGAAACTAGAAATTGTGTAGTTCAATGTTTAGACATTTTTTTTTCAGTCTGATGTTGTGTTCCAAATGCCTCCTTGAGATGCTGGTCTTCCTTCCTTCTGCTTCTACTCAGGCTTAGATCAGGGCATTGAGCTATGGTTGACTTTAGCACCTTCTGGTTTTCTTTAGTTCTGCTTTCCTCCATGAGAGCAGCTGGTTGAAAGACACCAATCTCAAGCTTTACTCTTTCGGCCTCTCTGCACAACAGTTACAAACTGAGGCAACGTTCAGTTAATATCTTTACAATAGGACATCAGTACAATTTGTCTGCAAAAGAAAATGATGGCCTTAGCATACTTGTTTTCTGTCTAGTCTCCCAGATGTCTCAGCATCCTATTTAAAAGACCTAGCCATTGCCAAATAAAGCAGGGCTTTCCCAAGTGCATGATTGAATGTACTTGCTCTCAACATTACTTGAGGGTCATTTTCAGAGCATTCCAATGGAAAAAAATATGTGCCCATGTGGAAATGGCACTGAAATACTTGCTTATGTACTATTGTCTTGCTCATTTTATAAAGATTAGCAGAAACAGTTCACTAATTGCCCCAATATTAATTTTTTTTCAGAGCACACCTCTGATCTGTACATACCCTTCCATTTGATAGACTGAGATAAATGAATGACAGTAAAGTCTACAACATTTTTGATGGCTGCCATTACAACTGCTTCTACTATGGTAGCTGGTGTGCTTCTTTCTGCTTTGACTGTGATATGGAGATGGAGAACCTGAGCACAAATTCCCAAGTCTGTTGTTGAAGCAATTATCCGACCAGGGACCTAGGAATCTGAACAATCCTATGATTGTCTAGATGCTGTCTAGGGGCCTTTGGATGGCTCTCTAAGCCTTGGGTCGGGGGGGGGGAGTTAGCTTTAGGCCTTTTTTAATGAACTACTGAGTTGGCTTTGGCTATGGGCAGTACAGAAAAATAATAAGAAATATATAAATCCCTGAGCTCATCAGACATAATAGACCCATCCACAAGTATTAAATACCATTTCATAATAACAAAAATACAGGGTTAGGATTATTTTATTGAATGATGAGAGAAGAACTGTTTCAAAGGAGGAAATTTCAAGGGAAATGTGTACATGTGTGTGCATGTGCACATAACAAGAGAGAGAGAGCAAGATAATCACCTATATATTTTATATTTTTCAGTATGGCAGAGGAAGCTAATGGGAATCTGAAAAAGGCTGACATAAAATGTAAAAAGAATTCATTCACTAGCTTGATTTTCTTTTACCCAGATGTATACAGTCATAGTATGACATTATCCTTTTGTTGTTTTTTTAAAGCTTTGAAAACTGATAGAAGAATTAACCATTTTTTTTAAAGGGAACTGTTTTTTTCTCTAACTATAGAGTTATCAGCATGGTCAAACTTCAATGACACTCTGGTTGACATAAGATTTCAATCAAAGTTTTTTGCCCTACAGAGCTCATTTTAGCAACCCTCCTAGTGTCTAGAATATCTTCTTTATTCTTGGCATTAAATCCTGCAGTGAATAGCAATTCTCAGCTCTAGACATTAATTGCATGCACTTGGAATTTAATGACTGAGGGTTAAAGCTTCACTCAAGCTGTAACGAAAAAAGCTAGATATTAAAATAATAATGAAAAACATTCATCCCTCCAAATTATATGAAATCCTCATCAATAAATCTCTAGAACACAAGTTTCTCAGTTGACTATATTAAAAATGAATTACAGGAACTCAACTTGTACCCAGCAGTATTTTTCTGAAGATTAGTTGATGACAGTTTTAAAAATCAGTTGGCAGCTTCAGGCTATTACACAAAGAATTGAGTTCTTGGCTGGAATAAAGTTGCTCTGTGGTTTTATGTTACTATTAAGTATATACCATGGTCTTGTCAGAGGATAAGGGTCTGTATATACAATAATTTTTCAGAGGGGATAAAGTAGAACCATTAGGGGCATGGTACACAGCTTCAGAATGGGATGGAAAAAACACATGTAAAAACTATTTACACTGGACATTTTATTTTATTTATGTTATGTTATGTTATGTTATGTTATTTTACTTCTATACCACCTAATAGTTATAGTTCTCTAGGCAGTTCACAATTTATCTAAATACAAAATAATTCAACAAACATATTAATAGACTAAGACACAGTGATTTTAAACAGTTTAAAATTCAATATACAAACATAAAAAAATTTAATCTCTAAAACACTTTAACATCTATTCAGATATCAGTATCACAATGATAGCAATATAATTTCTTCTTAAAGCTTCTTAAGAACAATTGTTCATATTGTTTGACCATTTTCTAGCTTATATTTTAGTTTGTTTTTAGTTATACTTCTATTAATGTTTGTTTTTGTTTACTTCTACTTATATTTAGTTAGTTTCAGTGGAAACATAGACAGTTTACATTACGCAAATCAGTGATTTTGATTCATTTAATATTAACAACTACAGGTGCAATTATGCCAGAAGATACAAAATACAGTTTAACTTTATAACTACAAGATCTATCTATCTATGCTACCAATAATCTGGTACTGCTAGTTAAAGTCCCCTAATATCTTCAAAAGAGCACACCTACTTGGCATTTTGTCATTCTTATACTTGACAATTATCTATATTTTTTGTTGAACTATAAAAAATTAACCATGAAAGAAAAAAAATGACAGTTTTGTTGTATGCAATATTAGATGTTTATGGTGCAATCTTAAGGCCTCCTGATATTATGGGGGGGTGGGGAGAGGGGGCGACGACAGGGTGGCCATGGGATTATTTGGCACTCCAGCTCCATGCCCTGTGACCTGAGTTCTTCTCCACTTTGACATCCAGAGTGTCCACTCTGACACCCAAGCCCCTGTTCCCATCCCTTTGTAGCTACGGTGGAAAGAGTCACTGCAGCTGCTGCTCCAAAGTTGCAAATTAGCCTCAGAGAGGAGGAGGAAGGGCATGCCAGGAGGGGAGTGGCAGGAGGCAGGAAGGAAAGCTGTGGCCAGTGATCTGTGCCATATCCAGACAGAGCCCCAGGCTCCTTTCCTCCCCCTCTGTGCTACTTCATCTGGATATGGCAATCTAGATGAAATGAAGGTTGCAAGGTGTGGGACCAGATCTCACTCCATGCATTGGATGCACATAAGTCTCTGAGTTTGGAAACTTACATTCAGTGGGCCGGGGGCACTGCATAGTGGAAAACTTATTTCTTTTCTAAAACTTAGTGAGATCTATATTTCACTGACACCTAGTGTAAGCTTTGTTTTGGTTCTTAAAAATTTCAAATGGCTCTGGATTTAGTTCATAAACCTACAAATCTATTGTGAAAATGCACCCAACACATTTTATTTTACACCAAAATGGTTCCAGTACTGATTCTTCAGAGATCTCATAGTTCACATCCCTCCACTGTGAGAATTGACTATTTATTCCTTCTCTCTGCTTACAGGTCTTCCACTTTATATGTTCATACGATGACTTCTACTTTTAAGTTGTCCAAGAATTTTTAGTGTGAGATTTCATTCCACCATTCCCCTAGGTAAATATAGGTATTTCAGCTTCAGTGATTTCCTTACCTATCTTCCCATAAACATTGCTAAGAAAATTAAGAAATGTTCCAGAGCCTCCTTAAATTTTAATAATGCCAAACCAATGAGAGTATCAATCGACTTCACAAACCATGTACACACTCACAAGAGTTCTGTGGAGTGGCATTCATAACTGGGGGGCACTGAAGTAAATAACAATTTTCCAGAATTCAGCACAGTGCTCTTTCATACTATAAATAATTCAACACATTTCTCTGTCCTGACAAAACCAGGCGGTTTGGCATCTTACTTATGTATAATGTATATTTACAGAACTAGCCCTGTACCGAAAAGCCCGCAAATTCATCTATGACAAAACCAGCCATGCCCCAAAAGAGCATTAATGCCTTTACCATCTCCTTTAAAGGCACAGGTATGGGGCAGAGCCCTGGGAGAACTCCATGCCAGCAGCCAGATCACACAGCAGTGTAGCATTAGCACAGCTTAGCTGAAATCTGTGTAGTGGACCAGAAGGGCTTGTGTATTTTGGCTCCTCAATGAATTCATTGGAAGTATTTTAATTCATTTATACCATCTCTCACTGGCATAGGTCTGAAGGAATTTAGGATTAGGAACCTGATGCCTCCACAGCCTCTCTGATAGATGCACTGTGCTAGGAATATACCAGTGTAACATTCTGCCAGGTATCCTTCGCAATACACTGGTGTGCTGCTCCTGGGGTCAGTATATGTTCAGGTGGAGTTAATTTAGCTGCTCTAGCAAGTTTAGTTGGGATCCTGTGAGAAGCTTTTCATTCAGTGAAACGTGAACGTGTTTACCTCGTGCTCAGAATCATACAAGCCCCCTGGCTGTTGTATGTGTCCTGTTGAATGTTTTCCTCATTCCTCACCACCTTCTGCAAGCTAGCTCACTGCATCGTGTTATTGGGCTCTGAACTCAGGCCTGCCTAGAGATCTCTATATTTACCCCAGGTTTGCCTGTTTCTCAGGACATATGGTAGAGACTGAGCCCCTACACTAAGGCTTTCCCCACAATTCTCCCAGACACCAGCCAATACCCAGGTTGCCAATACAGATGTGGAAGTGTGCTCCTTTCTCCAATTAAACAGTCTCACACCTAGGGTGACCAGTAAACATGTCTCGTCACTAGAAACAAATCTGAATTAATGAACTCACTGCTCTTGCTAAGGCTAATATATCTGGAGCAAATCCCTGAAAAAATCAATCTGTATGTCCCTTGAAGAAAATGTAGTGATAACCAACATGGATTTCTTAAGAATAAGTCAAGCCAAACTAACCTAATCTCATTTTTTGACTGGGTTACCACCCAAATGGACAGAAGAAATGCAGTGGATATAATTTACCTAGATTTTAGCAAAGTCTTTGGCAAAGTGCCCCACAGCATCTGAATAAATAAATTAGTGAAATATGGGCTTGACATAACTATTCTTAGGTGGATCCACAGTGGCTTCAAAATAGGTCACAGAGAGTGATCATCAATGGGCACTTCTCAACCTGGAAAGAGGTTACAAGTGGAATATCACAGGGCTCAGTATCACAATACTCTTCAACATCTGTATTAATGATCTTGAGGAGGAAGTCCAGGGAACAATAATTAATTTTGTGGATGACATAAAACTGGGTGGAATAACTAACACTCTGGAAGCACCCCCCCAACTCCCCCCCCCAAAAAAAAACTCCAGGGTGACCTAGACAAGCTTTAACCCAGAGCAACAGAATGAAGTTCAAACTAGGACAAATGCCAACTTCTCTACCTATGCAAAAAAAAAAAAAAAAATCTAACTGCATTAATGCAAACTAGGGATAGATTTTTCAATAGTAATGAAAAAGTCCTTAGAGTTGTTGTAGGCAACAAGCTAAAAATGGGCCAGCAATGTGATGCAGATGGAAAAAAGGCAAACACTATTTTGGGATGCATAAATAAAGGTAGTACTTCCAGAAAAAGAGGAGTGATTATTCCCCTCTACTCTGAACTAATCAGACCTCACCTAGAATACAGTGTTCTGTTTTCGGCACCCAGGTTTAAAACAATGCTGAAAAGGTGGAGATAGTTCAGAAGAGGGCAACAAAGATGATACAGGGTCTGGAAACGTAAGTATTATGACGAGAGACTGAATGAACTGGGCCTGTTCAGCCTTGAGAAAAGACGACTACGAGGCGACAAGTTTTTTTCCCCCTGGCAGTCAGTGTCGTCTAGTGGTTAGAGTGTTGGGCTGGGACTCATGAGTTCCAGGTTGTTGTCCCCACTCAGCTGTGAAACTCAGTGAGTGTCAGCATATTGCGTTTCATTGCATTCTTGGGAGGATAAGATGGAAAGAACAGTGTAAGCCTTCTTGGTTTTTTTGTGGGAAAAGAGGTAGCATATAAAAATAATTCATCATCACCATCATTGGATAGTCTTATTTATCAGAAAGAATTCCAGGTAGCCATTCTGCCTTTTCTTTTTAATCATCTTTATTATTATTCATAGCTTCCCCCTCCTCATATTTTTTTTTTGTTGAAACTGTCTAGATCATTTCACTAAGCGTTAGCCAATGGTAAACATCTTTACATGAAATGTATTGCAAATAGCATTCGAAATGCATTCAATGACAATCAAGCATATGTATATGAGGCCCTTTGTATTAACACTCCTTTTCTGTCTGTGCTCCATAACTCAACTTCTGAATGCTCTGCTTTGTTGACATTTAACATCTCCAGTCCTTTCTCTTTCAATCACCCGAGTCTCCCACAACCCCATTACTGTCACTCCTGCTTTTCTCTGTACCCCAAGACATAGCCTTCTGTCTCTGAACAACCACGCTTCTCTCTGCACCCTTCTGTTCTTCCGCCCCCAGTTTGGCCACTTTGTCATCTCTATTTTTACTTTCCTATTTCTCAGGCTGCTTAACACCTTCTGCACAGAACTCAGCAGTGACACTTCAGTGATTTACTCTTCCAGCAATTCACACCCTTTGGGAATCACAGAAGCAGGTGGGCTTGTTAATGCCAGGAGGGTAGGGAGGGTTGAAGAGGGTTAGGAAGAATCATTCCAACTACACTGTATACCCCTGAAATCCAGGAAAGAAGCGCATTATCCTCTTATCACAAGCGTGTGAAGAGCTTGGGTAGCTTTAGAAGGTGTTTGTTTCACAAAACGATGGGAAAGTGCCACAAAGTAGTTATTTATTTGGACGCAAGGAGCATTCCTTGTGCTGGCACGCTTATAGATGGGAGGGAGCCACATTGCTTAGCATGATTAAATAAAGCTTATTTTATGTTGTGCAACCCTGCTACCTGAAAAGAGGAAGCTCCTAGGGAATAATTAGGTGGTTGCCTACTGAATATTGTGAAAACTGAGCAGGGCTTAATGGGCTGGTTTGCATGATTGAACAGCCCACTGTGGCTTATTTAATGGGCTGGTTCACACAACTGTACAGCCTGCTATGTAAGGGCAGTCATTCTGAATAGTTATTGCCCAGCTGGAGCTTGTGCCTGAACCTGGGTGGAAGAGATTGGGCAAATATAATTCAACATCAGGCCTGATGAATTATCACACAACCCTCCTGCCTGGGATCAAGCAATTTGACAATCTGCGGTCGGGTGCAGAATATTGCAATCCTGGTGGGTGGTTTTGCTCATACCTAGCCATCCTGTGCCAATACTCAGCAGGGCTTGAAACCGGCTAACTTATTTTCAAGCGCAGGAGTGCTTCACGGAACGTAAGTACACCACTGAACAAGCCAGCTGCAACGCACTTACAGCCATAAGCCCATTTGGGCGTAATTGGGGTCTCCATCCCATGTAACCTTGTCCAGCGTTCAGGCAGAATCTGCCTTATGATCTGAGCCTAACGTTGACGTAAGCCCTACTGACTTCAGCAGGGCTGATTTCCAGAGGCCTGCTTAGGCGCGGTCCACAAGACATGTTCCTCCGCAATCAGTCCCAGTGAGTCCAACGGGCCTTTTGCCCAAGTTGGCGCGCGCAAAAGATCGCTGGGGATGGAAAAGTCCAAGCTGGCTGGAGATGGGCTCGGACGCATTCCCAGTGAAGGAGCGGAAGGCCGACGACGCGACGGCTCCTCTTCATGCTGAGCGTGCAGCAGGTCGGCGCTCGGAAACTGGGGCAGGGCAGGGCAGGGCAGGTAAGCGAGAGTGCGTGCAGCCTGGACTCGGAGACGCCGCGAGGTCGGTGCAGCAATAACTTGCCTTGCGGCGAAAAGTGCAGAATGTGTGCATGTGTATACGTTTGAGTGTGTGTGTGTGTGTGTGTGCGAGAGAGAGAGAGAGAGAGAGAGAGCAAGAGAGAGAGCAAGAGAGGGCGTGAGGGTCCGGCTGGCTGGCGGGCAGGCGGGCAGGCAGGCAGGGAGCCTCCCCCTGGCCCTCCTCTTTTCCTTCCTCCTCCTCCTCCGGCACGGCGGCAGCTTGGGCCTGGGCCGGGCTCGGGCCGAGAGGCGGAGGCGCTCGGGAGAGCCCGAAACTTTGCAGAGCGGCCGTCGCGGCGGGGCAATGTGGCTGCTGTGGCTGCTCTTGGGCTCGGCGGGTGAGTGAGCGAGAGCCGGGCGGGCGGGCGGCGCGGGAGGGGGCGGCGGCGAGATCGCTGAGCCGTGGGGCTGGGGGCGGGAGGCACAGAGCTCCTACGCGGGGCTGCAGGAGGCGTGAGGTGAGGGGCGGCGCGGGGTGCTGGGATGCCGCGGCAAAGGAGGCACACGGCGGGGCCGAGCTCTCCTGCCCAGGCTCGCGGCAGCGGCCCCCGGCCACGCCACTCCGGCGCTCCGTCCCAGGTCGAGCGGGGGGGGGGGTGTTGGGACCCCCCGGGGGGGGGGTGGGGGTGTTGGGGACCTTCCGGGGGAAGAGCGGCTAGACCCGGTTCAGTTGTAAAAGTGCAGGAGGGACAGCCTAACCCTAGCCGTGCCGCAACATGCACCACGACTGCGAGTGTGATTGCTTCTGCTTTTTCTTGGGGTTTTCTGGGAAGTTTCGGACAACGCCGCTTAACTTGTTGCATTCGACTAGTCGTTGGAGGCTGAGTTTCCTTTGCCAGTGTGCGCGTCTGTTTATCTTCCCACCGCAGTTTGCGAGAGAGGCTGCTGGTCGCAGAGTCTTGCAGGTTCTCTCTCTCGTAGTGCTGGAGGGTCACTGCCACGTTCCTTTGAACGGTAATATTAAATCGCGGAACGTTGCTCGTGTCCTAAGTACTCCTAAGAAAGTAGCTTACAGTTCCTGTCTCTTCTAATACTTCCGTTCATTCGTTCGTTTTGATAACCTCTTTCATGAATAACAGAAACAGATCAAAGCTTGCAAAGTACTTTTGCCTCACCCCTCTTTGGAGCCTTCCAAAGTGTTGAGAGCCCCCCCCCCCCATTGCTACACACGCTTTGTTTAGAACAGACACACATGGATCTACATGTAATCCTAATATTTGTGTGTTTGCATGTGAGAGAGAAAGATATTTTCATGTCGTGCCTGTCACTGTCAGGGAATTTTGCTGAGATTTTCTCGGTTGGTAATCCGGTATTTTTAAAATAATATGCATGGAACTACAGGCCCTTCAGCCCCCATGAATCACTTTTTGATTTGTGTTTGTGGTAGTTTTTGCACTGTCCTTTTGTGGGGCGGGGGATTTGACTGTAATCATTTTTATAGCAGTGTGTTTCTTGTGAGACTGGAAAGGATCAGGCCAGCATCAATAAATCAGTCAAACTGTTTTGGGTTTTTACTCTGGTGAGAGCAGGGGGGGAGGAAGTCCTGTTTGTTAGAAAAGGGATGGCTACCAATATTAAACACAGATCTAATGAAAATAAGTATACTATAGCTGCTTCTGGAGTGAGAACTATGCAAGGCTACTTCAACTCAGCCATAACAATGTCTGGAGAGACCCGAAGTCAAATCTCCTACCCACTCATTTAGATACATGCAATCCAGACTACAAAGTGACAGGAATCAGGCATCAGAATCAGGTAACTAGAAGAGAGACATTTTAGTATGTGAAGACACGAGCACTGTATTAAGCCTTTGCAACTAGGGTTGGCACTGTTTGAGTCTGGCTGCAATCTAGGAACAAGGGCAGCTCCACAGTTAGGGACCTAGGAAGTTGCCTTAGACCAGTGGTGGCGAACCTATGGCACGTGTGTGGCAGCGGGCATGCAGAGCCCTCTCTGTCGGCATGCGAGCCAGATCGCCCCAGCATCACCCCAGCAGCCCAGCATCAGATAACAGTGCACATAGGGGCCATGTGCATGCTCAAAAAGGAGTGGTGGTGCCAGGTGATGATGTCACGAGCCATGACTCATTAGCCGCGACTCGTCCAAGCTTTCGAATGGCTAGTCAGTGCACTGCTAAGAATATTTATATATTTGCTTGGACTGGCTGTGAGTTGTTTTTTCTAAACTAAAACCTCAGTGTTCAGGTTTTATTGCAGTGTTGGCACATTTATTTTTGCAATAAATAAGTGGGTTTTGGGTTGCAGTTTGGGCACTCAGTCTGTAAAAGGTTCGCCATTACTGCCTTAAGACCATTAGTTCATATAGCCCACTGATTGGTAGTGGTACTGTAGGATTGCATACTAGATTCTTTCTTAGCATTACCTGGAATTAAACCTTGTTCTTTTGCATGTAGCTTCTCTTCCCAGACATGGTAGATACTATGCAGGTGCACCTGGGTTAATATGCTACCATTTTATTCATAGTTGTTTTTACAGCATGTGCAAAATCGAGTAATTCAGCTCATACTCTGTAAACTACCTGATGGTGTCAACACCTGATATATATAATTTTTTTTCCGAAAGAATTGGACTGAGGTTATGCTTGTGTCCAGTAAAAAGGCAACAACATTTAAGAGAGGCCAGTGTTGCTGCAGTTTGAAAGAAGACTTTCAAATCATCTGTGTTCTAAGAATCTCTTTTGTCATTTATTTATTAATACCCTACTTTTTTCTTACAAACTCAAAACAGCTTACAGTCTTTTTTCTCCATTTGCTCTTATCCCCACAACAACAATCCTGTGAGATAGGTTGAGCTGAGAGTCTGTAACTGGCCCAAAGTTGACTCCGTGGCTGAGCAGGGACTAAAACCCAGATTACCTCAATCCCACACTCTTAACCACTATACCACACTGACTCTCTTGTATATTATGAACAGCAAACAAGTCCAGCTGTGCTTTAACAGTAGTTGGGATTTTACACTCTTTTTGTGGGCAGAAGTTGACTAAGCAGTTATGCTGATGTTAAAGGTAAATAGTTTTTTGTTGGTCACAGCATTCCCACTTGGATTTTCTATTGATTTATCTTCTGTCTGTTTTTCCACTTCATAATAACTCTGAATGACAATAACACTTTACTACAGTTGGCAAAATTGGCTATGGATTTTGCTCTAGCAGCTTTGTGGTTTAAAGGTGTTTGTGAAGCTCATGTAGAATTCTTTTCTGTGCTAAATCATAATATGCTTTATTTCCAAGTGCCTTTATGTCATCTTTTGCTACATTATTTTAGAGAAGTCTAAAACCTTTGCTTTCATTTAAACTTTCCAGTGCCATATTTTAACCTGTACCCTTGAACGTAGCATCACAGATTATTATGCCATGAGCAAAAGTAAAAAGACATACATTTCTTAAGCCAGAGAATTGTCATACCTTTAAATCTCTCGTCGTCTGGATGTGCTGTTCTTACTTAGTTCATGAGTAAGTGCAGTTTTCTACTTGATAAACTTAGCAAGAAGTGAAGTAGCATTCTAAGATCTGTGCTGTCTGTGGCATTGGTTCTGTTAGATTATCAAGCATAGTCTGAATTATTTTCACCTCAGCATCATCTGAAGCGTAAATGACAGGAAATCTTATTTCATTGATGTGTGCAACCAATGTTTGCAGAATTCTTTGTTCTTTTATTGGCAACTAGTTGCTAACGATCAGTGTTGCATTTCCATGCAATAAATGTTGACAGCTCTGATTTCTTTGGATCTCAGAATGTGGAACACAAAAAGTTGGATCCAGCGTGCTATTAACAGTAGAACCACTGAAATGAGTGAGAGTTATGTTAGTCATGACTAAATTAACTCCCATTTGTTTCAATAGAACTACTCTCTGTAGAACTAACTTTGGATACCACCTGTTTTTGCTGGGTGGGCAAAGAGTACATACTGGTAAAACTCAGTATCTGAGATTCTTGTAGTTTAGATAATAGTTCTAAATCTTTAGAACAGAATAAACTATTCTATCTATATATGTGTGGTATCTTCCTCCTATTTTGTTGTATGAAAAGTTTTTCATAAGTGAAAATTCTCTTAACCTTGCACTTAGCTGCTAGGATTTTTCTTCCAACTTCTCATTTGCTGTATTCTAATAACTGAAGTAGAAGTCTACATACCATTTAACAATATCTCTTAATTTAGACTGGCTTTTTAAAGGAGAGTCATTCTTTATTTATTATGTATTATATCTGCCCCTTTTCTTTCAAGGAACTCAAGGTGGCTTCCATAATTCTCAACTACTCAGTCTTATCCTCACAACAACTACCCTGTGAGTTAGGTTGCTCTGAGAGTTTGTGACTGGCCCAAAGTCACCCATTGATATAGTAGTTTCAGTAGTTTCCCTGTGTTCTGGTTTTATAGCATTTCTTTGATATAGCCCTCCTTAATTTCTGAAATAGACATTTCAAAGATTGAATTTGAAAGCATGCTTAATAACTATTCTATTTTCATCATGCTGGTATCACATGTCAGTCTATTGGCCATTTTCAAACTTCTTTATTCTTGTTTATATGTCATTCAGGCCTAATGTACACATAAGGATGTTTTTCTGCAGTTGCTCAAGTTTTGAAGATGTAGGGTTAGATCCAGAGTTTCACAAAATAGAATTCCATGTCCTGGATACTGCCATGGATGTTAGAGGGGAAGCAATATTTACCAAATCTTCCTCATTCTTTAGCCCCCTATGCCACTGGATGGTTGGAGGATCCTCTGGAACAGTGTGGGGAGCAATTCCAGGAACTGTGGAGAAGGAGAGGTTTACAAAAATCACTTTCACCTCTGTTCCAAGATCGTCCATTTTGTTGACTAAGTGAAGAACTGTGTTAAGAGCATGTATCTGCTCGCAAACCCATGTGTCATCCGTGATACAACAAATACTATCCTCAAAACATACTTATTTCTCCCAGTGTCAGTACATTGTTTCAGAAATCACTTGTAGTTCTATCTTCCTGGCTTTTCAGTGAAGAGACTGATCAAATGTAAGCAGTGATGTAAATCTTGGTTGCCTTTTCTGAATCAGTGGTGAATGCCAAGGCTAATAAAATGCATCACTTGCAGAAAGGTCTCTTATTGAAAGAAAGAAAATTGTAGCTTTCCAGGGTGGTCTTTGTTCAAATGGATCTATTAGTATTTTTATCTTCTATCCTAGCCTGGGATATTTGAAAGGCATTTCTCAAATAAATGGTTAATGTGTCATTGACATTGCTACATGCCGAATAAAACCACACAAAGAATTCCAGATTAAACTCATAGTAGACTAATCTATTTTTAATTAATTTGGAAATATGAAAACTATAACCCCATGGGATGAATGGTATCAATAGTAAGAAGCAAAGTGGCAAACAGCAGCTGCAGTAAAAAGTTCAGGATTAGTGCCCATGCAACTAAACATGTTTGTCCAGTTTTAGTAATTTTACACTTTCATTCTTCTTTCCAGTATCATCTCATAACTATCTGCAGACTGTGATAAAAAAGGTATCTCCTCTCAGTGGAAGACTATTGTTCAAGTCAGTAATTTCAATTTTGTAAGAATGCTGTAGCAGCAAGTAATACTGACTGTTGACCTCTTTAGGTTTGTTTGCCAACCAGGTTTGATGAAGCAGTTCTTTTGAATACAATATTACACTTTTCATCAAATTGAATTGCTGCATTGTTTCTTCCAATCCCAATCATTTTGATTTAAAATACGATTGCACTCACATTCTGCTTTTTATGAAGTTTGTCTCTGTTGAGAATTCCTTTTTTAAATCCTAAGAGTGGCATTATACACATAATGATAAATTCTTTGCATCACAGGCTAAAGGTTAACAACATTACATATGCAACCCACCTTAATGGCCCATAAAACTTTCAAGTTACATCCTTATTTTTTTTTATCCAAGTCTTACATTTTACTCTTGAAGTTTCACAACTTTTCTTGAGAACCAAACTGAAGTGAACCAGTGTTCTACAAAGCAAGCAACATTCTTTAGATTTTAGGTGCAGAATGAGAGGAAAGCTTGTTTTTAATCAGCAATTTTAATCTGCTAGCCTTTTATAATTTTTTGTCATACTTTGAATGCATTTATGTCTGTGCTGTGCTCTGTACCATTTTTGTACTATCTCACTAAGATATTATCCCATTATGGTCAATTAGCTTCTTTGATAGTTTAGCTTCTTCATAATGACCTGTTCATGTATTTCACTCATAGGTTCTTTGCATGTGACAAGACTTTTGCTTGGCTCATTATTTCAGAGTAATTGCCACACCAGTGGAAAATAATTGGCACCTAAAAGAAAAAAAATCAAAAGAAATTTAAGAAGGTAACTAGGAAATAATTGGTTATAAAACATTTGATTCTACTTAGTTAACAATTTTAATGCTTATTTTCCCAAACTAAAGAAGACATATGTCAATTTCTTGTTTGTAGTCTGCCTGATAAACTGTTTGACACATGCACAGATATGAAGTTACTTGCACTTTGAGGTATATTTATCACCTGTCAGTGATGTTGAGAGGCCATGTCTGAACATGAAAAATTTGCATTTTTTTTCAACATAGCCTTTCTAAGCGTATGTACTGCTGCAGATCTTGTCTAAGTTGAATTTCATAAACAGATTTTTGGTCAACACATACCGGTCGGTTGTATTGCCTTCTCCTCCCAAGTAACCTATGCATTGTAACTCTCTATTGACTTTGGCTGGAGGGGCAGTTTATACATTATAGGTGCTGCAGACCTTGCAGTGTTATTGGATGATTTTTTTAAAAAAATGCTTTCTGTTAGCTTCCTAAAAGGAGCTGGGAAAATCATGCTTTTGGTGTGATGAGCCCATAAACATGGTGACAAAAGTAGGATTTATATAAGGGAGGTGGCCACAATGTATAGATTTTAGAGACCTGGTTTGTATGACTGAAAAATGTGCTGAAAAATGTCTGAGTTGTTAATGTTATACATAGTAATACTAATTTGTAATACACGTGATGTGTCTGCCAGTGTGGTAGATGCAACACTATGACACCTAGTGACCTGAAACACAGCATGCATACTAAGGAAGGTTATTTGTGGATAAAACACATCAAATTTAACTTAATTTAAATATTTCTGTGTGCTTGAAATCTGCAGTGCTTTCAGTCACTAGGTGAGATTTCCGTAATTTCTTTATTTAAGACATTTTTAACCTGCCTTCACTGGGGGAATAGTCCAAATGGCAGATTTCTGTAGCTCCCCCCTCCCCGCTGTGTGGCAGTCCCTTCCTCAGAAGACTCTGGGGTTCACCATTGCAGGGACTGTTTCTATGTGTTCGAGTTGACATGGCTTCACAGCAGAAGGGGAGGACATCATGTGCCTGACTATGACAGCCATATAACTTGGCTCAAAGGCTTTGCTGTATCTAACCTCTTCTAAACTGTGTGAAGCTGGCTGGCCACATTCGCTAGTATTTAATAAATGGTGACAAACATAACAATTTCTGGTATGAGAGTCTGTTGGTAATGTGGCTTGTATTTAAGTTGCCATTATTAACAAATATCTCTAGACAGCGGGAAGTATTAGTTATGCTTATTTTGAGATACGGTGCTGAGAAAGCAAGGTTTTCAAAGCTAAACCAAAGGTCATTAGTGGCACAACTCTAAACTGAAATATGTTTTGCATCCTTTCAGTGCATAATTTAATATTGCACAGGGATGCTTTGAATGGATAAGAGAATTAAGATCTCCCTTAGTGCTAAATTTATTTCCCCCCTAAATATAGCAGTAGTAAATATTTGTCCACAAATAAAGGTGGTAATTTGGCGGGTTTGATGCTAGTTAATTCAATGGAGTGATACTTGACCAGTAACATATTAGCCAGCAGGAAGAAAACATTAACATGTTTTCAGAAAACAGGTAGAATGAAATATTTGGCTCCATATGAGAATGGTTTTATCACAAATCTGCTGTTTTTTCATAGCTGAGTTAGGATGTAATGAAGAATGGCAAGTGATGGATTCAGACTTTCCAAACTGCTGTGAAGGAATAGTTTTAATAATGGGAATATGCCTAAGTACATTTCTTGGATTCAGAAATCCTGCCAGAGTATCTTTATATTCTTTCAAGTGTAGAAATACCCTTGGTTTGTGTATCACACTTGGCACTTTGATGATGAAATGATGAGGAAAAAAGCAGGCAGAAGAGAGAACCAAGCAGATAAATTTTAGGTTTTCCAGAAAGTTATCATCTGTGGATATGTTTTTGAAAAAAAATGTAGTCACTATTCTAGATTGTCCTTATTTGTCTTCATAAAACGAACAGGGCAAGTAACCATGACAATCTTCCATTTGAAATCTTCAGTTTACTTTGCTGATGGTTATCTTTTGCTCCATTTAGATATATTGCCAGACAGTGGGGTTTTGTGAGTAAGCTCCATGCTCTTGCTTCTTTACTCTCATTTCTCCAGAGCAATAATACATTACTTTTCTTCTTAATCAAAATATAGTTTGCTGTTATGCCTAACTGCAAATATATACTTTGAGCGATCCCACTGAACCCGGACTGGAAGCATGGCTTGTTTTTGATTTAATGAGATATCTCAAAATGTAGCCTGTCAGTATGGACATAATAAACACTTTGTTTATTGTTATTTGTACCCTGCTTTTAAGAATATGAATTGTTACCAGGTGCTTTACCTGTAAAATAAAAATATATGAATAAAGTCATGATAAAAATTATCAAACCAGTATCCTTTCCACAGTGCAGTTCATGCCAGGTGACTCTCATTGGTTCCTGCGTTTTCTCTGCTTCCTTCAGTTCAAGGTAGAAAGGCAGACAGCTAAGTTGGAGAAAGCTTTAAGAGTTTCTGTGCTCGTCTTCCTATATTTTGATTCAACAAGGAGGTAATCTAAGATTCATTAAATCTTATGAATCTGTAAAAGTGAGGAGGAATATGAAAGTACAGAGATGGTTCACAGTCTTCCAAACCATGGTTTAGACAGGGGTGCTGGGGTCCAAACCTGACACTTCTGGGGTCTTTATTCCAACATCTGGAAGTCCTGGGGGGGCGAGGGGGGTTATCTTTTTCTTGCTCATTGGCGGTTTCCTGTTTGCTGTGCAATTTTTCCCCTTTTAAAAAAGTTGAAATGCCTTTCCTAAAGCTTAGTTGCTGGCCGTAAGAACTCTAAGCCAAAACACGCTGGTATTTTTGGCCTTGCCCCCTTTGCTGCAATGCACCATTGGAATTCAGCCCCCAAAAGCTTCTTGGAAACAGAGTTCAGTGCTTACACTGAACAAGGTTCAATGCTGCTGGCTTAAAGGCTTATCTGAATAGAGCCTTTAGTTTTTTGAAAAATAATATACCTTTTGATCTCTTGGAAACCTTCATGAAATTATATTGTTTTCAGCAGATTGTTTTCATTGTTCCATTATATGTTGATAGCGTTTGCCAATTTTGTTTGTATTATTATGCATATGTGAAAGGAGATTGGAAATCCTTGTTTTGTCCCAGCGTTAGCTTCTGCCAGTACTCTTTGGGCTCTTTGAATGCTGTCTTTATTGCTCTATACTTTTCTGAATGTTGTAATAAATAAGAAATGAAAAATGGAAGCTAATATTTGAGATCCCATTTTGGTGGTTATATTGTAATTTTTTCTCTGGTTACTAGGTACACAGGTTTGCCATGAAGTAAAAATGCATTTAAAATTAAACTCTTCCAAAATAAATCCTTAGATTTTTATGGTACTTGTAGAGCAGCTTTCACCAGCATAGTGAACAGTGGTTAATAAAGAGGCTTAGCAATGTATAAATTGTGTTCTCTGGATGTTTTAGATTTCCAGCAGCCTCAGCCAGCGTCCCCAATGGGCAGAAAACCTAAGAGCTATAGTCCAGGAACTTCTAGAACTTTGAAAACTAGTTTAAGTTTCTTCTCTAATGAAGAAAAATGGCATATTCTATAATTTAAAAGTATAATGAACACAACTCTTCTCAGGCTTATTCATTCTGACACCATAAGTATTGCTGCTGAGCATATCGAAATACAGATGGAGAACTAATTCAGAAGCATATGCAAGAATTTACTAGTGTTGTGAATTGTTATTTATCCAAAAGCTTTTCAAAACACCAGCAGAGGTTTTGAATAAAATACAGTGTCACTCAACTGTTAAAAGTTCAAGTAAATATAATGTTAAAATGGAAGATTTTACCATTAATGTTATAATGCTATAATCTGTATGGGTGATGCAAAATGTTGTGAACCGCCCAAGGAGCTTCAGCTACAGGCAGTATAGAAATACGACGGCAACAACGATATATTCTGGTGTTCCCCCAGGAAAGTTGATATGCTCCACTGCTTCAAATACAGATGAGTATTTGTAAGATGAGTGCTAAAGCTGATGACCATTGCACTCAACTTTATACAGCCATGCTTAGAAAAACTAGGCACACCCATTGCACTAGAAAGGTAAAAATACAAGAAAGGCAAGGATAGGCGTTACATATTTGCTTTGATCCAAAGAACAAACTAAAGTTTATTAAAAGGACCCACTGAGCCTACCATGGCTTTTCCAGAGGTGTGAAAAAAAGGTTGAGGACCATTGGCCTTCATTATATCTTTATAGATCAGGTACAGATGGCTACGGCAACTTGGCTAGAGTAAGGCTTCTTGCCCAGATGGTTATCTAGCGGCTGGAAATGCATTTCGTTTAAAAACCTGCCTCCATCACAGATGGCCGGATTCTATAAAAATGCATCCTTCTTTTCAGTAATGGCTTTAGTTAGGTCAGTCATGGTGAGTAATCGCATCCAAAACATAAAAAGGTGGGACACTGAGAATAGGAATGTCTTCTCATGACTTTTTAAAACTGTTTAATCAGGAGCATGTATGTATGAATAAATAAACAAATACATAAGGGTTGGGCTTTGTAGCCAAATACTTTTCTAACTTTTCCAAAGCCATGTCCAAGGTCTGAGAAAATTCTTGGGAGATGGTTCCTCACTTTTCTCCAAGATGAGGAGTAAAGTCGGAGGACATCACCAGCACCTCCAATTTTGGACCCCTGTGTTTTCTTACAAGCGAAAATGTTTATTTTGTTTATTAAAATTTGGTATGCTTACTGACTCAGGAGGTATTTCTCTGTCTAAATGGTAGGCCATTGGCTGGCCATTCATTTTCTGGGCAACTGTTTCTCTGCTCTATGAATTATTGTAAACCTCATAGCTCCGCTTATTCAGGAATCCTTGGGCAGCTAATAGTTAGGCTGTGCTAAGTTTTTAACCTGCTAATACAGACTAATTCCTGTTGCTTTCCAGTCCCTTTTCAAGAACTTTGGGTTAGAATTGTTTCTTTTACTAGCACAGCAACACTGAATTGTGTCAGTTCCTGCTTCTTTTTATATCTGGAGCAACAGGAGATGTATCCTGCTCTGAAACAACTATAGCAAAAGTATGCTGCTAGACAAGACTGTAACTTCAAAAGCTTGTAAAAGAGAGTTGTATCAACACCCTGTCATAGAAGGGAGGGAAATGGGATATGGCTTCTGTTGCTTGTGAAAATTAGTAGAAAATCTGCTTAGCTTTCAAAATATAAGCACTAGGTGAAATTGTAGATGATAATACAGATGTGGCTATTGGAAAATCTATTTCTTTTAATAAGTCAATATGTTTTGATACCCACAAATGGGAAAGAAATTTATCTTTCATATTAGGTAATATATACCTAACAACCATTTGTAAAATTTTCTAATGCTTGGACATTTGCAGATGTGAAATTTGGAAAGGGTGAACTTTTTCTAATTAATGTGCACCAAGTGAATTCTTACACTGTACATGCAGCTGCAAGTTACAAACCCGAGGATCCAGGAGACACTTTCCTCTGATTGCCACAAGACAGGATATGATATAACCTGTTGCTGGTGACCTAAAGACACAGGCTATACAATGTGTGTTGTTGGTGCGTGACCATCCACCCCCCCCCCCGGCAAATGATGGTAAAAATAAGTCAATACTCTCAATAATCTATAATTTGTTGTCCCTGAGTGGTACCTCAGAATCTGTGGGATGGTTCTGATCTGATCTTTTAGCTACCTATTGCTACTGTATAAAAAAAAGCAGTCCTGAAACTGTAAATCAAAGCTTCTGATTTGGGTTATATAAGCATTTTAGTTCTGACATCAGATTTCTGTGCTTAGGGCTGGCCCTGAGTCTGGCTAAAGCTTTAGGCAGTGTCCAAAGTGTAAGGTTCTCCTGCAGTTTATCCGTAACCGATATTTGGGACAGCTGGCAGTCCCTTTGCGGGGTTACTGTGTCTTTATATGCATTACTTAAACACAGTAAAATCTGTGCCTAGGTAATATGCGGTATTATGTTTTGGTGTCAAAAATGGTTAAAAATTGCAGGAAGGATTTGTTCATGCCAAGAAAAATGAAGTTTGCAATTTGTGTAGGCTCTGGTTTGTCATCGCTGAGTTCTCCTGTTTCAATAGTATCCACTTTTCAGTGACTGAGTGGTTTGTTAATAGACACTTAAAGTGGTGTGTTAAAAGTTGGATTTGCTAGCAGTTTCAATTTAGGCTGAGGGAACTTCAGCTTCTGTGTATCGGTTAGAATTACTTTTTTTCAAAACCGAAGAATATTTTTATTGGCAAAAATGGTACAATTGAAATATATTTCAGTGTATTGAAACAGGAGACAGGATTTTAAATAGTTTACCCATGATGTACCTCAGACTGCCTACTGACCTTCAACTTAAATAGACCACGGGAAGCTTTACAGACTAGCATCATTTGTCATTAATAGAAGTATGATGGGCCATCTATCTTCCTGTTGGAAAAAGTCTTGTAAATCCTGCTATCTTTCCTTTTACTCCTCCATGCCGCTGTGAATACATGTTTTATCAAGAGATTCCCAGGATGAATTGTTCGGTCAAAATTACTTAAGTAATTTTCCTTGATCCAGCAAAATAATGTCTTCTGAGACTGTATTGGTTCATATAGCTATAGTATGTGGCAGGAAGACGATGTATTTATTATTTCAGTACAGACATTCCTGTAGATTAGTCCACTGGTGTCCTGCTTACTGTGGGCAGATGTCAAGGCTGGAAGAAGTCCTTACAGAAAATCAGACAGTCTGGGGTCAAGCCACCAAAAACCCAGCAAAAGCAACAATGAGCACAAGTGAGAATTCACAGAGGTTGTGTGGTTTAGGGACTGGGCAAGGGAGAATCAAAATACAAAGTCACGAAGCAGTACAGGGTCTGTTCATAGGAACTATAGCTGAAAGAAGGTTACACAGACAAAGGCAAAGAGATAGGAGCTGGTTTAAAGAGATTTTAGTCCAGTAGCCATCCCTGATAACAACCAAAGCTTATAAGGTGCAAGCTTTGAGACCATCAATGGGGGATCAACTGCAGAACATCAAGGAGCCCTGTCTGTGATAAGGGCCCTTCTCATGAGGAGCCATTTGCTAATGTGAAGCCTTTTTCTGCAATAACAGTGATCCTTAGAGCGATTGTTCTGACCTGTCTCTTGAAATAACTGTGATTCTTACAGTGATTGAAACAGTGTTCTACTTGTGGGCTGGATGATTGCTTAGCCTCTGTCTCAGGCTTTCCTCTTGTGGGCTGAGCCCATGGTCAAGGGCACAGTCTCTAAGCTCGAGTTGTTCCTCATTGCAGTTTGTCTCTTGGAGCTCTAGTGTTCCTTCTGTGGGGATGTGACCGCAGGGAAAACATTTCTTCCAAGCAGAACACTTTCTAGAAGAATGCTTCTTTTTGATGATTAGAGCATTCTGAAATACAAGCCTCTCACACCTTTGCACTTATATTCTTTTTCTGATGGTGACATTTTGAACCAATTGAAGTTCTTAACCACTTTTCAAGGGAATACATATATATTGTTAGAATAGGCCAGTTTTGAGCTTAGTACAACCCAAATAAATGTGCCCAGGCCTGGGTTCTCAAGGAAAGAGCAAACTGGCCAAGTCATTGATATTTAACATTGAACATCTAGAAGACATGATAAATGAAAAAGCATCTTCAAGCTGTGGAAATTCAGTTTAATAGTAAGTGTACAATCCTGTCCAGTGCAATTTACTTCTAATTCCAGTTACCTTTGTATCTGAATCACACGATAGTAGGTGTCAGTGTAGTGCAGTCGTTGAATTGTTAGGCTGAGACTCTGGAGACCTGTTCCAGTCTTCAGTTGGCCATGAAGCTAACAGGTGACTTGAAGCCAATCACGGACTCTTAGTCTAAGCTATCTCACAAGGTTGCTATGCAAATAAAATGAAAAGGTGACTCTTTCAGTTTCTTGCAAGAAAAAAGACAGGATATAAAAGTCAGCCTTTTATACCTTAGGCTCAATAGTAATATGCAATATCTGGAAGGACCCAGAATGGACAAAGCTATTCTGTATAGCAATTTGAGTGTTCAGAGCCCTTTATTGTCATTGTAAACCTTCCAAGAACCCTGTAAGATAAATAGTATTATCTTCTTTTTGAAAGGACAGCTGACCTTGAGTTAAAGTATTTTGCAAAAGGCTTCCTAATGTATTTAAGGAAGAAATAATTCTGAATTATGGATTCTCACTGTTTTGTAGTTCATATGCTCTTAGTCTTTCTTGCCATTACACAAGGTTACAATAGAACTGCTGTTGACTTGTGCTAAAGAAAGGATGCATGATATATATTTAAAAATCAATACAGTAAGATGGATTCAACAAAAACTAAATGATTTAAAGAAAACAGTGAAATACAGCCATAATTTAGTCAGGATGCATATCTTCAAGTGGAGCTTTGAAGAACTCTTGTCAAATTTTGAATTTTCAGGCAGGAAATTCAAGAATACTTAAATGCCTTGCTGAAATCAGTGGGAATCAAGAAAAATGTGTTTAGCATTATCTTTCCTCAGCATAGAAAAAAGTGATGCTAACCAACCTTTGCGGTGGTAGATGACTGGATGATAGGCACTCCTTTTTGTTGAATGTATCTATAGGTCTATTTATATGTTATTCAACTGCAGAACCCTTTGATGATAGTCTTCTATGCAAATTATGGTAGAGCATATAATATAATCAGAACGAGTTTCCAAAAGATTCCTAATAGAACTGTTGAAAATCTGCCAGGGGAGTTTTTAGGCTTTCTAGTAAATTTTTTTAATGGACATGCTTGACTCTTGGCTGGTTAAGAGGCCTCAGCTTAGCTGTGGTGCAGTTGCGTTCCAATTTCTAAGCATGATTGGTGGAGAAATACCAGCTTTATTGGATATTATTATGTAATTAGCTGAGTCAAATTATAGGTGAAAATTGAAAAAGCAGCTTTGATCAATCAGACAGGATGTTAAAGCGCTAACTGAGGTTGAGGAGAGGGGTTACTTGCCCATATAATTTATTAATTGTTTTCTTGGCTGCAGTTCCTAGTGTGTTCTCATGGGTATCTTTGCTTTCAGTCAGCATCCTGATTAGTATAACACCTAAGCTAACTTCATTTTATCCATGTAGTACTTCAGCTGCATCACTTAGTTGCCTTTCATTTTTTCTGGAGACCACAATATTAAGCAGGGTGGATGCACAACTATAAGTTTCCTTTGCTTCCACAACAACATATTCATGTTACGATTCTCAACAAAGCTAGGTCTAGGTTTGAGGGGTTCCTGGAAAAAGTGTTTTTGGTATGGGGAAGGGAAATTCTGGGCCCTGATGGGGCTACCTGGATATGGTAGCTGCACTTTAAGCAGTGATAATAGAGTAGGTCTAGGCACCTTTGTAGCATTGCACATTGTTGTTTTCAGTGCTTTGTTGCTTTAAAATGTGTTTGCAATTGGGATAATAGAATTCTTCTTCGTTTTTAGAGTGCAGGAATTCAACTATTTGAATTAAAGTCAGTTATCCTGCATTAGTGTTGTTTCGCACTTTCTCCCAATTTGTCCTCCTTGCATATTACTGGGTTATTTTCAATTTGGGGCCAATTTTCAGAAGTATGCTTATTGCATGTTAACTTCAACTTTTGTGAATGTGCCTGGTTGTGTGAAAGTGTATCCAGTAGGGCAACTCTGCCTCTCGTGGTTCCATAGAGCTTGTGGGACCTAACAATTGTAGAACAGGGCTTTTGCGATTCTAAAATAGCCCCAGTGAAAACAAGTGGAAATGCTTATAGATAATTTCACGCACAAATTGTTCACCTATGCATGCCTACTTAGAAGTTAAGTCCTATTGAATTTATTGAGGAAAACTCAGTTTTAAATTTTCATGTATTATCAACTAGGCAAAATAAAATATACAGAAATAGTGTCCCAAAATAGCATCCTAAATTCAAACTCAAACTTGTGCTTTCAGATTTGTGCACTCTCTTTACAGAAATACAGACTCCCTCTGATATAATCTCCACAGACCCATCAGAAAATCATCCATCATTAAGCTCTTCAAAGTTTAACTGTGAAATCTCAGCAGGGTGAGGAACAGGAACAAAGAGTTCAGAGGAACACCTTGGTGACAACTCAGGAAACAGATGACATCATGAAGAGCTCCAAATGTTTCCCCTGCAGTTGTTGGTACCAAAGAGCTCTGCAGACCAATCAGAATGAAAAATTCCATGGAGCAATGGAGAAGAGTTGTACAATGCAAAAAATGAAGCAAGCAACAAAGGAAGGAAACAACTCAGAATGCTCATATCTAGCAGTGTCCTTAAACGGATTTGTTTACTTGCTTATTACATGTCTAATCAGCCCAGTAACTTAGAACCAACGTAGTAGATAGAGTTTTGGACTGGGACTCAGGAGATCTGGGTTCTCTTCCCCACTTTGCCATGCAGCTCAATGGGTGACTCTGGGCTAGTCACTCTCAGCCCTAACCTATTTCACAGGGTTGTTGTATGGATAAGATTAAGAGGAAGAGGAGCGTTATGTAAGCTACTTGAGTTCCTTAAGGGAGAAAAGAGGGATATAAATATGATAAATAACGAATGTTCTCTAGGCATATTACACACAGTTAAAAAAGTGAAATGTCATGGAACAGCTAAAATATAAAATAAAATGCAACTACTTAAAAATAAAACATAATACTGTAAGAATATAATGCTGTATGCTACAAAACAATGGATAGTGTGGAAGTCAATAAAAGAGAAGTTATTGAAAATATTTGTAAGAAGAAAGATCTTTGCCTTATACAGAAATCATAAAGTGAAAGGAGAATCTCTGAAAAGTTTACTCCATCAGTGAAAAAGACTCCTCCCCTGTAGTAAGCCTTCCTTTAATGGGGCACCTGAGGAGGGTGTCTGCAGGTGACCAAAACAGGTGCAACTGGGAAGAAATATGCCCTAGGGCATTTGGGCTGTAAAGATCAATACCAAAATCATGTCTTTGGATCAGAAATGGACTGGCTTTCACCTTGAATTTAGAAGTGGGTATCATCTAGAAGCTGGAACAAGTTTTGGGTTGCATTTTGTTACAGTTGGGCATAGAGTATCAAAAGGGTATGTGGCCGAGGATGGGGAGTTTCACTAACCAGAAGGACATTGTGTTTGGATGTGGAAGCCTAGTGGGGTAGACTAGGTTGGTGAACTGCAGGCTCTCTTTCCCTGATGTACTCTTAACATGTATTTTTAGTGGTAAAATATAGAAGCATAAATTAATTACGAAAAGCACTGGGAGGGAATGCCACACTCTTAGCAAATGATTAGTTTAGCCAGAACGTGATAACACTGTCTACCTACCACAATTTCCCTATCAATATAAAGAGAACCCTGTATTGGTGAATTTGTACAGTTTCATCTGTCATTACTATTGCAGTGCTGCTTGTGAAACCAAGTTTCTTATCCTGCAGGCACACTTGCTTCTGTTGGCAAATCAGGTGTGAAGCTTATCATTAGATTACATCCACTTCTAATAGGTCGTCTAAGTTAGCTCTTGTAGCTACTACTTGTATGTTTCTTAATATCTTGTATGTCTGGCATGGTGGCAGGGCTATTTCTTTAAATTAAGGAATGCCCCAATCTTAGTTACAGCAGGAAATGAGAAGCCAATGTTTAGCACAAAGGGGGTTGTGTGTGGCCACAAAACCCTTACTTTCCATGTGACAGAAATATAACTTTTCTCCCTAAGATAGTTTTCTATCAACTGGGCTCTATAATGCAAGGATGTTAAAGCAATGATATTGTTAATACCTATGAATGATACTGTTCAGTGGGCAGCGACAGGCCCAAAGATGGACAATTTTCCTGAAAAGTTCTACTGTAAAAATGAATCTCTGATCCTGCCTAATAAGAGAGTGGGACAGATAAAGGATTTTAAAAGCTATTCTGGATCTAATGTGAGCTTTATCACCAGATATCTTTCAGTGAGTGTATGAGTGATTTTGTACTTTAACCAAGGTATGGTCTCCTGTTGGTTAATGTGTGTGTGTCTGTTGACTTTCTTGTAATTTTCTTTCTACTCCATGTGTGACTATGTGGGGTCAGGGATGCAGAGTATTGCTAAACCTGCTGAGTAGGAGTCAGGTTAGAAAGTATGAGCAAATCTGTGATGGCTTACAGTGAAAGCAGAAAAAGCCATGCCATGCCCTTAAGGTACCGTGAGAAAAGCACTATGGAACTGTCATTGTTCCTAACACGTTGACCACTGGCATCCATTTTCTTTTGCTAAGTAAATTGCTTTACATAAGTATTGAATGTGCTACATTTCAGTCTAGTTGATACAGCAAAACAAGGAAATTCAAGAGATCATAGCAAATGACCATTTCTCTTAACAGGGACTAAATGAAAATTGTCAACTAACAGCAGCAA
The DNA here is from genome assembly GCF_004798865.1 of Varanus komodoensis. Lineage (NCBI taxonomy): Eukaryota > Metazoa > Chordata > Lepidosauria > Squamata > Varanidae > Varanus > Varanus komodoensis. The sequence continues at coordinate 4,522,852 of NW_025335761.1, forward strand.
GGGAGAGAAGAAAACAGGGCTTTCCCCATCTGCTGAGATGCCATCTCTGTTAGAGTCCTCACATCAGCTGGCACTTGGCAGGGACTATTCCATTCCATCAGACTTCAGCAGGGAGAAGGGAGACAGGGCAGCTTGTTAGCTCAGCTGAAAACCTAGACATTTCTGGCTTTTCTTTGAACTGATCCCATTCCAGCTGGTTGTTTCATGAACTTTGAAATGTACTAGTGCCTGGATTTGCCTTTTCCTTCTTCTCTCCTCCCTTTTAGTTTTCTGTTGCATCCTTTAGATTGTAAGTCCCAGGGCAGGGGCTGTGGCCTTACTAATGATATTTGAAGCTGCTCTGGGAACAATTTTTGGCTAAAAATGAGTAGGATAAAATACTTCAAATAAATATACACAAAACAACTTAAAATATCTTAGTCAATTTAGATTTTGAAAGCAGCCTCATGAACATTAATAGGATGAATGGTTCATGGACATTAGTTGTATAACCTCTTGTAACTTGGTGGACTAAAGAAAGTTCAGTCATACCAGTTCTGGGTATGTGCATGTGAAGTACATACTTATTTGGATTGAGGAAAAGACTTCGGCTGGTAAAGCTTCATAGGTATGGTCCAAATCCACTAAGAAAATGTGGGAGCAGGAAAATAATGTCTTGCAAGGCAATGCTTGCAGTTTTATATTGCTTTGACACAAAATGTATCCTTATTAGCCTAACAGTTGTGAAATAACAGGCAGAATATATTTTGCTCATTTGGCAGACATTCGGTCTCTACACCTTTTTGGCCAAATGTATGGGTGGAACATCATTGTGTGACATACAGTAATATCCTACAGTCAAATGAAATGAGAGCTGGAAAATGTCTGGTTTATCTTGTTAATTTCCCTTTACAAAGAAAATTTGTTCATGTATTGTGCAAAGCAGATTATTACAGCTGGCAGCATCAGCCATCGTATCTTTTCATCTCTCTCCATTTAAATGAAAGTACATTTTTGTTTGTGGAAAGTAAAAAAAGTGATATAACAGCATGAATAGCTCCCAGACACTGAACAATGGATGTCATATTTGCTGCTCTTTGCCGTGTGTTTGAATTTGGAGTCTGTCACAAAAGCAGTGGAAGAATATTTCTTGGCTTGTGCACATGATCTTTTATTGTGGACGCATTTGCTAGATAATCATAGAAGATATAAAAAGCCTGCACACTAATTTTTTTGGGCACAATCCATTGGGAACTTGTCTGCTGCAAAGGGCCTCTGGTTCTGGCAAATGGAGAAATTCTGTGGTACCTCTCTCACCTAGTAATCTGCTTAGATTAGTGTGTGATGGACTGTGCAACAGTGGTTCCCATCATAAACTGGCAATTCCCTCTTACATATGACAAAACAGGCAAAGTTATTTTTAACAAAACTATCAGATCCAGTACAAACAGAAAATATCATAGCAAATAGCATCTTCCAAGTATAAACCAAGGTTTATAGTACTATTTCGGTAAAAAGTAAATTACGCCAGTTAGCTGTAGTATTAATTATATTTGAATTTTAGATGATTTTATGTATAGATGCCATTAATTACCTATTTCTGCAAAATCCAAACATTTAATAATTCCTGGGTTGAAGGAGACACAGCATTCTTCCTTTATTTAGCACTCCATTTTGTGTGTGTGGGTATGGGGAAAAATAATATTTTCTGTATGTAAATGATGCTTATATCACTGACATTCAACAACACCATCAAAGGGGATAAACCCATATTCCTTCCCACTGCCTGGGAAATAATGTCCCAAATTTTCTGCCAGTTACTCTTGAAAGATTGACAGTTCCACTACATGTGATAAAGGTTTGCTCTTGATGCATTGTAATCCCAGCAGTTAAACTTGTTATTAAATGCAGTTGTATTGTGCAAGTGTTAGCTTCAAAACAGTATCTTACTCTGAGTTTCTATGGTAGTTGAACTCAGCAGAGTTATTTAGCCAATTATTAGTAAGTACTGACCCTATTGCTCTTCCCCATTGAAGTGTACAGTTGTTTCTTTTTACACAAACCAAAGAATGACATAATATTTTGCTAACAAGCATTGGTTTTTAACTAATAAGCAGCTGCTCTACTCTTCTGAAGACCCTGAGTACTGATGTAGGACCCAATATTTTAATATAAAACTCTGTATATAAAAATGTTATAACTGTGCAGGGAAAACTTCCTGTCATCAATCCAATTTTTTCTGTGGACAATATTTGTTCATTATTGATTAAAGATGTAAACCTGCCTTCACTACTCTTTTGTCACATGTTAAATTCTTGAGCATGACCCATAAGATTACATTTGTCATGTCTAATAATGTTTTGGGGGGGGGGGGCTGAACTAAAAAAGTTGCCATGGTATCATCTTTAATGATCTCTATTTAAAGATTTGTATCTTTTCCAGCAATCCATGCTAATATATACATGGAAAATCTACTAAAGATTTTTTGTTTGCCAAATGCATTTCAACTGCTTAGTCTTTCGCAGTGGAAGACAAACAAAACTTCACATGACTGTTTCAACATGGATCTACAGAACCCAGGATCCAAACCAGTATCATTCAGTATGGAGGATATTGGGGAATATTTTTAAATGTTAATGTGGAATATTTTTCCATATTATTTTCCTTTTTTTAATATTCTGTCAATGTTACTTCAAGTAAAGGTTGCCATACAGTTTGAGCATTGCCATGTGTCCGATCTCTAGTTGAAATGTGTTGGACAAACAAGAATATTGACATTAGTAGATTGCCTTTATAATTGGAGACTGAAAATGTGTAAGAGAGTTAAAGGAAAAGGTTTCCCCTTGACGTTATGTCCAGTCATGCCTGACTCTAGGGGGCGGGGCTCATCTCCGTTTCCTAGCCAGCGTTTGTCCGCAGACAGTCTCCGTGGTCATGTGGCTGGCATGACTAAACACCGAAGTGCACGGAATGCTGTTACCTGCCCACTGAAGTGGTACCTTTTTATCTACTTGCATTTGCATGCTTTCAAATTGCAAGGTTGGCAGGAGCTGGGATGGAGCAACGGGAATTCACCCCGTTGTGCAGATTCGAACCGGTGACCTTTCAATCAACCAGCCCAGCAGCACAGCAGTTTAAACCACTGCGCCACTTGCAGTCCCTTGTAAGAGCGTTATATACTTTATTTGAGCAATATATGTTATATATCACTGTAGATTTTAAAATCCGTGTATTTTTCTTTACCAATTTACCTGTATTAGCTTTTGTTGTGAAGTTTTATCCATGTTTTATAAATTGTTCTAATTGTATAGTATTTATCTCATGTGAAATTTGCAGTTATCTTTATTTGGACAGTTCTTTTCCTTCATAGCTCATCTGATGGGCTCAGAATGATACCTACTTGCATCGAGACCTAGGAAACTCTGACTTTGCCTGGTCAGTAGGTCAATATAATAAACTCTGACTGTATCTGATGCTTCAGTTTCAAATCGCTAGCTTAGAGACAAGCTGCTTGTGGCCCTCTTGTGTGTTTGGCCTACAGTCCTCATCAGCTATAAGTAGCACAGCCAATGGTGAAGGCTATTGGAAGTTGCAGGTCAGAACATCTGGAGGACTTTCAGTTATCCACCTCAGCTTCAGTTCCAGTGGCTGAGCTCTGAGATCTGTGCCAGAGCTGCAAGAGATCTGTGGCTGCAAGTCAAGTCATCCAAGAACCTGCCTTGACTTTGAATCGGTTGCAAAGAATGGGAAATGTAAAACAGCTGTGAATGCTCTGTTATACTTTCCAACCACTTCAGTGTATAATTGTTACCCTCTCGATGATAGGCCAAACAATTATTTTGATTTCACTCTTAAGCCAGTATCAGGATTGTAAGAGAAGCTTAGTAGTAACATTATTTGGGGGAGTGCTGGGATTTCCTAAGCTAATTGCATTAATAAATCCTTTTGAAAGCAGTATCACTCTACTTTCACTAAGCCTCTCCAACCTGGTATGCTCCAGTTGTGTTGGATTACAACTGACTGACTCATTATTGGGTGTTGTGATTTGTAAACCAATCCATCAGAGGATACCATGGTTGGGGAAGGGTGATATAGAGAGCTAATGGTCCTGTAAAGTATGCTGAGAATCTGTCCATTTGGGTCTGTCACTCATTAGCAGTGGTGTCTTTGTATCATATAAACACTATGGCGGCCTTTTTCTGAAGATGAAAAGGGGTGGAGAGGAGAGCCCAGAAGCAACGGATTCCATGACTGTGTTGCATGTTAAAAACTACATCTCTGACATAGACAACCCCAGAAGCATTCCCCCATGCTGATTGTTGCTTTTGGAGAACTTTGAAGTCTGGGGAAAGGACATTCTAGGAAGGAAGAAAAAATAAATAAAAACGACTGTCTTTAAATCCCCGCTGAATGTAAAGTTGTCTTGCTTCAAAAGGTTTGTTTGTGTAAATGCCTGTTTTATGTATTTGGTCACACCCGCACAGCACCATTATCGACAAAGAAGTCGCACCAGCATAAAAGTAGTGTAACTAACAGGGATTCTGGTCTGAAAAAGTCCTCAAATAATTGCCTGCTTAATTTCCATTACATTCATCAACATTCCACAGCTTTCATGCTGCTTTCTCTTTTCACTCTTTGTTCTATAATGTTTATTTAGATAGGGTGTTGCTTGATCTTTATCTCTTAGTGCAGAGCTCTTTTCAACAAGTTTTTTTTAAGTGTTTGATCATGATTCATAACTGTTAGCAAGGTTTTTGTGTTGCCAGGGTGTCACTTGTACCCAGGATTTGTCTTGAGCAGAGGTTGGCAGTGTCATTCCAGTTCTGTTGTCAGTCTCAAACTTTATGGTTCACTTAGTTTGAGTTTGTTTATTTAAACATTGTTCTACCATCCAGAGTTCTCTTGAGTGGTTTATGAAATATTTCAATATTAACAATAATACTTGTAGTTGACGTTGTTAGCATCTAGCATCTTAATTTAATAGGGTTATGAAATATTAGTCACCATTATAGACTGCAAGTTAGATTATTGCAAATGTGCTGTGCATGAGGCTACCTTTGGAAAAGGTTTAAAAGTCATCCAAGCATATCACACTAATTTGTACTGGCTTCCTGTAGGTTTTCAAGCCCATTTTTGATCTATAAAAGTCAAGGCTAAAATACTTGCTAAAGCAGGAGTGCCTGTGAACCAAACTATACACTATGATCATTGTGAACCAAGCTCTGCACTATGATCATTGTACAGTGGTACCTCAGCTTATGAACACCTCAATTCACGACCAAATCGGGTTGCGAACAGAAATTTCAGAAAAAAATTGCCTCAGTTCATGAACTCCACATTGGGTGATGACCACGATCCTGGCTGTGTTGCCGCATGAACCCAGTTGAGCTCGTGCCCATCTTTCCCCTGAGCACAATCGCACCCGTCTTCCCTGCATGAGCATGATCGTCATCGTGCCTGTCTCCCCCCCCCCCCCCCCCCACCCCCAGTCTTGCCCCTCCCCCCCCCCCCCCCCCCCCCCCCCGAGCACAATCACAATTGTGGCCGTCTCCCCCTGCCCCAAGCACGATCGCTATCGCATGATTATTGTTTGGACTCTCCTCCAAACAATAACTTTCCCCCTCCACACCTAGGTTAGTATTCTCTACTGTACTGTACTTTGTTACTTTGTTGTTCTCTGTTACTTTGTTTCAAATTTTTGTGATTTAAAAAAAAATTGCAGAACAGATTAAATATTTACATTGAACCTTATGGGGAAATTTGACTTGGCTCACGAACAGTTCAGGTCGCAACCAGAGTCCTGGAATGGATTAAGCTTGTGAGCTGAGGTACCACTGTTCTTTATTAGAAAGTACAGACTTCATTTAGGCCCTTCCCCGAAAAAAGGTTGAAAAGTGATGTATTCCTAATTGTGGAATATTCATCCCAGTGGCACAATTGCTGTTATATTTCTGGCCAAGTTAAGCCTTTCCTCTGCTCCAAGATATTGCGGCCCGAAGATGTGGACAAGGTGCTTGGACGAGTACGTCCCACCACTTGCCTATTGGATCCTTGCCCGTCTTGGTTAATAAATAACTCCAAGCACGGGATTGGGACCTGGATCTTGGAAGTGGTTAACACTTCTCTGAGGGAGGGTCGAGTGCCTGCCCCTTTAAAGGCGGCGGTAATACGACCGGTCCTGAAGAAAGCATCACTGGATCCAGAGATGGCCACTAACTATAGACCTGTGGCCAACATCCCGTTTCTGGGCAAGGTGTTGGAGCGAGTGGTGGCGGGACAACTCCAAGCACTCTTGGATGAAACTGATTATCTGGATCCTTTTCAGTCCGGCTTCAGACCCGGGTACAGTACTGAATCTGCCTTGGTCGCCCTGTACGATGACCTGTGCAGGGAGAAGGACAGGGAGAGTACATCCCTGTTGGTTCTTCTGGACCTCTCGGCGGCTTTCGATACCATTGACCATGGTATCCTTCTGGATAGACTTGCGGGATTGGGGGTTGGAGGCACTGCTCTGCAGTGGTTCCGCTCCTATCTCAACGGTCGATTCCAGAAGGTAGTGCTGGGGGACCATGTCTCTACGTCATGGCAGCTATGCCATGGAGTACCACAGGGCTCCATTCTATCCCCTCTGCTATTTAACATCTATATGAAACCGCTGGGAGAGGTCATCAGGAGGTGTGGGCTGCGGAATCATCAATACGCTGATGATACCCAGCTTTACCTCTCGTTTTCCACTAATCCAGGTGAGGCAGTGGCTGTGCTGAACCGGTGCTTGGCCGAGGTAAGGGAATGGATGAGGGCCAATAAACTGAAACTCAACCCAGACAAGACGGAGGTCCTGTTGGTTGGCGGATCGGGTTTCAGAGAGGGTGGATTTGACCTGGTCCTGAATGGTGCAACACTCCCTCTTAGGGATAAGGTCCGCAGCTTAGGAGTACTCCTCGACCCGGAGCTTTCTTTGGAAGCTCAGGTGACAGCGGTGGCGAGGAGCGCCTTCCTTCAGCTTCGGCTGATTAATCAGCTGCGCCCCTACCTGGAGTACGACTGCCTGGCGACGGTGACACACGCGCTGGTGACTTCCCGCCTAGACTTCTGTAACGCGCTTTACGTGGGGCTTCCCCTGAAGACAGTCCGAACACTTCAATTGGTGCAAAATAGAGCTGCCAGGTTGCTGACGGGGACGGGGCGTTATGCTCACATGACTCCAGTCCTCCGTCAGCTTCACTGGCTTCCCATTGAAGCCCGGGCCCAATTCAAGGTGTTGATTATGACCTATAAAGCCCTAAACGGCTTGGGTCCTGGCTACCTGAACGAGCGCTTACGTCCGTATATGCCCGACCGCCCTTTGAGATCTGCGGGAGAGTCCCTTCTCTGGGAACCCTCCATGAAAGAAATTAGGAGAGTAAGTACTTGGAGGAGGGCTTTCTCTGCGGTGGCACCCAACCTATGGAATTCACTCCCCAAAGAGGTCCGCCTGGCACCGTCGTTACTGGTTTTTCGGCGCCAGGTAAAGACCTTTTTATTTAAACATCATTTGAATTGTTAAAACATATGATCTGGCCAGGGCAACTTCTTCTTCCTTCTCTTTCTCCTCCTATATTTTTATTTACTTAAGTTATACTGATAATTTTAATCTTATATTTGTAAACCAATGTATTTTTTGTATTTTGTATTTAATGGTAATTTATTATGTGCTATTGTATTTCATTGTATTTTATCGTGTTGTAAGCCGCCCCGAGGTTTCGGCAAGGGGCGGCATAGAAATGTAATAATAATAATAATAATAATAATAATAATAATAATAATATTGAACCACATATGATGTGGCTGTTCCTATTAATTCTTTTATCAGTTCCTAGTTTATTCTTATTTTTTTAGTTATTACAACTGTTACTTTTTGAATGTTACAGGTTTTTATTATACTTTAGTGTGTTGTATTTTTAGAGTTTTAATTTTTATGAACTATTCTGAGAACCATGTAATGTAATGTAATGTAATGTATGATTGGTTAAAATGGCAATGATATGATGATTAAGCCTGCCGATATTATTATGTCTTTTCAAATGTAGTTATTACTACCATTATTATTAGTGTCAGGATGCAGAATTGCCCTCTGGGGAACAGATGCTGGAGAATGGGAGGATTGCAGCAGCTTGCTCATTTGCTGTTTCCCTATTCCCATCTCCCATGCAGTTTTGAAGTGTTCCCGACCCTGCTGGAGAAACCTTCTAATCGGCTGTAGGGAAAAGGAGGCACCATCATAAACAACCACATTGCTCCTTCCTTCCAATAGGAACAAGTTTCTGCTGAGCACAAGTTTCAATCCAACCCATGATGCCCTGTTTTGCTACTGAAGTAGCCAATGTGGCAATCTTAACTGTTGTCATCATTCTTGAAATTTCTATGGACTTGTCTACATTCTGCAATTATTCTCTTGATTTACTGGCATACATAACCCCTGGATTCATGATTACTGATAATAAGACATCACTGTTTTCAAAAGCGTTATTCAAGAGAAACACATCTGCATTGCCAAATCGCACTCTAGTAAGCACTTCAAGAGGACTGCAAAAAGGACTTCTATCGTTTGTGTGTGTAGCTATTGCAAAATTTTATGAGACAAAGGCAAAAATCACAACATAGAAAAAGTAACTGAATATGTCCCTAGCATAATTTCTTTTCAAATAGTTGCTCTCTTATTTTGGGGAAACACAGTAGTGATGCAAAATTATGTGCGTATTCTTGAAAGGCAAAACCATGCTTCTTTAGAGAAGGTTTAAGATTCTAAAAACAATAACATTCTTCACAATGAAAAGGTATTTTAAATATTTTTCTCTATAAGAGATGCAGAATGTCCTGGTTTGATATTATTTTTCCATAATCTATACACTGCATTTACATTTTATTGCACTGTTAATCAGAAATGACACAAGAGAAAGAGTTGATGCAGTGAAACATTTTGCTGCATCAACTCTTTGCTTGTTAACTTCCTGAGTCAGGAATACCTATCTAGATTATTCAAAGCAATATAAATTGCAGATGAACAGAGGGGAATTAATTGCTTTAAAGAGGCTAGAAAAATAGGAAAACTTTCTGAGCTTTTCTGAGAGCTTTTCTGCACCAGACATCTGTTGTGCACTTGCTTACAATAATTTGTGGGTGCGTTACACACTGACAACATCCTTGAGGACCCCTTCCATGATTTGTAAACCATGTCCATGACTGTTTTTATATTGAAGAAAGTGTGATGTTCTTTAGAAATGGTGTTGTAAGAAGCATATGTATTCACACAATTCTGCTATAGCACAGTGCCAACTTGTGGTAGGTTGAAGCACTATATAGAGAAGGAGAGAATAAAAAAGCCTTGGAGAAAAATGCATTTACAGGATCTGTTCTTGATCCTGCAAGAATTGAGAAGTTGAAGCCTTGGTATAAAGTGGTGACTTAAAAGCTTCATATAGAGAAACCCTGAGTTATTCACATTATATTTAGTCTTTCAAATCTACACATTAATAATTTTTCTTTTTTAAAAATGTCTCTCTCAAAAGTACATGTAGTTTTCAGGCAGTTGTGTTTGCTGTTTGGCTCTTATGGTGAATGCTTTTGCTTTAAATGAAATCTGTAGGCCAATGAAGTGTGTGCTGCCAACATAATGGACAACAGCAAAGTTCAGTCCTTAGTTACTCTAGTTACATGGCCATTAATAGTTAAATTATTCATGCAGTGTCTCTTTCAGCGGAAGCTTTTTGACTGCTGGGTATCCGCTTACATTTGGCATGTTAATAGCTGGAATTATAGGAGGTGTGCTACAGGTCTCTGAGCTGAGCATATGGAGCAGTGGAAGAGTCGTGTCTAAATACTAATTTTCTGATGCCTGGATGCAAAGTGCTTACATTTGGCAGATGTGGGTACTGAAATAAGAAATCACATTCTTCGGTATTGGTCATTGATCCTTTGCAGAGCTTAATGAATGTTGGAATAGGTACGACACAATCACTTTAATAAATTGCGATGGCTGCCATTTCAAATAATGTGACATTGTGGGTACCCAGTGACTTTCTCTTTGTGAACCCTAAACAAAGCTGCATATTTTCCCTTGCTGTAACAATTAATGCAACCGTCTTTGTTACTTGATGTGACAGTGTGTCACAGAGTATTAGCAATTACAGAGAGAAGATCCTTACCCTTTGGGAAGTTATCCTAAGGCACAGGGAAACAGGCTGTCTTGATAGATGGTTTTGTACAGATATAAAGGCCGGAAAACTAGGGCCTGTTTGCTCTTGCTCTTCCCTTCCAGCATGTTTCTAGAAGGAGATTAAAAGCTAGATTCTATTCAGTTAACCATAGTTGATTGTTGTGTCTAAACTCTAAATTGTGGTTAATCTTAACTATAACAAGGACACTGGAAAAACTAGCTTCATAAACTATGGTTTGAAGTTAGTTAAGACCAACCATCCATCTAGGTTTGAGCATAACTGGAAAGTTAGGAAGAAGCACAAGCTTCTGAATTCCTTGTAGTTATGCCAAGAAGGAAGCAAAGGGATTTGGGAGCTTAAGGTTCGCTAGGCTTGCTTTCATAATGATAAACAATGGTTATGTATTACATATGAACAAGGTAAAATGATGGATTACCTGTTTACCCAGAATTTGATCAGTGTGTGTGTGTGTGTGTGAATGTTGTCTCTCTTCCAGTATAGTTAGTTATATGCAATAATGCTGACAGCTTCTATAAACATAACGCTTCAGGCTTGCTTTGTGTTCCTACATTTTAGAGCCAAAATAAATGTTATGTGTAGTACCTACTTACAGGAAGCAGGTCACACACTGCTTTGTACCTTTTCTGTATCCTCAGAGAACAACAACTGAAATTCATACCAAAGAACTCAGACCAAATGATTTGTTAGCTACATAATGGACATGCGCCTCTCTTTGCTTCCCTTGGCAAAAAAATGCTTAATTAAGTATAATTTTTCTTGGGCTAATTAATAAATTTCCTGCTGAGGAAGGAACATAATTACTATATGCCTACTATATTAAGGGTGCATGTTTAGACAGAAAATGTATGCTCAGACAGAGAAAAGGCCTCCAATGTGCAGCATGTCCCAGTCAGCCATGCATAGGATGTTCTTTAACTAAATTTTTGAAAGTCTGCTGGTACAGAGCAAGCAGACAGTCTTGAAGGCAAGCTGATCTAATTTGCCATTATACATGTTTGCCTTGTATGATTATGGGTTATCAGAGAGTCCACAAATTAGAAATACCCCTTTATACAATTTCATTATCTCTTTGGCTAATCCTGCCTTCTTTACCAGATTGTTGCATAGGAAGCTTCACTATATGTGAAGCTTTTCAAATATTCAGGGGAAACCTATAAACATGAAAAGCATTATATAAATACCAAGTTGCCATTAGGGTGTTCTTGGGGCCAACATGTTATTTTAAGTTCTTATTTAGACTATATAGATTACTCCTTTGCAATAGGAGTTGCAGGAGCAGGGCCTCTAATTGGGCTTGGCCACCCTGCAATAAAAATGGAAAAAAGCAATCTCTGTTTAAAGTAATGTCTACTTTGGCCATCAATACATCATTAATACATGGGCAGGTTCCTTTCTGCTTTAGTGTATGCAAACATGGGTTTATATATGCTTTCCCTTACACGGAGAAGATAACATTCCAGTGCATAAAGAGTGAAGAACATCTTTGGAGTCCTCTTTTTTTTTTTAATGGCAGGATTTCCCCCGCCTTCCATCTATTGTGCCTGGCTTACCTTATGCCAAAAGCAGAAGTTGTAGGACTATTGGTTTTAATGGAAGAATAACAATTCAAACTGGAGTCTGTCCCAGTTACAAGTCACTTAACCCTGTCTAGGATTATTGCATGCTTTGTATATAGTCTTGGTAAAATAGCTGCAATTTACCATACTCCTTGGGATATTACCAAGTTGTCTTATTAGCAACCATTGCTCATCTTTGCAGCCTGAAGTCTTCTACTCTTCATGCCTTTATTTTATTCCCGTTCTTCATTGCAAAAACTATGAAGCTATCAGTTAAAATTACATAATGTGATGCTCATTTTGTGTATTGCAAGTCATTATGTACATCATTGCTAGCTGAAAGGCTGTCTTAATATTTTATATACCATACCTGACTAGCATTTCACTGTGGCCATTTTTGTGTTTTAAATTTGTCATTTGTGTCACACAGCAAGATTAGTCCTTATTCTGTTGTTACTCTTCCTCTGGAAAATGCTTCCTATGACAGTATGCATTTATTTCCTATCTGCATTGGCAGAATATACATTCTGGTGTGTGTGTGTGCGCGCGCACATGTGTGCGCACACTTTCAGTGAGGGTTTCTTTTGTGATGACTAAGTGAAGTAGATAAGGTGAAATTAAACTCCTGTGAGAAGAATGTGGCTGGCTTCAATATAATTCCTGCTGTGCATCTTCATAATAGTTTTGTTTCCCATTGACAAAATGCATATGCTGTTCATTTTTATTATTGATTTGCTTACAGAAAGCACTTGAAATCTAATCCAGGCAGGAAACAACTGAGTGACATTATATTTTGCATGCATTTCTTAAATTTATTGCTGAATAAAGCACATTAAAAAGAGGAGAGAGAATCTAATGTTTTACAAAAAAAAAATGACTATGACTACTGTTAGTTTTTAGATAAGTGGTAGTTATTTCCGGTAATTATGCTATTTTAAAATAAATAATTATATTCCTATCCATTTAGAATGTTGTTACCTCAGTATGTAATTAATAAAGTGTATATATTGACAAACCAATTGTCATTATCCAGAGACTGTATTTAGGTGCTTTCATAGCTTTTGCACACGGTGATGTTGCTTGGGCAGGAAGGAGGCACGCTGAGCTAGTTGCATAGTACTTTGGAATATGTCAGATGACCTGAAGTTCTTCTCAAGAAGGACAAAATGTCTCCATTATAAAGTTATACCTGCTGCTTGCTGTTTGTTGGGCATACTAAGGAGAAGGATTTCAGAAGTTGAGATTATGAAGCTGGTAATGTGCTAGATACTCTCTGAGTTGATAACAGAATGGATAATGCATTTTGCTGGACATGTGCTCCACGTGAATAAACAATGCCCATGGTGATTAATTGGATACCACTAGGTGGTCGCAGGAGGAGAGGAAGACCTGGAGTCAAGCTTCCGGAATGACCTAAGAAGTAACAACCTTGAATGGAAGTATAAAGAAACCGTTGCTGCAGATCAAACACTATGGAAGACACTTGTAGCCCAATGTGCCCCCCCCCCCACACACACACAGGACGCAAAGAAGAAGAAAATGTGCTGGATGAGGAAAAACAAACTGAAGCTGAATCCAGACAAAATGGAGGTGCTTGCTGTTAAGGGTTTGTGTCGAGGATTAGAAGTATGTCAATAGTTATAGGTGGCAGACTCCCCCTCAAAAACTATGGGGATGCCACTTGACCAGGCCCTTCAAATGTCAGCTCAGGTAGAAGCTGTGGTCAAGAGTGTCAGCGGTCAGCTTTGGCTGATTTGTCAATTGCGTCCCTTTCTGGAGGAGAGTGACTTGAAAACATACTGCACGCACTGGTAATTTCTAGGCTCGTTTATGCAGTGTGCTCTACATAGGGCTACTCTTGTTCCTATTCTGGAAGCTGTAACTACTACTAAATATGGCAGCCAGGTTGGTCTCTCAGTCGTCATGGAGATACCTTGTATTACCAATACCTTTGCACTGGTTCCCAATATGTTTCTGGATGCAGTGCAAGATGCTGGCAGTTAAAGCCCTTCATGGCTCAAGTCCAAAAGGCCTTCAGGAGTACCTCTGCCAATATATTCCACCTTACCTACTATAATTCCCTGGGGATAACCTGAAACTTGCCTCTTTAAGATTAAAGTCTACTATCTAGAAGACTTTCTGAGTGGTTGCCCCTAAACTTTGGAATGGCCTGCTGGAAGGGATACATCAGTTATCCCAGATTTTTTCCTTTAAGGGAGTTAAAGACATACCTTTTTTGACAGGACTTCCCCGATAAGTTGTATTTAATGTGCTTGTTTTTAGTTGAAATGTTAACTACTGTTTGTAATGTGAACCAGTTTTCCAAGCTCTAGACAAAGGGGAAAGGGTTAACTCAGGAATTACCAAAATGCTGGAAAAACCAGTTTCAAGTCTGGTGGGAGCTGTCAGCAAAGGTCTTAAGAGACACCATCCTCCCTCTTGTGTTTGGAGAACTCTCCAAATTGGTCTCAAGGACACAGGAGATAATAGGCAATGACTGGTTAATGTTGGGCTCCTGGAGTTAATGACCAGACCCTGGGACTGGAAGTTGGGACATTGCCCCATGGTCAGTTGATCTGGGCTAGCAGAGGGATTAAGGTATGGATTAAGGCAGAGCAGGGATTAAGGCATGAAGAGTTGAGCAACTTGTTCTTCTCTGGGGAGAGGTTCTATTCCACTTTCTTTCTTCTGTATTGAAGACTGCTGTGGCATCCTGCATCCGCTGGTGCTGTTAGAAGGTAGAGTTGCAGTGTCTAGGCTAGGACAGAAGTTGTTATTTTCTTGTCCGAGTGGGCCAACAAGGCCCTGGGAGTGGGATTTTTGGTTTTCTTCTTGTTGCTGCCCAAATCTCCTTTCCCACTCACTTTACCTTCTTCCCTGGTTTTAGATTGTATATTTTAGACCATCCACCCCATTAACCTCTTAATGAAATTATTTTCCCCCCAAGCTTAGGTCTGTGGTGTGTTGAATCCAGTGGCTGATCCAGGGTTCTGGAACCAGGGAATTACTGGGCAGGATTTGGCCCACTTAGCCAGGGACGTAGGGACTCTCAGCCGGATTTCCACTACACTGTTGGCTTTAATCTCTTAAACAGATCAGTTAAATTAATCTCTTAACTTCCCAGAGTCTGTGGGAATGAGGCTGGTATAGAAGAATCTAAATAAATATTTACCAGAGAGGAATTCACCAGATTGCGTGCTGCAGCATCTTCACAGAGATCTCTCTGACTACTGCTGCTATCAAACTGTTTGTCTTTATAGTAAATGAACTGATTTGTTGGTCACTTCAATAAATTACTAATACATATGGCCGTTAAGCAAACTGTGTTCAACCCAAAGATAAAGAAGACTGTTAGAAGCATATGATTATATGTAGTCCCACAAGCCACTTGTATCCATCATTTCCAAGGATCCTGATGCATAAAAAGACATTTTTTTGGTTAAAACAAATTAGATTTTTAGAAAATATAATTATCATGATTTATATAAAGTTTCATCTGTAATGGATTGAGCTAGAGGTCAACTAGACCTATGGAAATCAATAGGGTGTAGTAATTACATTAAAGCTTACTGACCCCAGTGGGTTTTCTCTATGTATGGCTAACTTTGTCTCTTTCCCCCCACATGTTTTAAAATTAAATATTAGTTTGAGATGAATACATAAATCCTTACAATGACCCCTTAAAACTGGATCATGTCTGCCCCTCAAAACTAACACTGACATTAAATTAAAGAAATATTACCCAGCTAATTGACTGATTGAGATTTCATTTGAGTAAAGCACTTGTTTTAAAGCGAAGAGAACATTTTCCTTGCTTTGGAATGCATGTATGTTTTGAGGGAGGACCAATTTAGATTATCCAGTCTATATGGGAAGGGACAAACCTTCTTTTGAGATGTATTTCCTACTGTCAACTTTTATAAGCAGTTGAATTAAAACAAAAACAAAACATCTGAATTTGAGCCTATGCACAAATTAAATCATGGTTCATTTGGAGCTGACGAACCAGGCTCTGAAACTACAGTTTGAAGCTGATCTATAAATCACTGTGGTTTACTGTTAATTTGATTTATGATAGACCATTGACATATTACAGTAAGGGCCAATTTTCTATTTCAAGAACTGACTGAGCTGTGGAAATGGGTGCTGCTCCATCTCAGGAAGTGCTGTACCATAGTGAACCTAAGAACATGAATCTTGGGCAGATGAACAAGCAAAAGTAGACAAGCAGCTGTAAGCCATGGTTTGCCTGTTGTATTTCTGTGGTGTGGTTTCTTAACTATGGTTAGCACAAATTATAGCTTGTATTCTCTCTGAACCCAGCTGAAATGTAGCATAGTGAGGGGTGGGGGAAATGACTAGATATAAGTACTATAAATAGAATTATGAATTAACATGGCTCAATGCTAGCACCAAACCAAGTTTTGGGTTAGGGTTTGGTGCTACCTTGTTTACCTGTTTTGACATTATATGTTTGAGCAACCTCCTTTTTGGTTTTTGTTTGGTTTTTGCTTTCTCTCCTAGTTCAGGGCAACTCTTTTCTTCCTTTCAGGCAAGGCGGAGCACACCCTAGTTTCTGACCCAAGTTTGAAGTGCAAGTGTTCAGGTGAATCATAGCTTGCTGGTTCAGGTGAAATAACTAACAGTGGTTTGCCTCAAATCAGAAAATGAAGAAGAGGATTGTTCACACAAGGGAAGAAAAAATTCAGAAACTAAGGGCCAGGAAAGTTTTGCTCGTAAAAGAATAAACATGATTTAGCACTACAGCTAAATCACCTTAATCAGCTGTATGTTGCATGAGTAATGCTGTATTCTTCCTACTGGACCCAAGACTAGCACATATTGTTAGCACTGAAATCCAAGGAAGGGCATCCTTTATATTGCTAGGCCTTAAGGGTGATGCCATAGTCAGTCCAATTTTAACCACTCTAACCAGCTGAGTTCTGAAATGTGTGCAGTTCTCAAATTATGCATATTTATGAGCAAGCAGCATGGATATTTACTTTTCATCTCATTGAGAAATACTGTTTTGCCCTGTAATTACCAACTCTGAAATGCATAAACCTAACAACCTGATCCACATTCACTCAGAAACAAATCTCCCATTATTTAATGTGACTTACTTTCAAGGGAAGTATCCAACAGTGACATTCTGCAGGCATACATTATGTTGGGTTAGCAGAAAAGATCTCTAGCTCAATACCAATGCCTTTACTTGCATGATGGAACTACTTTCCATGCCAGCTGCAAGGATGCAAGGATGCACTTGGAGTGCCCACCTCCAGCTCCTGGGTTGGAACACATTGGCACAGAGAATGCAAATGACCCTGTAGCCTCCCCAGATGATGTCTAGGGGCCATAGGGATTGTTTTCTTGATCATCTGAAGTACAAATCTTTTTTTTTTTTTTTTTTTTTTTGTAGTCTTCTAGTTAACACCTGCCACTTCATCACTGTTGGGTTTTGGTTCTACACAGTTCAGTTTTAAGAACTGTGAAACCCCAGTGATTATACCGGGGCTTCCGGATCTGAGTATGTAACAAGCTACAATGCTTTGACCATGGAAATTGTTTTGTTTACCTAGTGTGATAATAAGGTTTGTTATTTTATCTGTTTGTTTTAGGTATTTTAACTAATTGGTAATGATAAAATTGCACTTACATACTCAGTGTGAATGCTGTATAACAAGGAATTACTGTCAGGGATAGAATATAAACAATCTGATACTGTGAATGGCTATCCAAACATTTGTGGGGGTAACTGAGCTGGTTTTGAAATTCAGTTTGCAATTGTGGATTTTTAATGACCCATTGTATAGTTAGGAGACTTATTTAGTCTTTTCCCCCCATTGGTCATGATCAGTTTTAAACCTTTCACTTACATGTGTCTTGTGATTGGAAGCACTTGTCAGTGACAGAACTGTTCTTGAGCAGTTTCTTAGATTCATTGTCTTTATATGTTTGCTTTTTGTGCTTTTATGGCTGGAAATTGTAGACCTGGAAAAATATTTGGCTTAGCACAGTTTAACTAGATACGGTCTTCCTTTGCAATGTGAAAATGCATTTGCTAACACACAATAGAGAGTCTGTATGGAAACATAGCCAGTATGTTTAACTTCCCAGGCATATACATAATATAGATTTATAGCAACCTTAGTTGATAAATACTGGCAAGATTGCATACAAAACAGGAGCAGTGAGAACCGAAATCTCTGTGGCTGGGAGAAAGAGAGATTAGCATGCTCAGAGGGATGCCAGGTTAGCAAAATTACAAAAAGGGGCAGGCAAAAATCCTCTCAAATCAGTGTTTTGTGTATTGCCCTCGGGTGCTTACCTGAAAGATGCCAGTCTCTGCTTACATGGGACACACTTGCTAATCTCCCCATATAGGCACTGATCAACTGTTGCCTAAGCTTCATGTGTAATGCTTTTCAAAATTAGGTACTTATTTTCCTTTTTTGGTTTTGAAGCAGTGAGAGATCGAGCAGCTTCTAGTGTTCACTCTTTTCTTCTCTTATACTTTCTTTTCTTTTTCTTCTTACGAGTATATCATGTCTGAGCTACATGCCCATTCCAGAGGAATTGTCAATAAAAAGGTTGGGATTTGTGTTCACTAAGGGAACATGTAATCACAGTCAGACTCAAAAGCAACAAATAAACTATGGCAGAGAATTAAATGTGCAAGAAATATATGTATTTCAGGACCCATAAAAGACAGCATTGGGCATGTGGTAAAATTCACTACCATCAGGTTTAATTATGCCCTTTACTTTAAATGATTTTAACATGGAGTTAGACAAATTCATAAAGGGTAAGTCTATTAATGACTAAGTCGATATTCCTATGGGAATTCAGAGGCAATATGGCTCTCTATAGGATGAGCTAGAGCATTCCAGGTTCTGCTTGTAAGCCACTCCTGGAATCAGGATCTTAGGCTATATGGATGTTGGATCATATGTAACAGAATTTGAGGAGAAAAGATGTGTGGATTTCAGATATCAATTTACCCAATTTCCATCCCTCCTCCTGCATGGGACTGCATGAGGACTTTGACATGAAACCCAGGGGCTGCACAGTGAATTACATTACCATATCATAAAGTGCTTGGAATATACTTATTTAATTAATCATTAAACAAAGGAGAAAACCACTGCTTAATTTTAAGAAGATTTTAGGACTAATTGAATGATTCTGGGGTGGCCTAGCCCTTTCTTCCCCATTTCTCCCACCCAGAAATCCTCCCATGTGACTTCCATGGCCCTTCCTTTCCTCTTGGAATTGGTGTGTTGAGTGTCTTGTACTTGAGCCAATGAACTCTCCCCGGCGGCTTCTGGGCACTCCTTCTCATGAGCACAAAGGCACTCGGGAGCCGTGTCTTTGTGCTCATCACAAAGCAGTGTGGGACATGCTGGGGTGAGCCTCAGGAAGGGAGCGGGATGGGCCGGCGGCCTTGTAAGAGTTTGCTGCAATCATGCTTGTGCCATCACTGGGATTGAAACTGAGGGGTGGAGGGTGATGGGCAGCTCTGGGTGGCAAGAGGGCTATAGAACAAGACCTTGGGGGTTGCAGGTGGCCCATGGGCCATGTGTTGGGCCACACTGACTTATAGACTACCCAATAGCTGAAGTTCTCTGAGTGGTTCACAATCTATAAAAATACGCACTCAGTAAGAAACAGTAATAAACACTCTTCTCTTATCATAGTCCTACCAAACCTTCCCTCTAACGTTGCCATCCTTGTTTAGGAAAGCTTTTGTTTTGCAGTGTACTTGCCCTTCACCGCTGAAAAACGGCAAGCATGTCATGGGGGCAGTCTGGCAGAGGCGGGGCTTTATGAGTTGGGCTCCAAATGTATCTTAAGAAAGATTGCAGACTCTTGTGCAAAACTTCAGTTCTTATTGAAGTGCCTTGTGCATCTTTGTGCTGACTTAGAAATAACTTAATTCTTACAAAGAAAACCAAATATGAACACTCCTTCAGTCCTGAGCCCTTTTCCATTCAAGCACATTTGTTTTGGATTGTTAACCTTTACAGAATATATTGCAGCCAAAGTGCAGACAGAGCAGTACTGTGACCCCTGGATACCCTCTAGAGGCCATAGGATACTTCAGATTCCCAGCTCCAAGGTCAGAAAAGAGCTCCTACCTCAGAGATAATATTAGGCTTCAGTTGCTCCACAATTGGATTCTCTTTCTCTAGTACCTGTAGTTACTTTATTACTGCATAATTATCATTATTGCCATGCTGTATTGCGTTTAAGATGTTTTAGTGTATACAGAAATGTTTCTTAAGTGTATATATGCTTATTCTGTAGATGATCTTACTTTCAAATAAATTTGACTTAAAGATGATCTCAGGAATAGAACTTGTTCTTTACCCAGGGACCAGGTATACTAAAATATCAAAACTTTCAAAAGATTTTCCTTTTTACACTGTAATCCAAGAGAGCCTTGACTATTGGACAGTATGAAACAAACAAACCAATAAATTCATCTTAAAATTACAAATATTGCACATGGTTGTTCACTGCCCTGTACTTTATGTATTCCAACACATATAAAAATACAGTGCTGTACATTCTGTTGTTTATCTTCAACCCTTAACCCAGATGTTTCTTAATATATTCCTCTATGCCAATCCGAGATTCTCAATGCTTTTTTATATTTTTCTCTTACTGTTAGAAATGTTACCCTTAATGTTAAGGTGAAATATTCTTTGCAATTTCCACCAATTTTGTTCCAAGTTCTTCTCTTTGGAAGAGCAGAACACATAGCTGCTCCAGCTTCTACAACCCCAACCTTGTTCTTCTCCAACATTCTGGAATATAATCTAATCAGCATAGCCATTGTGCATGAGAGGAGTTGTAGTCCAGTACATAGAGGATACGTGGAGGTTGAAGCAGACTGCCAAGGCACCTGGTAAGCTCTCCTTTGCAGGAACATTTAAGTGGTCCGAATATTGTAGTTACAATAGTCTTGCAGAGCACAGGTGATGATGCCGGCTGTGATGATGCCGGCTGACTTCCAAGACTGTATGATAACTTACACAATATCCCTTCTCTAAAATATCTTAATTTCAAGAAAATTCCAGTAGACATGAATAATCCCCGTAGATATGGTTCCTTTTAAAGGAGAATTGTCCTGCTAATTATATGCAAAGTGGACTCCCTAATTTTGCTGCGAAGGGGAAATTGCCCCTTATTCTGGATAAGTGACTGTTTTCAGTTCTGAGATATAGCTTGGCTTGCTGCACTGTAAGGAAAGTCAAGAATAATTTTGGGACATGTTCATATGGCTTAAGAAATGATTTTTATGGAGAAAAACGTGTGTACCTGTTGATGCTCTCACTGAGTGAAAGACACCAGTAAGTAAGGTGGTTATTTTCCTCCCCTCTGGTGGTATTTGGCTGGCTCTTCATTTTTTTGAAATTGTTGCATTTGGCTAACATTTAGTCCTTCTGTCAAACAGATCCTTTTCTCCTTAGTAGAGGTAGAAAGATTTCTTTAAGGCAACTACATGGAGACTGTTTCCTAAATAATCAAGAAACTTCTGCCCTTCTTTGCCCATTGCCCATTTTGAGTTGTGTAGGACTTTATATTGGTTTGGTGCCATCTACAGCTTCCACGCAAACTTTGTTTTGCAAATGGCATATGTTCCCTGTTTCTTTCAGGCATTAAAGAGGCCCTTGTGAGATTCATCCCTGTGTTTATTTTTGTCTCTGTCCAAGCAGAAGCAACAGCTGCTGTGGAGACAGCTTAAAAGCCAAGGCTGGGGATTTCACCAAGAATCTCCAACTGTGAAGCCAAGCCATGCAGTGGGATTAAGCTAGGCTCAGCCCATTTGGGGATTAATGATTCTTAAATCTATGTTGCAACTTTCACACAGTGTGCGCACGAGTGCACACACACAAATCCATGCACACTTGATTTTTGGGGTATTGTGCACAAATCGATGGATGCAGCTACCTCTCAGATAAAATATGTCAGTCATGTAATACTTTGCACAAGAAGTAGAAGTTATATAAGGAAAACCAGAGGATTGCTTGCTGAAATAGCAGATAATCTTACTTTCACCACCTATGATCTCAGGTTTGTTTATTTATTTATAATGGACAATGCCATCCAAATGGGGCTGGCCAGAACCCTCGAAACTCAGAAAATTACAGGCATCCAGTGGAAGGAAGAGTACATAGGCAAGGATGGCCTCCATGTTTCCCTTGCCCTCAAAAGCAGCCATCTAAGTGTTTTGCCCCTCCTTGTGTGGAGATGGAGGTAAGACACTGTCTAGATGCCTTGTATCCCAGTGAATTCTCACTCTCCCCCCTGCCCACTAAATTTGGAAATCATGAATAGACTGCATACGGGTACAACAAAATCTAGAGCTGCTCTGAACAAATAGGGTTTTTCGGTGACGCCTGCCCTTTGTGGTTGTGGTGAGATGCAGACAACAATGCATATGTACACCTGCCTTTTGTGCTCAGATCAGTGCACACTTGAGGATCCTATGGCAGCACAACAGAATGCATTTAATGTTGCTAGCTTCTGGGTTAGATCTGTTTAACTTGTACATGTTTTAATTTTATATTTTAAATTTCTTGTTTTATGATAAGTTCTAGCCTAATATGTCTTATAATATGCCTTATTTTAATTGTGATGCTTCTGACGCAAATAAAGAATTAGCAATATGCAACCATTTCATCGTGCTAGCACAAATGGCATTGTACTTAGTGGGAAATGAATTTCAGACTGTGCTCAAGAAAAGAAACCAAATAAGAGTGCAATCCTAAACACATTCAGACAGAATAGAAACGTGCATTAAATTGCACCTTAAAGTAATGTTTGTGCAACCAGTCTTGCATTATGTTTGCAACCGTTTGTACAAAAGAAAGGGTTCTTGGAGTTCTGCTTGTGCTATTTGAGTTTGCAGAATGACACCGTTAGATACTTACATAAGTTTGTCTACTGTTTATTTCAGACTTTATTTACTGCCCTTCAAATAAATTTCTAGAACTATTTACATAAAGCTGCTTCATTATTGTTTAAATGTTTAAATGAAAATTGGAAAATACAGCTGAAATAAAATAGAGTCTATTGTCAGATTCCATTTATTTCTAAGAAGGGCCAGTTCAGAAATAAGTGTAATGTCACGCCAATTGATTATTCAGTGTTTGGTGATTGGAATCCACTGTATTTGAGGGGATTGTAGTGTTTGACACTATCCACTATCCTATGCTGATTTTTAAAGAACAGCACTCAAGCTCAGAAACTTAACTTCTTCTGACCAGCAAAACATTACATGATAGGAGTAAGCGGAAAGCACTAAAACAGTAAATAAGTCAGGACATCTCTGTACAAGTGACTTGTCTTAGGAATAGTTGATTCAGTTCTTACCCATCTTGATAGAAATTACTTCATTATTTTTCAGGGGGAGGGGGCAGAAGAGCATCCCCAAATAACAAGGAAATGACTTTACCACACTGATCTGCAGTGTATGGAATATCATCACAAGGAGCTTGCTCTCTTCTCTGTGAACATGTGTTCTAGTTGGGAAAGAGTCCAACCTGCTGCTTAGATGGCTGTCAGAAGCTCTTTGCAGCAGTAGATCTTGTCCTGGTGTGAATTGCTACAGCCAACTGTAGCCAAAAAATAATTACAGTGGTACCTTGGCTCACAAACTTAATCCGTTCCAGGACTCTGGTTGTGACCCAAATTGGTCGTGAAAGTTAAATTTCCCCATAAGACTCAATGTAAATAAGGTTAATCCGTTCTGTAACCATTTTTTAAATTGGAAAAATGTGAAGAAAAGTGACAACAACAAAGATTGCGGCCATCTCTCCCCCCACACACCCCGAGCACAAGTGCGGCCATTTCTCCGCCCCCCCTCCCAGCATGACCGAGATTGCACCTGTCATCCCTGGAGGCACCCATCATCCTTACAGGCACCCGTCATCCCTGCGTGCTGGGGGGTGGAGGGGGAGAGACTGGCACAATTGCGGGTGCACTGAGGGAGGAAGGGGGGTGCAAACGGTGTGCTGGGGGACAGAGAGACGGGCGCGAAAGGGGTGCACTGGGGGAGGGGGAGATGGGCGCAATCTTGGCCATCTCCCCACTCGATCGTGCTGGTTTGCGGGGGGATATGGCCGAGATTGCGCCCATCTTTCCTGCAGGAGCGCGACTGTGATCACGCATGCCTTCCCTGCACGAAAGCAACTGCGTTTGTGGCCATCTCCCCACTTGGGGTGGGATGGGGAGATGGCTGAGATCTTGGTCGCCACCCAATGTGGAGTTCGCGACCCAAGTCAAAATTTTAATGAAATTTTTGTTCATGACCCGATTTGTTCATGAACCAAGGTGTTCGTGAGCCGAGGTACCACTCTATATTGCCTTCTTACCCAGAAAAGGAACTGCTCAGTGACAGCATAACCCTCCCCACTTTTCGTAAGTTAAATGAAAATCTTTTGATTTACACAAATTTACTTACATTGTTCATGATATTAAATGACCTTAAAGTTAAGTACGTAATATAGCTGCAATGTGAATGAGCCTAGTTGTGTAGAAGGAGGGCTAGACAAGGGTTGACATATTTCTTTAGACGCAAATCTTGGACCTCCTCCTCTTGGATACAAACCTGAATTTGGTGAAGGAAGGTCAAAGAAACCAGGAACAGTGGCTCCAGGAGGCTAGTCTTTCTTACTAGTGTGGTCTCTTAGCAGGGTTACCAAGGTGGAAGACTAACGTACATCAGGAGTAGCAGTAACATCAGCAGAAGAGAATAGACATTCCTAATAGCAATAGGATGGAGAAACTCCTGGCGGGAAGCAGCAATTTTTGAATAAAAAAGAATGGAATGGTGGTCTGATCATCTTTATTCACGGTCTGAATAAAGTTGAAAGTTTAGATTGTCAGCTGTTCTGAAGTTCATATTAAGTCAGAAACTGCCTGTTAATGTAAGCATGCTGCTTGATGACAGAATGCATTTCCTCTTTCTGCTGAGTCAGAGCTGATTTAACAAACATTAAACATTTATGTTCCCATCAAATTAACTGCTCTAAGTTGCGCTTCATGTTTACAGAGCTTGATGTTAATTTTTGGCTTCTTTTTTTCATTGACCTCAGTGATGAACTCTGAGGCAGGAAGGGGCAATGCTTCAGTAAACTGTTTTACATGTCTTGCCATGATAAGGTATATATGATGGTATTGTGCATTCTGTTTATTTCAATTGACGGCAGCTCTCTAGGTTTTTATGTGATAGCCTTTCCAACCCTGTATTTTAACTAGATCAGACCTGGAATCCTATTCATCCATGTGAAAGATGCAAAGAAGAGAGACTCACATCCAATCAAGAAATCATTTCTTTTAACTCCCCCTTTGCTCTTGCAGGAATTTTGGGATGAATTCATGTGCTGAAAGTTTAGTCCCAGTCTGAATTACACTCTAGCATAAGAAAAAAAGAAAGACACTTCAGCTACATGTTACACAATTAGTGTAACAAGTAGTTTGGTTCTAGATGGTAGACTTGGCAAATTTCCTTCATTTCAAGGAAAAGATTTCTGCTGTTGCTTGTCCTACTAATTCTGGAGGGTTGAATGATTTGGAATTACAGAGATAAACTAATTGCATTAATGTAGAAATGTGGCCATTTTTTTCAGCAGCTTATGTATGAATGAATGTTGAAGGGTGGGATAAGATATTAGCTGGTTATGATAGAAAAGCAGTGGACTGCACTTCCAGATTTAAGATGAATTCGATGGCTTGATTGATTGATTAATTAATTAATTAATTACAGAATTAATTAGGTTAGATCCTGTCTAGTGCAAAGAGATCTCATGCTGCAGCTGGAACAGAATAGGCTTGGCAAAGAAGGTATTAATGGGAACCTCTTCCAGATCAAAACTCCTTCTGAGGACAGATGGATTGTTCTGTTAACAGAGAGGCACTATTGGGTTCACTCACTTGTTGGCAAAACTGTTGATTAATTTTTGTTGGTTAGGTCCTGATCTTGGCTCTAAGGTATATTGGGGAAAAGAAATGTCTGGATGTTGAGATTTCTCCTTCCTCCAAATTAAAAGTTAGATTCTGTGGTTCATAATGTAGCCAAGATCATGAGAGCAAAGAAATTGGTCTAATCTTTTTGGCACAGGTAGAAGAATAAACAGATTTATGATTAGCGTTTGGTCCAAGTTGGCTAAGAAGCTTCACTGATAAGTGATAAAGAAGAACTCTCATAATGTCTGTTGAGAGCAGACACTTGTTTTGGTATCTCCTGTTGAAAGTGAAGCTACAAATAAAGTTGCAGAACTCTGGTATTTTTAATTGGATATGCTAAGCTGATGAAGATAAACATGAATTGAGATGAAAAGTAGTAACTGAGAAACAGAAGAATGTATATATGCAATTTTAAATAATTTTATTTTCAACTGTCCCTTCTCGACTCTTAATACATGATTTAGTTGTTTCTGGGAAGGAAGATAGAATGATGGCTTTGCTGATGCTCTCAACAGATTTTTATACACAGCTGTTATTAGCTTCATTCTTGCTGCATCCTTTAATTATCTACATGCAATTTATTGCTCTGGACTTGATGTCGTCTTCTGATAACACACCTGCTTGTCTGTTGTCCCAGTTAAAAATGAGACATCAGAGACAAACCCTTGACTTGGGTTTCAGTCAGTATAAAGCTAATTGTCAGGGAGGGATAGTGATGCTCAAGAAGGTAAAGGATTGTATAACTTTGGGCTTTGTCCAGGATGTTTGTAGATTTGTTTTGTTTTGTTTCTTTTTCATTTAGGGAAGATCAAATTGTTGATACTTCACAAGGTAGCAAAGGAATGCGCTCCCCAGAGAGATCCGCCTGGCGCCGTCGTTATTTGTTTTTTGGCGCCAGGCCAAGACCTTTTTATTTAAACAGTATTTTAATAATCTTTAATATTTATAGTTTTAATTATGCAGCCAGTGTGTTTCCAAGTTTTAATTGTAATTGTAATTTTACAGTTGTTTTATTTATTTGTGTTGTGAGCTGTCCTGAGTCTGTGTAGCAATGGGGACGGCATATAAAAACTTTAAATAGATAGATAGATAAGAAAGAACTTAGTACTACATTCTGTTTGGCACTTCTTCTAAGATGCTTTTGCCTGCTTTCTTTCCAAGAACAGGGAAAAAAGAACCTTTGATAGAATAATTTTCTCAACTCTTCCAAACTAACTTTCATATATACTGAGACACAGTATTCATTCTGCCTAATGCTTTGTTATCTTTGACTTTAGCTAATAACTTCTCAAGAAGAATGGAGTAGCCCACTCTTAGGATTCTGTGTTTCTCTGTGTTTTCCTGCACTCTGTACTGCTAAGCCTTTCTCACTTTTCCTGGACCAGGAGTCTTCTACAGACTTTATCTTCCCTGAAATATTTTAGTATTTTTACTTATAGCTTCAACTAGATTCTTCTCTTCCTGTGCCTTGCAGAAATATGTCCCCCCACCCTCTGTTTGTCTTTTCCACGTTTTGTTATGTTGCAGCCTGGAACAAAAATAGATTTTATTGGCATTATTACCACTTGCACATATAACAGATCTCAAGTCTTTACGTAAAGTTATTCTTTGAAAGTTAAAAGTGGTATTGCTACACAGGTTTCAATTCACTGTTCATTAATTTCACATCATGTAAAAACAACTTGGTTCCAAAAGTCTACAACTATTTGATGTAATGTGCAATTTTCTCCAGCACAGAGGTAAAAATATGTTTAAGCTGTGCGTTTTAGGTGAAATATGACCACTGAATTGCCTTGTTTGTGCCAAAGTTGCACAAAAGGGGAGGGGGTAGGTCAGAACCGGGATCACTGGTACTCCATTATAATTGTCTTCCTACCTGCATCCCATTCAGCCTTTAGGCCTGATTAGTTCTTTGTGCATGAAATTGGTTTTCTATTTTTACAGTGTGGGTACTAGATGTTCAAGAAGCAACAGTGAGAACTGGACACGGAACCACTGCTTGGTTCAAAATTGAGAAAGGAGTTCGGCAAGGCTGTAGGCTGTCGCCTTGCCTATTTAACTTATATGTAGAGCACATCATGAGAAAGGTGGGGCTAGATGAATCACCAGCTGTAATTAAGATTGCTGGGAGAAATAACAACCTCAGATATGCAGATAATACCACTCTAATGGCAGAAAGTGAAGAGGAACTAAAGAACCTCTTGATGCGGGTGAAGGAGGAGAGTGCAAAAGTTGGCTTGAAACTCAGCATTAAGAAAACTAAGATCATGGCATCCGGTCCTCTCACTTCCTGGCAAATAGATGGGGAAGAAATGGAGGTAGTGACAGATTTTATTTTCCTGGGCTCCAAGTTCACCGCAGACGGGGACTGCAGCCAAGAAATTAAAAGACGCTTGCTTCTGGGGAGGAAAGCTATGGCAAATCTAGACAGCATACTAAAAAGCAGAGACATCACTCTGCCAACAAAAGTGCGTATAGTCAAGGCTATGGTTTTCCCAGTTGCAGTGTATGGCTGTGAAAGCTGAACCATAAGGAAGGCTGAGTGCCAAAGGATTGAGGCCTTTGAATTGTAGTGCTGGAGGAGACTCCTGCGAGTTCCTTGGACCACAAGGTGATCAAACCGGTCAGTCCTAGAGGAGATCAACCCTGATGGCTCTTTAGAAGGCAAGATACTGAAGATGAAACTCAAATACTTTGGCCACCTAATGAGAAGGAAGGACTCCCTGGACAAGAGCCTAATGCTGGGAACAATAGATGGCAAAAGAAGAAGGGAACGGCAGAGGATGAGGTGGCTAGATGGAGTCACTGAAGCAGTTGGCGTGAGCTTAAATGGACTCTGGGGGATGGTGGAGGACAGGAAGGCCTGGAGGAATGTTGTCCATGGGGTCACAATGGGTCGGACACGACTTCGCAACTAACAACAACTAGATGGAAAGATCATTAATGCTTGAAGAATACCTTCTCTGTAGCTAGTGCTTTAGTAGAAAGGGTTATTTTGTCTTTTTATCACTGGGGAAACGTTCAGTCCCTTGGATGTACCACCAGGACAGGGAGAGAGACGGGCTGTCTCCTTATGAACAGAACTCTAACATGGAAAAAACCCTTTTCCCACCAGCTCAGGGACTCCACAGGTTTGACTGCTCCTGCAGGAGAATAACAACATGAAACCATGTTGGATCAGACCAGTTATCCCTTTGGTTCAGCATTCTGTTCACACAGTGACATACCAGGGGCTCACAGGATTCAATAAATAGTCAATGAGTGCTACCTCCCATATTCCCCAGCAACTGGTGTACTCAAGTGAACTGCTTCTGCTAGAATTGGGCAGGGAGAGAGGGGAAAGAATAAGGGTTTTGGCCTATGATTACTAAATTTTGAGTGGTGATTTGTAGAAGGGTTTTCAATCCTCTCTATTTCATCACTTCTGAAAGGAACGTTTTGTGTGGAAGGGCATTATTTACTGTTTCCATGGAAATGCAGGGGTATGCCTGTATCATTTCATATGATGCTTGTTACTTGTTTGATCTGAAATACCATAATAAAATGCATATATCAAATCTTTCTCTCATTTGGCAGCGACACTGTGGATCTTTAATTTAGACCTTTTCTCTGTATTCTTGGCCGTTTTTTAAATTTGTTATCTACTGGGTTGTGGGGGAGGGAGAATCAAGTCAAAGAGAAAAAGAAGATTGGCAGAGTCATAATTTTTGTAGAGGCAATATATTAGCCCATGTTTTAAATGTCTATACCATCTATTTTATGACAGGTCTGTAGTTTCATGGAACTAGCTGTTACAAGTCCTTTGAAATTTTAATCTCAACAATGTGTCAAAGTTAGTTGGGATATATTTTGAAGTATTTGGGTGGGTGGGTGGGTGGGTGGGTAGGGGGGAGTTAAAGTGTTTGTAAGCAAGATAAGCCACATTTGTCATAATTTATTTTAAGACCAGTGTGGTTATAGAAAGTGACTGACATTTCTTTAAGTTCCAGTATAGCAGTTTCAGGATTAGAAAGAAATAGAAGGAAATCATCTGCAAAAGGATTATTCAAAACGATAGTCATGATCTCTTTAATTTGAAGACAACAATGAGTTTTTTGTGCCAGGTATCTATAACAATGGCAAAAGGAAGAGTCAGAGTCAGAGTCAGCATCCTTAGTTGTGTTCCTCTATGCAGCTGCATCTGTAGAGTTTCCATTTTATTTGGATGCGTACCTCTGAAGCAGCGTATTGCTGGGCTACTGCTGTCTGCAAGAGCTCATCTGTCTCCAGTTTTTGTAAGGCTTTGTAGATGTAGCCATTCCACCTGATCGAAGGCTTTTAAAGGATTCAGTAGAGAGGAATTTAGTAGAGTTGCTAGGATGGACAATGCTTAAAATCCATTTGATAGCATTAGCCATTTGATAGCCTGGCATGAACCATTTGATCTGTATGGACATACTGTGCAATGAATTGATTCAGTTGTTTGACCGCGATGAATGTAAATAGCTTGGCATCTTGATCAGGCAGTAGGATCCTGGCAGTTTAGGAATGACTGCTATACTTACCCTTGTCCAAATTTCTAGAAACATAGAAAGATTCATGAAAGAGGATTGTGAGATGTAGCAAGATAGAGGTTGCAAAAACTTTACAAAATTCTTCCATAAAACTGTCAACACTGGGGGATTTGCCTGGTTTCAGCCGAGTAATAGAATTGGAGCTTTGGCTGAGTTATAGGTTGGTTAAGCATTGATCTGTTTTTGGCCTCAATTGTTATTATGTCTAAGGCATCTATAAAGGTATCTACAGCCAAGAGATTAGAGTTGTTGTTTTTTAAATGTGTATCGTATGCCATAAAAGTTTATTATTGACCCTTTTCTGTTATAATAGTCAGAATTGCTGTTCTACCATACCTTTGTTTGAGAACCCTAGTCAATAGCTTTCTTCTCTTCATTCCTAATTCATTTTGCCAGTTTCAAGAGCTTTGCCTCAACAGCCACTAGTTCAACATGTTTTCCTCATTCCTTTATGTTCACAAAGAGGGTTCCCACTTAATTTGTTAGTGCATCGTTTTTCTTATTGTTTCCTTTTTTAATAGGGGCAGGGAGCCCTCCAAAGTGAACATCCCCCACAAGATAGCCTTCATTAAGTCCCACAAAAGGGAAGAGGAATCCATTGCAGTTCCATTGTCTGCATAAAAATTTGCTGTGATCTCAACTATTTTCTCTTTGTCAGCCTGTCTGTGAGCAAACTGAAATTCAATATCCGCATAAATGTTTTGCCATGGGTGATATCTGTGCTTAATATCAATGGCACAGAAACAGGATCAATTATATTAACCAGGCCTATGCTAGTGTCACTAACAGCTTGCAAGTTAACTGCTGAAACTAAAAGATCTTTGCCTGAAATTTTGAGTAGTAGTAAGTGTAACCATGCTGGTTCCTCTATACCTTTCTCTGTGAATCGGCCAAGCCGTATTCATCAAAGATGGTTTTTAGGCAACATGTGCCTTAAGCAGTCAAGCACAATAGTGCTTCTCTCCACCCATCTCTATATCACTTGTTTGAAAATATGACACGACCTCAAACATGTCTGTCATTTAAAAAAAATGCATCTGATTCAGGGCATAGAAGGAGCCCAGCCACTTCACATTAAAAATATGATTTTTAAGTTGTTTTGAGCAAGAAAGTAAGCATCTGGTTGTAGTTTTGCCCCTGTAGCAATTTCCTACTACAATTTGCATTGCAGAACATGAGCGTTCATATATCCATTCTTAATTTTCAATACAAAGTTAGAATCAGATAAACTGTAAGAAGAAAGTTCACAAGAACTTTAATAAAAACATTTCCTATTAAGGTCAAAGAAGTAGGATGAACAAGCCTCACTCTTTGTGCCAGAGCAGTTACTCCCAGTAATCCCAACTGGGGTGCTGGGGCTATTTTGAACAGTAAAAGCAAACAAACTTACCCTCTGCTTCCTGGCCTCCCATGATTGAGATTCATTGAAAGTAACACAAAACTGTGTTTTTCAGTGCTATGGAGTGGCAGTTTCAGTAGAAGCCTGAGTAGTCCTCCATAGATTGGAAGGCAAGATGTCTACTGTCATACAAAAAAAGAACTGAGGTTATGCTGTTTGCAGAATAGTTTACATCATGAAAGTCATGTATAACCACCATCACATTCTTCAGTGTCATTGCAAGTCACTTGCTTATACTTTTCCAAGCAACACGTTCTCCACACTCAGCCCTCTCGTTTTAACTTAGCTAGTTAATGTAAGAAATATTTTATGTCATTTATGCAATTTATTTATTTTATACATTTTATTATTGCTTTTGTGATAGTCACAACTTCATTTATTATGGTTTTGTCATTTTATGCAATGTACTGCCCATTTTGTACACATCTTCACTATTCTCCATAAAACTGTATTGATTTTCACTATTATGAATTGTATCTATGATTTTTAAATTTGCAAAGCACACAGAGTCTGCAGGCTATGGGACAGTATAGAAATGTAATAAATACATGAATAGTCTGTTGTTTAAGTAAATCTTATTTTTTGGAGAATTTCTGGCCTTGTGGTCTCTCTCTTTTCGTTCATTGGCACAAATTAAAACACAGGAGGAATAGATCTTATAATATTCTGTTGAGTGCTTTTGTTGTTATGTGCCATCAAGTCCTCTCTGACTTATGGATACCCCAAGAATAAAAGCCCTCCAAAATGCCCTGTCCATGACATCCTTGCTTAGCTGTTCTGCATTCAAGGCTGCAACTTCCTTTATGGAGTCAAGTCATCTCTTAGTTGGTCTTTCTTTTCTTCTTCTGCTTTTGACCTTCCCTAGTATGATTTGTCTTCTCCAGGGACTTTTCCTAGCATGGATTGCTTTCTCATGATGTGTCCAAAATATGAAAACTTTACTTTTGTCATTTTAGCTTCTTGGAAAAGCTCTGGCTTGATTTGATGTAGGACCCACTTGTTCATCTTTCTACTGGTCCAGGATATTCTCAAAGCTTTCCTCTAGCACCGTGTTCAGAATGCATCAATTTTCTTCCAGACAGCTTTCTTCACTGTTCAGCTTTCACACTTACGAGGGGTGTTCAATGTATTCTCGGTATCGGGTTAATTTGCTATTGATATGGGTAATTTAATTATTTCATTAGCTAATGACACTATCTGAGGGTATACATGCAAAATTTCAAATAACTGTGATCATTAGTTCCCTAGTAATCCTCACTGAAAGACGACCATGATGACTGACTCGACAATGTTGAAGAAAATCGAGCACTGCGCTGTGATTAAATTTCTTACAAAACAAGGAAAGAGTCAAAAAATCATTCACAAAGAGATGGTGGCCATTTATCAGGACTCTGCACCTTCATTATCTACTGTTCAAAAGTGGTCAAGTGAATTTAAAAGGGGCAGAGAAAGCATTGAAGACGACCCTCGCTCGGGTGGGCCGGTTACTGCCACTATGAAAGAAAATGTGAAAAAAATTGAGAAACTTGTATTGGAAGATGCCCGAATAAAAATTATAATGTTAGCAAAGATGACAAACCTATCCATTGGTACCATATTTACTATTTTTTCATGACCATCTTAACCTTTCACAGGTCTGTGCAAGATGGGTGCCACGAATGCTCATGGCGCCTCAGAAACAAGTGCGAGTCGAGTGCTCTAGGAAATTTTTAGAGCTCTTTGGTGAAGAGCCATTGAGTATTTTCAACTGGATTGTTACTGGAGATGAAACTTGAGAAGATCACTATGACCTTGAAAGTAAGCAGGAGTCCATGCAGTGGCATAAAAAAGGTGCTGACCCTCCAAAGCAATTCAAAGTCACTCCATCGGCCGGAAAAATCATGGCCACAGTGTTTTGGGCCTCAAAGGGAATTTTATTGATCGAGTACACGAAAAAAGGTGAAACCATAAACACAGCATCTCACGCAACCACTCTGTGTAATTTAAGAGAAGCAATTAAAAAAGGCGGGGGAACTGACCACAGGTGTGTTGCTTCTTCACGACAATGCACCCATTCACACGGCGCTTGTTTCAAAGGCTGCTGTGCGAGACTGTGGTTTTGAAGAAATAAACCAACCACTCTATAGCCCGGACCTGGCCCCCACTGACTACTACCTATTCCCGAATTTAAAAAAAAGATCTTTGTGGAAAGCAATTTTCCAACAATGAAGAGCTCAAAGCGGCAATTAACACACATTTTTTAGACAAGAAGGAAGGGTATTTTTTTAGAGGGAATTGAAAAGTTAATTTCTAGATGTAATAAGTGTATTGACGTTATGGGAGATTACATTGAAAAATAAAAATTATTTCAATTTATTCCTTTTTCTTCATGCTGATACTGAAAATACATTGAACGCCCCTTGTATACATAGTATTGGGAATACAGTGATGTGAATGATCTTTGTCTTGTTTTCCAGTGAAGCACCCTTACATTTGATGATCTTTTCTAGGTCCTTCTTTGCTGCCCCTCTAAGTCTCAATGTTCTTCAAACATTTGGGCTACAGTTTCTATTTGAACTGGAATTTTCTATTTCTAGGCAATAGAAAAGCAAATTGAATGATTTGATTTTCTCTAGTAGTTAGGAAAAATGTTGCTGCCAGAGGCAGCGTTCCAGCAATATGAACACATGTGATTTCAGTTCTAGAGACTCCATCTCAAGAAAGCTACATTTTAATAGATCTTAAAACTGTGATTCATTGAGTTCTTTGTAGAATAATTAGATTGGTTTGTGCTGTCTGTATAAGAATGTTTACATTTTCTGTTAAATCTTTCTGCTTTGATTCTGTATTTACACTTTTTCTATCATTTCAGATATAAAAGCAGTCTCTATATTTGTAAACATTGTATTTTTATCATTTCTTGTTACAGAAGGACAACTGTTACCTTGGAATAACTTGACAAATGAATGCAATATTCCTGGAAACTTTATGTGCAGTAATGGACGATGTATTCCGGGGGCCTGGCAGTGTGATGGGCTGCCAGACTGCTTTGATGAAAGTGATGAGAAAGAATGTCGTGAGTATCCTCTACTTGCTGGCTACCATATCTGAACAGCAAGCTTCAGCCATGTAAAATTGAGTGCATTTCAGTGATTAGTATTCAACAATGTATCATCATTTTTACTGATATATCTAGTTGGAGTAACTGTTCAATGGTTCATTGGTGCAATTTCAACTTACAAAGTTTTTATCCTTTAGTTACTCCAAGGAATAAAGGAAGGCATCTATCTTAACAACGCTGTGAGATAGTTTATTGGATGGGTAGGGGAGTTGATGCTCAAGAACACAGTAGCTTTTTGGTGCTTAAACCTGTTTCCCTCTCCAAATTAGGAAAGATGTTCCTGTTGCAGTTTATTGCCAGTGGATTGGATCTTCCCTGTGAGCCAGATTAACTTGGAGATCTTCAAAAATTAATTTTAGAATTGGGATGAAATGGCTACCGATTGTGCACAACAGCGTATGCTCACTGAGTGCAAAAGGAGTCTTTATGCAATAGCATGATCTAACAAATGCGGTCGGATTAATCAGTTGGTGTTTGTATGGTTTTATTCAGTGCAGACAGGCCGTGCAGTGTGCATTAGCAGGCTGTGAGTGAAAGAACAAACAAATGGAAAACTGCAGCAAACTGTTCACCTTGCTTTGTTCACCAATCTGAACAAAGCCAAAGATAGAAGAATGGTAGGTCAGTAAAGGGTCAGTGCTTGGCTACAAACAAAATCAAATAATTCTGAATGTCCAGATCTACAAAGAAACCTATTTGAGTACAGTTTTGTACTCATCCCTGGCAGGTTTGTAATCACTGGTAAAGCCGTACATACTATTTCTAGTTGTAATGCTTACCTGCATCACAACATCAATACCACTTTTAATTCATGTCCCGCTTGAATTTGACTCAGGTATATCCTTGGTACAAAGACTGCTGGGACAAAATGTTTTCAGGGTTCCTGATATCTATATTAACAATTACATTTCACAAGATTCCTTGCTCCTGTTGCTATTGTAGCATTCAAGGCATCAGGAATATTTTGTACAGAATCCCCCAGAAAACCCTCCTTGTTACCACAGCTGCTACAGACAAATGGGAAATGAAGCTGATGGGGTTGAGGGCAAAGTTGGAAGCTTGTGAAGTGGCTCTTGCTGTTGCAGGGCATACAACGTAACGGGATCTGCACTTCAGAACTGGGTCAGGAATAAAATGAATTGCATTTCAACATTGTGGTGGTTTGGGTGGCGATAACAGTTTTGCCTGACAGTTCACCCATCATGAATCCAAACCCATCATGCTGATCGTTCTGTTACAGATAGGTAAAAAAAATTCTGTAGAGACCAACTTCAGTTTTATGATATTTCAACTTTTTATGCTTGCTTTAGGGCACAATCCAGTGGGATGCCTGTAAGCCTCAGACAACCTATGATGGGCAGAAGAATGTGGAAGCAATCTTTGCCTCTCCATACCTCTTACTCTGCAATTCAGCTAGATGGCCAATATTGGCCATCTAGTTGCAACACTTTGGAGGAAGAGGTAAGGAGGCTGCAGCAGCATCAGGATTCATTATATCCTGGCAGTCTCAGGCTTCTCCTTTTCCTGCCTCCACATGGAACACTGTTATGACCACAGAGAAGGAGCCAAAGGAGTTCTTTCAACTCAGTCTGCATTGTGGAGTGGTGAGGGATGGGGTGTGGAATCCAAGCACAGATCACCAGCTCTGAGGTTGGAATTCTTTTCTGATCAGGGAATCCAAAGAAAAGTATTGGAAGAAGTGTGCACTGGACAAGTTAATGAAGTTCTCAAGTTCAGTTGCTTGGTAGGATTCTCTTGTTCTGAAACTGTAAGCAGTGTAAAAACAAAACCTAAAAGATTGTGATTCCTGTATTTAGCCAAAATATTTAAGTGGTTAGCCAATGCATTTAAGTGTTCAGACAGTGCACATATTCTTTTGTAACAGCAATGCATCTGCTCAGTGAATATTTAAGCCTAGCTGTTTCTTTCATGTGTTCATATCTAAGAGTGCTTTTTGTCAAAAGTAATTTCTCTTTGGGTGCTTATAGCGAAAGCTTTAATTTTTACTGTGCAATTGAGCTGACTTTTTCATGGAATTGTATGGACATTCAGACAAAGACATCTGCTGTTTGTAGCACTTCCATGTTTTCCTACAATTCTTCTGTCTTTTTCTTACCAGAAAAGAAATCTGTTAAGAGGAAGAGATGGAAAAGCTGCATAAAGCATGCATAAAGCTAGGCGTCAACCACTACTCCCCAGACTTTATTTCAAATGAAAAACATGCAGCTCAAGTACCTCCTCAAAACCAAAAGCAGGTTTATTGAACCTAAAAATAAATGCTGTACTCTAAATATTTGGGTTGACGTGTTTTGCCAGCTGTAAAAGTTGCCTATGAAATACCAGTATAGCACCATGTTGTTGTGAAATTGCTTTGCCACAGTTGCCAGAATGGTCTTGTAAGTTGTTTGTTTGATGATTATAAAGCATACCTTTTATTAAGACTGCAATATTTATTTCAGAATGGATTGTTTGAATGAATTACCCTACCAAATTGTGAGAGCTGAATTTAAGGAATAGTATTCCCTTATTAGTTGTAGTTTGAAGTGGGTTATGCAGTTTTTTCTTACATTTATTTATCTCACACATGATGTTTGCAGATCCAATGAGTGTCATACATTCTGCAGTTACCGTTTCTCTACCTTCTGTAGTGACTATTCAGTTAATTTCGTGGCACCAAAGTCACCCCTGTGATGCAATGTTAGTTGTCTAGAG
The DNA here is from genome assembly GCF_004798865.1 of Varanus komodoensis. Classification (NCBI taxonomy): domain Eukaryota; kingdom Metazoa; phylum Chordata; class Lepidosauria; order Squamata; family Varanidae; genus Varanus; species Varanus komodoensis. Next base: position 4,560,348 of record NW_025335761.1, read on the forward strand.
CTGTGTGGCCCTGAACTTCTGGCAACAACGCTTTAACAATGTAGATTGGATTGGATTTCCTTTTCAGTTCACTGTTGTATTTTAACTAAGCTGTGCTGCAGTTGTCATTATGGGACCTGGGATAATCAACTCTGGCCAAGATCAGGTACAATTCAACATTCTTTCCATGCATAGTATTCACGACCAAAATCGTTTCCTTAAGCCTGGTAGTATAAAACTGTGTGTATGTGTAAATAAAAAATATCACCAAGGAGAGTTTATTTCTCTTTTTTCTTCTTCTTTACATGCTCTGCAATGTCACCAGGTCACATGCTACAAATAAGCAAGTAAAATGGTTGCTGAACAGGATTTATGTATTGTTTAGGAATGAATCAGCCAGTCACCACAGAGTTGATTTAGGATATTCTTTGGTCACTAAGAATAATCTGGATCTAGTAAGATACCAGTGCTAATAAGTACAGTAATTGGCCATAAGACTTAAATAGCAGCAAAGACTCCATTCATAAAACTGTATTTCACATTGGATTGAGTTTGAAGCTAACACAAAAGAAAAAGATCTTTGAAGCAGGTGATTCATTTTCTGCACTGCCCTGTAGTTGACAGGTAAAAGTAAACAGAATAGGCTACACTGATATATTTTGCATTTCAAATGTTTTTGAGCTTTGCAGATATTTATTTTCATTTCTTTTGTACACTACTTTTCCCACTGGAAGATGGTGGCTTCTAGAATAGAGGAAAATGACAAGAACTATTACTTTATCAATGGACAAAACTGTTATAATAATCTTGAAAATGCAAAATTCCTAAAATCCTGTAAAACTACCTTTTGAAATAAAAAAAAATGTTCTGGAAGTTGGTTCCAGTTGGTGGGAGCATTCACTGACCTAGTTCCCATGACTGCACAACTGTTCTTGTGCAACTAGTTTCAGTGGGTTGTTGTGGCATCTGAACTGAAATTGCTTCCCACAGGATGGCTTCTTTTTTCCAGAAACAACCAGGTTTTTTTTCCCTAGGGGTTCTTCAATCCAGAATGAGTTGTCATGTCCCCCAAACCCAGGAAACAAACTTTTTTGTAGAGTGCAGGGATTGGCTAGCAAGCTGCTTGACACACAGCAAAATGTTGCTGCTGCTGCCAGTTACAGGCCCAAATGGCATTTTGGAGTGACCATCACTGGCTCGCTACCCATTTTTAAAAAAAATTTGACTCACAAAACTTGCACAGGTATTCTTGTAATTTTTTTTTGGTCGTTTGTTACAGCTGTCGAATATGTGTAGTCCTGCCTGGTCCATTTTGGGTTATGTTTTAGCTGTCAAAAGGGATTGTGCAGTGGAGCAAATAACATACATGGAAACTGACAAGATGGGACTGCAAATTATTCCTAATTGGTGAATTATCCCTAATTTCCCAGAGACCATTTGCCAAGTTACCAATTGAAAAGCACCAAAAAGGGAAAAAAATGACAACATATATGTGCCAGAAATTGGAGAGGAGAAAATATTTCCCCTTGGAAATGTGATCTTGTCACTTCTCAATAGCATACTCCTTTTCAACACTTCCCCAGTTCTCCAGCTACAACAGAATGGGAAGATTAAAGATACTGCTTTTCTCCCACTTCTTGTAGCTCCTGTCGACACTCTGCAAAAACTTCATTTTGAGGTGTTAAAGCATCCTCCCTATAGTCCTGATCTTGCTTCATTGGACTTTCACCTGTTTGGTCTCCTGAAAGCAGCCCTACGAGGACAAAGATTCACTTCTGATGAAGAAGTGAAGACAGCAGTGCATTCGTGGCTTGCAGCTCAGCCTAAACATTTTTTAATGAGGGCATACAAAAGCTTGTTGACAGATGGACAAAAAGCAAGCAGATTATGTTGAAAAATGATGTATTTCTCTTTTCTAAACGTTAATTAAAATAAATTCTACAGCCACAGTGCGGATACTTTTCGACTCACCCTCATAGATGTAGCTATGAGATCAGTAAGTAGCACGTAATTTCTCCTGGCCCAGGAGCTGAGTTCACTTACATATGGGCTGGTGCTTTGGCCTGGGACTCAGACATTTCATTACTGGCACTCCTGGGGCTCAGAGTGTGTTGCCTCCTCCACTTTGCTGCTCGTTTTGACAGCTGAAGCTTACAAGGGAATTGACCAGGCTAGACTACAGTTAACAGACTGTCACAAGACACACTTGCGAAAGACTGACAGTAATGACAATGATGCCACCACCACCAACAAGGGAATGAATGTACAGTTTTCTGGAGACCCTTTTTATTACTCCAGTTGGATTTTTCTGATGCTCTGACAGGTTTTTTTTTTCTTTTAAGAAGAGGTGACTAGAAAGTGTAGCAAAGGGTATGTGAAGGAAAGGATCTTGGGGAAACGAGTTGAAGGCCTAGAGATGATGAAGGGGAAGAATAAGCCACAGTGAGCCTAATGTCTTGCATGGGCACTTGTTCACAGTACAACCCCCATTCTGAAGCTTACTTGTAGGTGGCGTAGCAAGTCATAAGAACTGGGATGCCATTCTCCTAACTGGGAGACTTCTCTTCTACACCATGGTGCCACTTATTTTTTTCCTCAAGCAGTGCCAGTTCCAAGACTTGGTCTTTCGTGGAAGATTACATAAATCATAACCATGTTCATAATTTCCTGGTCGCAGTTGACATAATTTCCTGGTTGCTACCACCACTCTCAGCCTAAGCTTCCTCACAGGGTTCTTGTTGTGAAGATAAAATGAAGATATGTAAGCTGCCTTGGGTTCCTCACAAAAGGAAAAATGGCAGGATATAAATGCAATGTAATAATAATAATTCGCTTTCAGTATATACGTATTCCTATTATTTCTTTACAATCTCCAGCTGCTATCCTCAGACCTAAATTTACCTCTTTCTACATTAAAATAGAGAAACATAGAAGCAGAGTGAGTCAGAAGGGGCCTCCTGGGCCATCTAGTCTGACCCAGCCGGCTCCGCTCACGACATGCCCACCATGTGCATGTCCAGCCTATCTTTGAACACCCGCACCAATGGGGCCTCAACAACCTCTCGTGGAGGCCCATTCTACACCCTTGGGGTCCTAAGTGTCAGGAAGTGCTTCCTGGCATCTAAATGAAACCTTGATTCCCTGAGTTTTGCTCCGTTGGAGCGCGTCCTGCCTTCCTCTGCAGGGGAGAACGGGTCTCTGAGAGTTTCTAGTATATTGACAGGTTTGCACCTTACATTCCTAAATGATCTATATTATACATTTCCTATAGATTGGGACAAGATGGAAAGTTAGTAATCCAGAGGATAGCTATTGTAGGATAGAATAACAACAGCCAGCTGGGCATGATGATTTAACCTGGTGTCCTGCCCCCTTGTTCATCAGTTTTTATAAATAGTTCAGAAATGTTGATGCTTAATAGTTTGTAAATATGCTGAGTGCTCTAGAAGGCTCAATAAAGTCATGTTAATCATGTTTATTTCTAGACCAAGGTAAACAACTAGGATCTTGACTGCATAATGAGTACAGGGGATCAAAAAAAATCCTGAATCAAAGCCAAATGTCCATTACATATGTTGTCATTTTTCTCAAGAATGTAAAGTTGAGAATGTTCTATCATTGTGGTCTTCTTTAAAAAAAGAAAAGGCTCAGGTATTTTCCAATATAGCATTTTCAGTGATAATAGCATTCTCTTTCTTGATAAGTAGAATTAACCAACTAGTAGGTCTGTGCTAAAATAATTCAGTTAGTCAGGATGAACAAGAGTAAAGAATGTGTAGCAAAATCTTGGAAGTACATTCTCAAGTTAAATGGAGCTGGTACCAGGAACTGAATCATCTGGACTGCATTCAGAATGTTGTGGGCTCTGAAAATCTCTAATTAAAATTAATGTTGTTGTGGTTGTGCTGTCAAGTTAGTTCCAATTTATACTGACCCCATGAATAAAAGACGTGCAAAATGTCCTATTCATGACAGTCTTGCTTAGCTCTTGTAAATTCTGGGCTGTGACTTCCTTAATGGAGTCAATCCATGCTGTATTTGGTCATCCTTTTCTTCCTTCAACTTTTCCTAGCACGATTGTCTTTTCCAGGGAGTTCAAATTAATACAACTCACTAAATCTGAACAAACTGGGAAAGTGTATGTTTCCAATGGCAATACTTAGGATAATTCTTCCTGTATTTATTTTGTCTTGCATTTGGCATTCAGGGTATGAGCATATGTATCTACTTAAGGCCAATCTTTTAAAATCAAGTATTATCTGTAAGTTAACCCGCTTGCTTAATTAAGCTGATCCCATGCAAGCTTTTCTTCCTTATGTCATTGACTGCTGGAAATCTATTCCGTAATCGCTAAAAAAGCAGTATATAGTTATGTGGCAAATCATGAATTTCTGTTTCAGATGCCTGAGCTAATTGGTTCTTAGACTGCAGCTTTTCATATTGGCTGATAATTTTGTTGATCTAAAAGTGCTTTTGCAAGACTGTTCTGTTTGAGATGACATCACACAGAAGTGGTAAATATAAAGTGTGGGTGTTCCACTCTGTGCCTGGGAATTTGTGTATCTCCCCATATGGTGAGATGTGTGAGCTGTATTCACATCTGGAATGCACACATCTTGTTGCAGGAGTCAGCAAATAACTTCAAATTTATCCCTGTCTTCCTTATGGCTACATAAAACAGTTGTCCTTAGATTAGACATTGGGGGAAATAGAAAGGAATGTCAACAGATAGCTGCAAAGTAATGCAGCTTTATATTTTAAAAAATCTGGTCAGGTTCAAGTGAATGTAGAAATCTAGAAATACAGCTTTTATTCTGTGAGCTGGTAGGCTTGCAGTTGTTTTGAGATAAGACCAGGTAAATGTGAGCTTCCTCTTGAACTTGGATGGCGCTACAAATAAATACACAAAATACCTATTTTTTATTCAGCTGTGTACAAAATCTAAGGTTATTTATAATTTTTCAGTACATGTTGACCATTCCTTTACAAAGATACCGTATCAGTTTCTGTGTAGAGGAAGAACATGCAGGTATGTCAGACAGATTTCTTCAACAGTGAATTGGTGAGGCTACATCCCCTATTTCTATATTTATTTTAATTACATTATCCTAAAGGTTTTCCTCTCTTCATTGTGTTTTCTCTCTCTTTAGGAGGTTGGCCTCTTTTCTTCTTAGACGTAGTAAATTATTATAACATCTAATATCTAATTTCTAATTTCTTTCGGTATACAGTGTCCTTTACAGTTCCTATTTGATTCTGAAATGTTACTTTGATAGATGACATGGACAGCTGAGTAACAATTTAAATTGAGAACATCCATGTCTAAATCCTGTACTCTAACCATATGTTAAGCATTTTTTTTTAAAAAAAATCTACGTATTGTAGTTCGATCAGGATGACATATGCAATCTGAAATCTTAAATTTAGTCATGGGAACTTAAGTCGCACTATCAGGACTTAATTTTCAAGTCCTAGATACCATGATCTATTTTGTGATATAGTTAGAAAACATTTCAAAATGTCCATGTGGGCAGACTATTCCATATGGGCCCAGAGAAGTACAGGAAGGTTTCTGATCTAGCTCATGGCTGGAATAATACAGGTATGCCACAGACCAGCATTTCCCTGGAGTTCCATTGTAGGCTGCTTGAAGGAAGAGTGGTAGACCAAATAATTTATCTCTTAAGCCATATTAGTTTACTTCTTTTATCCAGGGCTACCTAAAGATATTTTGGTACCCTTGGTGATGTATAACCCCCTCTGTATGTGCATGAGCGCGTGTGTACACAAGCACTATTCCTGAACATCATGAAATGGATTCATGAAATGGAAAACATGTTATCTTCTTGGGTATTGAAATGTTTTTTTTCTTTCTGTACAATGGAAATACCTGTGTCACTGTACTATAAATTGCCTTAAATATTTGTTTGAATGTAGCATAGTTTATTCTTTGAATCTGCCATGAAGTTGGTCTACAACCTGTCCAGACCAGAGATTCCCAATTTACAACATAGGACCCACTTTCACATTTTCACTTTGTGCTGTTCATGGTGGGAGGCAGGGACCCACTCAAACATTTCTTTGGATGACCTACTTCCTGTTTCCAGACATTTTCAGTTTCACAGAGAAATACAAACTATTTAGGATGATGATACAAAACTATTTAAGGGGATTAAAATGAAAAGAGATTGGGAGGAGCTTCGAAGGGATGTGTCCAAACTAGAATGGGCAAATGCAGTTCATTGTAAACAAGTGTAAAGTACTGCATGTTCGGGCAAAAACTCCCAGCTTCAAGTATAAGCTGATGTGATCTAAGCTAATGGTACCTGACCTAGAAAGGAAACTTGGACAACTTGATGAAAAACCAACTGTGCGTGCGGCTGCTATGACAAAAAAGGCAAATTTCATGTTAGACATAGTTAGGAAAGGAACTGAAAATAATAATACCAATAAAACTGCCCTTATGGAAAATTTGGTGTGACTACACTTAGCAAATTGTGAACTGTTCCACTCAAGAAAAAAAAGGGTATTGCTGGAAAGGAGTTGGGAAAAGTGCGGGGCAAGTAAAATTGTCAAGGGGTTGGAGCAACTCACCTATAAGAAAAGGTAATAACAGTTGAGACTTTGCTTAGGAAACAAGGTGAGTAAGGGAGACCTGATAGAAGCATACAGAATTACACATGGTGTGGAGAGAGGGACATTTTTTCTCCCTCTATCGTAATATTAGAACCTGAGGTCATCCCATGAAACTGGTGGGAGATTCAGAACAGATAAAAAGAAATGCTTCTTCACGCAGTGCACAAACTATGCAGTTCACTCTCACAAGATGTAGAGATGACCACACATTTTGGTTGCCTGGGATTGGACACATTCATGAAGGAGAAGGCTATCAATGGCTATTAATTTTGATGGCTATATACTGTCTCCAGTAGCTGAAGTAGTGTGTCTATGTACACCAGTTGCTGGGGAACCTGGGCAGGAAGGTGACCTCATACCTTGCTTGTGAGATCTCATGGGCATCCAGTTTGCTGCTGTGCATACAGAATGCTTGTCTAGATGGACCACAGGTCTGATCTAATGTAGCTCTGCTTACATTCTTACCACCCCCATGAGTGCAGATCCATAATAGTGCAGAGTCACATGAAATCATGATAAAGCAGATAAAAGTAGTCTTTAGAATACAGCAGTAATCCATTGCAAAGTGAAATACAGAGATGAGAATGGTACCTTCCCTAGAGCTACACAAATTTGAGTTGTTTCATTGAGCATCTTCACAGATACCTTTTCCATAAGTCCTCTGAAGTAACAGTAAGAAACAACTTGATTACAGCTTGTGCATCTCTACTTTTCTAATCCTTAGTATTCTAACCCTAGGCATGACCAGCAAGTACCAAGTATCCAGATTTGCTTGAATAGCACAATTAAACAATGCAGTTTATGCATCTGCGCTCTCAGTTAAGCAGGACTGGACTACTCAGGAGTAATTACTTAAGCAAGAAACAGAAAATAGTTCCTCTCCTAAATTAAAAAACCCCCTCAAAGGAGATTAATTTTAAAAATATATCCAATAAAATAGGAACACTGCTACTTTCTAGCTCCTGCTTCACTTTCCAGCTTCTTTCCACTACCTTGGTTGTTTTGCTGCTCAGCTATTTGCTTCCCGTTAGTTAGTTAATTGCTCCCTGCCTGCCTTCTTCATATCACACAGCAGTTAGGAAGGAAGCAAATAAGTTCACAAACACACACCCCACACAGAGGTTGTTAGTGCAAAGATCCAGCTCCCCCAACAACCTTTGTCTTGTGAGGGGAAGGTTGGAAAGTTGATTTTGCTATTTCTTGTGTCCTTAAAGCAGAGTATCTTCTAACTTTGTTCAGATAGAGGACTGGTTAGCTGCTAATAGCCAACACCATTATGGAGCTGGGAATTGGTTTTGTATCTTTTGAAAACTGCTTGAAGGAGAAGGAAAAGGTTTGACCTAGAATGCTTTCTGTGCTTCTTCTGCAGCAGAAGTTGAGATTACTCTTGACATGTACAAAAACTCATACAAAAGATGGGATAGAATGAGAGAAAGGGGAACTGGAAGAAGCTGCTAATTCTCTATGAAATCCATTCTGGGCATGTTGATGAGGCATTTATAAAAGAGGTTCAAGAAGAGATCTAATTTCTAGAGCTACCAGTCAATTGGTGTGTATGTGTGTGACACACGACTAGTAATCAAAGTATAAGGAATGTTGGAGAATCTTAATGGGGGGAAAGGCTTAAAATATTTGATTTCTTTATGAATATTGTGAACTAGCTTTAGTTTTCCAGACTTGTGAACAGGAGCATTAAAATACCTGGGAGGTTTCCTTTTTTCCCTCCAGGTCCCAGCCACAGATCACACTAATGTTTAATAGTGAATATTGTCCTCAGCTTCCCTGGGACTTGGAAACTGATCATGTTGCCATAGCTAATTTCCCTTTGTACTATGTTTTTCTCTCCTTTACTCCCCCTTTGCTCATCAAATATAATCTTCATCTATCTAAAATAATCTAATAATATGTGAGCACTGAAAGTGGCTTTTGTCGGCTAATGAGCAACAGCTACTTAGAGAATTGGTAGGTTGCTGCCTTTGTCAGCTAACGAGCAGCAGATGGTGCATTTTCAAAGTATGGCACATCATCCTAGCTTACCGCCTGACATGACAAGAGCCAAAATTAAAGCCGTACCAAATATACAGACATTTCTGATTATAACCACCACTACCACCACCACCCTGCCAAGTTTGCGGGGGAAAACAAACCTTTTTCTGCCAGTTCTGTGTACTTTCAGAAACGTGTCTGTAAACCAACAGTGACACCCAGTGACCAGGCTCATTAATCTTTACAGTTTATGACCACTGCATTTAAAGGTTAGGGCACCTAAGCAGAAATTTAATTAATTCCATGACATATTCATTCATGGCTTATTTTGTAGCTTTTGGTGTAAAAAAGGGGAGGTAGTCATGTGTGTCTTCACTGCAAAGTAAACTTGGAATCTGAAAATCAAGCTGGATTTGTTGCTGGATTTGTTGCTAGTAGGAATACTTTGGCCTACACATTGCCTGAGGCAATGCTGGTTGTGGCAGGCTGGGATATGTTGGCCCTTTTCTTTCTAGATTGCAGTTTTAAAGAGCAAATCATCCTGCTTTTCTTCAAGTAATCTACCTGCAACTGGAACAGATTTGCAGGAGCTAAGATGTATGTATTTGGAAGAAATATACTCCCAGGCTTAGATGTGAAGAAGGCTGGGGCTAAACTAGTGATGAAGCAATTGTGGCTTCTGACTTTCAGTAGAAGGATAGTGCTGGAGGAGGAAAGCAAGATGGACTGAGGGAGAGCACTTTTGCACACTAAAAGACCGTATGAAGAGGCACCAGATGAAGACTGAAAATGCCACACCCCAGAGGCTGGCCTACACATGAGCAGTTTGAGGGACCCACATTGAGGTGGTGGAGCAGGAAGAAGTTCTCCAAAAGGTGCTCTAGAGAGCCCTGCAAGCCCCTTTTCATATTGTGGCAATTGCAGCAGTGGGAAAGCCATCGGACAGGTATTTTGGAGTAGCGACTAGCCCTCTGTTACTGTGAGGTTTCAGGGCTCTTGTGAGATCTCAGGGCACAGCTGACAAATCACTATATCTCATCAGTGTGCAAAGTTTTTGCAACAGTCCTGTAACAGCTGAGATCTCAAGCTTCCCTGCTGCTCTTAACTCAGAAATCCAACTGCCTTTCCTTTTCTGATGTGTGGGGCAAGGAAGGAGGATTGCCCAGCAGCAGGGAGGGGAGGGGTGTGCTGTGGCGGCAGGGCAGCTGATGCAGAGCAGTGGCATGAGTTCTTTGCCTCAGATGGCAAGAAGCTTGCTCTGGGTGTGCCTGCTCCTTCCCCCTGAAATCAGATCTTCCATATTCCCAGAAAGGAAAGGAAAGGAAAGGAAAGGAAAGGAAAGGAAAGGAAAGGAAAGGAAAGGAAAGGAGGAAAGAAAGAAAGAAAGAAAGAAAGAAAGAAAGAAAGAAAGAAAGAAAGAACCATACCAATGCCATTCAGATCCAGAGAACAGATTTGCTCCCAAAAATCTCCTGCACATTTTTTTGGCAGCCCAATTCCACTCCTGGCAGTGCAACTTTTATGAGCATTCTTGCTTGTCGTGGTCAAAGACTTTCATACTTGGTCTTTTTTTCTCAAGGTCCCAGCCACAGGTCTAAGACTTGGTCTGTTGGTGAGCATTGTTTCTGGGTAGATATGCTCTGTCTCTGAGATCTCATAAAGGTTTGAAGTTTCATCTCAGCTCAAAACATTTAATAAATTCGAGGCACTGAACACAAAACCTTACTCCTTGCAAAACAAGTGCTCTGCCACAAAGCTGGGGGTGTTCACTACTTATTGTACCATTAGGACTCAATTTTATTTTCTGGATCTTTAGGAAGCTATATACTTTCATATTTCTATATCTGGTACTCAAACATTTTCTTTGTTCTCAGAACATTGAACAAATACTCCTGCTCCCAAAAGTGGGGAAAGAACTTCATGGTGTAGAAAACTGCCCACACATAAACTGTATTTTCTTTCCTGCAATAACAATGAAATAGCAGGGATTATTTATTTAATTAATTATTTGTAGTATTTGCAGTACTTCTTACTGCTAAATATTAAGAAAAATCCCTATAAAGTTTCCATAGAAATGTTAAAAAAAACTATTGACGAATTCCTTGTTGAAAGTGCTTCATTTACTAACTACTTTTAAGGATATTTTTCTTTTATGGCATAATATTTTATACATCATTTAATGTTTGTTTTGGAGTGGCATAGAAATGGAATGAAATAAGTCATTTGATTTGAAAAACCACCTACCAGCTTACCGCATTTTTAACTTTCATTGACATTGTATAAGTTCACTGCAGGGTTTGCTACCTCAAAAATTCATTGGGATAGAAAATATAGAAAATTGTACTAATTATTTATGCAAGATTGTCAGAAGATGAACAGATTGCAGTGTGCAGAAAAGAAATAAAGGTTTTCTCTGCAAAGCATGCTTTCAGTCTTACAAATTACATGACAAATCTGCTGTACTGTTAAAACTTCTGAATTAAACTAATACCAACTGCTTCTCCATATTCTGAACCATTGGAATAAGTGTTTGAAAGCTATGTTTAATGAAAAGGAGCGTGGCATTTTCACAAACAGTTTTAGTTGGTTGATTGTCTCTCTGTAAACAGATTAAAGCTACAATCCTTTAGTGTTCCAGGACCACCAAGTAGCTGGATTGATCTCTCCTCCCAGTGGCAGAGAGAGAGAGACATTTATTCATTTATTTTTGCAGAGAGAGAGAGAGAGAGAGAGAGAGAGAGAGAGAGAGAGAGAGAGAGAGAGAGAGAGAGGATCAGATGTCTTTCTCCATAGAAGCATTATCTCTTTGTCAGTAGAGGAGAAAAGGGGCAGACTGGAAATGTGTTGTGGGTGGATCAGCTAACACTATGGAACCAGAGGATCAAAAGCTCCTACTCCTAAGAGATGGTACCTGTACAGAGAAAAAGGTTTGCCAGTCTTGGAGCTGACACATATACTTTCCTTCCCATTGCTTCCAATTGTAGGGATATACGAAAGAGAAAAAAATAGCAAAAAATGAAATAGAAATAAACACGCAGTCCTCCTTTTGGCCCTGTCAGCATGAGACCAGAAGGGCTTTGGATAAGGCAGTTGCCCTGCCTTCAGATCGTCTGCCTACTCACTGGTAGGATTGCTCTATAATTCCTGAGCTATTTTGAGACAGATTTTAAATGAAAGCCTGAATGTACCGATATTTTAAAATATATTAAATGAGGTATGAAAGAACATAGAATGTAATACAGCATTGCCATTTCTTGTTTGTTAAAGATGATCTTGAACAGATTTTTTTCCTTATTCCTTGTTATAGTAACACACCGTAGGTGAAATAGCCCCCCTAAATATATAACCTGAACGCCTTGGCTTATAAAAAGGAAGCTGTCACAAGAGGTGGAAGCCATTTTGTCTTAAGGCGAAGGATGCCTTCCTGGACCCATGGCCAAGCTGAAACTGATAAGATCACTCTCCCATGGTGCAACTCCGCATTTTCCATGCTGACTGCTTAACTGGCATGCACATCCAGGCCTTTTTTTAACCCCATAATAAGATTCCACCACTGCTCCCCACGACATCCTGTCTGTTTTATATGGATTGCACATGATTTCATTATTGCCTTTGAACTGAGGCTTCCACAGTTGTTAAAATGTGTTAGGGACGCAGCCTGAAAGGATTGTCTGAACAAGCCCTTACAGAAGTTTCTTTTTGTCAAAACCAGGCCTATTAAGGGGCAGGGTCTCAAGCATGATAATGACTTTGAAGAGAACAACTTTATTATTGGATTGAGAATCTGCAGCAAGGTACAGATTTGAAAAATAAAATATTTTGGTTTTTGGTGGAAGAAGACATCAAGCTCTTATTCTCCTTTTAAAAGTAGCTTGTTGATTCCTTAAATACTGCCTGAAAAAAGAACAGAAATGGCTGTTCCTTTTCTTCCCAGCATGCCTTGATCAAAAGACTCTTATTTATTTATTTATTTATTTATTTATTTATTTATTTATTTATTAAAACATTTCTATGCCGCCCCTTGCCGAAGCCTTGGGGCGGCTCACAACATCGACTCTTGAATTCCTTAAGATAGACACGTGCCTTTTCCATTTTCCTTTCTCTAAAGGGAGAGGTAAATCAGCTTGATCTCTGTTGCTTCTTTAAGCAAGAGGAAAGATTTCAGTTACATGGGCTTCATTTAAAACAGGAAATAACTCTGAAGCTTGGGCCTAGAAGAGAGTAGATGACAAATCAATTTTGGTTTATCCAATAGTTGCTTATTATCTTGGTTGTGGTTATTACAGCTGCTGTTACTTTGATTGTATTACCTGTACTGAAGTCAAAGGCCAATGAATGATTTCAGGTGCAGAAATTTGTAAAGGCATAAAATAGCATGGGCTGATTTTCGAGGATGCTGGCCATGAGAAGTGCATACAGGGTGATGCATTTTGCTAGCAAAAATAAGGAAGAAGCATCTCACATCTTAAGAAATGTAGCTTCTAATACTAACATGAAAAACTATTGTGAATCCCCTAAAGCAGAGACCAGTCTCACAGTGGTCTAGGAATCCAAATTCAGCCAATCATGAATATCTGTAAAGACTGTGTAGATGGCTCTTTAATAGAACAACAACCATCTGATGCTTCTCTGAGTTTCTGGCTGCAATCATATGCACATTCTGAGTAACCATGCATAGAATTGTGTTGTTAATCTGTTTTATATGTCGTTTTCTGCTTGCCATAGCTCCATTCACAATATGCGTTGTGGAGTGGCACGCAGCTGCAGGTTTCCATATGGGACAAATCAAGGTAACTAGAGCCGTGTTTCCCTGTTCAGGCCAGTCTGAACTATCCAGTGAATGTTAGGAACTGAATAAATGTACAGCAGATGAATTAGAAATACTGAACCCGCAAACTAAATGGAAATATGTTTATGCTGGTATCCTTTTCATGTTTAAACCTGAGAAGATGCTTTGGACACTAATGGAAGCCCTGTAATAGTGTCCCTAGACAATATATATGATATTGAGCTTTCTACACCTTTTTTCTGTTCTGTTAGTAACCTGGTTTAGTGGTTTTGAGGATATCTAAAATTCATCTTTATGCTTTGGTCAGCTCTTCAGAATGGGAAAGAAAAGTAACTCCTGGTATTAATAAAGCAATGAATATCTTTAGACTATATTAAGCCCAAATGTGTCTGTAGAAGATACTAAGCCACAAACAGCAGGAATAATAAACAGGTTGCAATAAGCCCATAGATATGCATGCAGATATCTTCAGTCAAGCTCTTTTGCAGATATTACGAAACTTGGTTCAGTTGTGTTTGGCTTTGTAGAATGTTTGCTTTAAAGGGAACACATCTACTAAAACTGTGTGTGGATGCTTTTCCAAAGGGTTCAGATTCATATGATGAATTACTTAATTTGCTACTAAAACAATCCAGTTTGGTCTCTGTGAGCTTTTTTTTAAAAAACATAGCTCAGTATCATCCTCCCCCCCCAGATTTATTAATATTAAGTGCTGAGTGGATCTTTTCTTCTTTTTTAACCCCCTGTCCAGCTTGCCTAGGATGGAGACAGCTTTGAATTAACAGCTGGATTTTATATTTTCAAAAATGAAGGATCCACGGTTTTCGCTACTTTCTTGGCCTTTGGGGCACTGAAACTTGAAGCAATCACATCACATATCAGAGCTCAGTCTGAATGTCTGGACTCCTCCTCCATATATCTTCAGGATAATGCAACTGTTTACCTGAAACATGTCTGCAGCCAAACTGAGACCTGATGTGGGGGAACATGCATTTACTACTTCCAAGCACCATCCAGCTCTTACAAGCCAAAGCTCTGCGTAGGTGTTTGTAAGTGCATTCAACCGAACACACACAGCTCCCAGATTTGGGATACAGCCTTATCAGGATTCTTGATTTTAGGAGCTGTGTAAGCACGTTCAACCAACACACTAACTAGCCCTTATGGAAATGTGTGCACTCAACGTGCAAAGTTCTGTGAGGTAGCTACATACCTCAGCTTGCTCCTATATGTGATGCAGACAAATGCCAACATACGGCTTATGATTATGTAGACATCTTGTCTACATCACCTGGTCTGCCTTTTAGAACTTGATATTAAAATAGCTGGGAAGCCAGTCATGCATTATATAACATTTATTTCTTACATTTTATCTCCTTCTCCCTCCAGGGACCTCAAGGTGGTATCTACGTTTCTTCCTCTGTTTATTTTACTCTGAGTAATGCTGTAAATAGGTTAAGCTGAGAGACCAGGAAACTTCATGAGGATTGGACCCAGTACTCCTTGAGTTCTATCAGTACTCAGGATTGGAATCCAGTCTTGAACAGCTTCCCAGTGTTTTGGACTATAGCACCCAATTATTTACTACTGGCCATGGTAGCTGGGAGTTAGTCCAAAACTTTTGGATAGCAGCAGTTTGGGAAAGGTTATACTAGAAGTATAAACAAGGAAAGAGAGATCCAGTTTGTGCAATAAGATACAAGGTGGCCTTCTCCAGTATACTTTTTATACTATCCCTTGACCACACCTTTTCTCTCAAGTCAAGATCAAGATGCACATACCTTTGGCTGTAACATGCTAAAACAATAAAATCACCTTACTCCATATGGAGTTGGGAAGTTACTGTGTGAAGTAACGAGTTATTCCTGTCGAATTGCAGTTGCACAGTTTGTGGTACAAGCAACTGGAAGTATTTTATAAATCCCATCAATTTGAAACAATGACATCCCTTGGAGATACATAAATAGACCCCCTATTTTTAGATGAGTGGCACTGAGGTGGATTTGAATGACTTGCCAGCAAGAGGAACAGAATCCATGAACAGTGTTTCCCACTGCTACCTGACAAGCATTGGACTGTGCAGTAATGCGCATAAGTGTACTGCTGCAATCTCTTGAAAGCAGATTGCGTTTTCCACTACATATAAATGAACACATGACTAAGTCAGTATAATGGAGTTGGTGCAGAATTTGTCTTCCTACATCTAATACTGCTTTTTGGTGTTCTTTCAAAAACATAAAGAGCAAAATCTCTCAGACTTACAGCATCTGCTTACATGCTCTCGTTCCCCTCCAATATATTCTGTCAGTACCTAATCACTTCTGTGTAATGTGTAAAACTTGAATTCATCCAATAGAACTAAATCTCTGTCAACATAGAAATGACCAGATTTTAATTTCATCTCCATCCTGAGTCGTCATTTCTATTCTAAGCATTACGAAATTTGGTTTTCAAAGGTAAGAAGTAGTTATTATGTCCCTGTTGTTGTGCTAGGTTTGGCCCCAGTTCATTTTTGGTGTTATGATGTACTGTGCTCAGGAAGATAAGAATCTAAAGGGAGACACCTTTTCTCTGCTTTTTAAAAGGTTGATACATTGGCTTCTAGACTGCAGAGGTACCTCACTCTCACTTGCCTTTATTTTGCTGAAGTATTCAATCCAGTCAGCACAAATTAACATGGCAGAAAAGTCTAAGCTTAAAAAAAACCAAATACACTGCATAGATTATACATGAGGTAAGGATAGTCACTCATCAACACTGATAGCTGCAGGTGTTTTTTTTTTTAAAGTATGTATTTGTTTAATATGCCACCCTATAAGAAAAAGGTTATCTGGGCAAATCACATAATAAAACAGGTGAAAACAGATGCAATCACTAAAATTAAAAATGCCTGAGAGAAGAGGGATGCCAGCAAGATACCAGTTCAGGTGCTAAACAGAGCCCTTGGCATTCTAGAAATGGAGCAATCAAGGTTTTTTTTCATTGGCTCCAAAGATACAGACACATAAATATGGGAGGACACATTCCTTTAGAAACTCCAGCCTCAAGCGCCTTAAAG
This sequence comes from Varanus komodoensis, assembly GCF_004798865.1. NCBI lineage: Eukaryota > Metazoa > Chordata > Lepidosauria > Squamata > Varanidae > Varanus > Varanus komodoensis. The sequence continues at coordinate 4,576,796 of NW_025335761.1, forward strand.
TGTTAATGGTTAACACCAGTACTTTGAATTGGGCTTGGAAACAGTCCAGAAAAACCAGAAGACAGTGTAGTGGACAAAGCACTGGCATCACATGATTATATTCATCAGTCCCAGTTAGTAGCTTGTATTTTATACTAACTGAATTAGGCAGCAATGGGCAAAGGCTATACAGATGTTGTTGGACTGAAGCTCCTGTCCCTCCATCATTGGCTCTGCTAGTTAAGACTGATGGGAGTTGAAGCCCAATAACATCTGGAGCACCACATTTACCCCCAGCTTGGAGAAACTTTAAGGTACATATGCATGATCATTGTAGCAACTATTTTTATGAACTTTTACTTTAGAAGTTCTTAACTGAGCCAAAGCTTTCCCAGAGAATATTCAAAGTGATCCTTCCTCCAGCTCAGAAGGAGTCATGCACTGTCTCCTACAGCTCTTCCTGTTCCAGTTGGAAAGATGAGCACAAGATGGCTGCTAGGAATCTCATATGGCCAGGACTAACCATCATCACACACTCCTCACCACACCTTACTGGGAGAGCTGGGACATGTGAAAAATGAACAAAAGAATGTCACTTTACGTTAGAACCTTCTACCTCTCGTTTTAAAAGCCTGCTTCGGGATGCTTCACAGATGTTGTAACTGTAAAGCAGGAATGGGCAATTTCCAGAGATCCAGGGGCCATATTCATCTCCTGGATCCTGGCATAGGCTATAGCTCAGGAATGCCTGGGAGAAAAAAACTGGAATTAACTTGTTTGCTGCCAAAATTCTACACCAAACTGCTATACAGTGCTGTAGTGTAGGACAGTGGTTACATTTAGCTTGTTTTAAGCTAAACTGAAACAGTTGGTGCATTGGGCTGTGCAGTAACTCGCATAAGTGTTGAATGTCAAAGCCAAAGTGAGCCCACATCTCCATGGAAGCATGAAGCACCTGAAGGGGCAGATTTAGCTTGGAAACAAGCTAAATTTGGCTGCCGAGGTGCTCCACAGTCAATAAGTGTGCTTTTTACAAACTTCTTGTAGAACATTTTTTTTAAATATTGGGACTGGTGGGGAATGGCAGCAGCCACAGCACAGTGTTGTGGGCTGCATGTTGTCCAGCCCTGTTGTAAAGGCCCAGGACATATACCAGCAAACTGCTCCTCATAGGATTGGTGTTGGTTAATCTTCAGCAGTCTTGGGGTGGATGCTGAATGTACTCTTGCTGTCTGCTTGAGCTTGTGACCTGCATGCCTTCAGTTCTTCAGCCCATGTAGTCCCCATCTGGAGAGTGTAGGAGGTACCCAGTAAGCAAACACAAGTTTCAAGCCATACCTGAAATACTCTTGCAAGTCTGCTCTCATGGTAGCCTCCTTAGCTCACAAGTTCTACCATGAATCCAGCTCTTAATGGAGCTGCTGTTTAATTCAAAGAACAGTTCCTTTACATCACCCACATAGCATAATAAAGCCCCATGGGTGGCAGTAGCTGCTGATTCCGGCTGCAGGTTTTCTGTGATTTTGGACTGAAGTGACAAACTTCATTCATGCAGAACACCCCTGAAAAGAACATTCCTATTTGGAACGAGAAGGGCAGGGGGAACTTCCACATTCCAAAAGTAACCGGAGAAACAAACTGTATCTGACTGCAACCCTGCCTGGGCTATGATGTCTTTATGCCGTATGATATGTATGACACCATGACACAGAATGGATGCATTTTCAGCTGGCGTATGGAGAACTTCTTAGCTCTTGCTTATGTAGCATGTGCTGTCAAGCTGGAATTTTTCAGAGTTAATAGAAGTCTGTTTTTAGCAGAGTTGAGTAGAGCAAAACAGATGTGAAGCTTAGGGCTAAACTACACATGACACGCAATTGCTTGCATCGTTCCCCTGGCTTTTTTTTTTAAACCAAAAGAAGCCTCAGAAGGCTGTGAGATTGAACAGAAGAATGACAAAAGTGAAAGGGGCTGCTTAAACCTTTCTTGTAAAGTTTTTTCTATTCAAAATGGCTGCATGACCACATTTTCTTTGGGCAGGAAATATACCTGTGTCTTTTTCCAGATACATTGAGAAAACAAGCAGCAGGCAGAGGCGTTCAGGAAACAAAAGAACAGCAGAGAAACAGCAACTTTAATTGCTTAGGCATCATATAAATATTAGAATAATTTTTAGTGAAAGAAATTCCACACAGTATTGCTATTCCCTGGCTGCGTTCTTCTACTCATCAGTGAAAAGATAAAACATACATGTGGAAGTGGTGGAATATGGAGGCGAAAATGAGAGCAGTTTCCCTGTTTCACACAGCTTTGTGAAGTCATTTTTGTTTTCTCTCAAAAAGTCATGAGAGAGATACACATGACTCCACATCACTTCCAGTTTGGATATTATTATGCTACCATTAGTTCATTTTATATTGCTAGTTTCCTACCGCATTGTTGTCCATAGATTCAAAATACTTTATTTGTGGGAAGGAAGTGCACAATTAGACAATGGAATAAGAGACGTTATGGAAAACTTTCCTTGAGAGGATTCTAATTTTTGTTTTAGTTAAGGTTGCATGCGCATCTGCCAGGGACTATTTTGGGCAATGAAACATAGACAAGACACAAGCAGTATACCTACAAGGCCCAAGTGCTCCTTCCTGGCTCCCTTTCCATCTTAGCTCTTTAGTAAGCTCTGCTGGCCAAGTCATACTTCTGTGGGTAGTTTTAGGGTAGCTGTGAAAATTATTCACCCTTCAGTCTAGCTATAGATTTTTTTAAAAAAGAAAGCACACTAGTACTGCAACTACTACTACTTTGGAATGATGTTCTTTGGATGATCCCTGAATAAATGAGAACCGGGGGGGGGGGGTGATGTGCTTCCTTTCCCACAGCAGTTGTGCTGGTGTTTCATGTTACAGGGGCGTTTAAGCTTGTAGATCCTCCAAAGCTGTCTGAGGCACCAGATAAATTAAGTCACTTGGTGCTGATTTCATGGGAATTCTTTCACATCAGAGGAATGCAGAGCTGATGAAATTCAGCGCAGGGGCGCCTGGGAGAGAAGAGGTTAAAAGGATGAGCCTTTGACAGTGAAGCATTACGGTTCTCTTCACAGGATAACAAGCCTGGCCACCAGGTGGTGGCTGCTTCGTGAAGGGGGACCAAGGCTGTCATCCGTCAAACGTGTCTTTATCATCAGTATTACATGATGCAGCCTCTCCTCGTTTTTGTACACTTCTTACCTAGGGATATCCAGGAGCACCTTTTTCGTGCTGTAAGCTTCTGGTTATGTCAATACCTCCGAGGTTATTTCCATTGGTAATTTGTCACAGTGTCTGTTCTAACAGATTTTTAACATCTGATTTATATGTATTTGGGATATTACTAGTCTCTAATAGCAAAAACAATGTACGGTCCACTCATCCTGTTTTGAAGTCTTTTTTTCCCCAGACAGAACCGCTTCAGTTTATCAAAGCATAAGAATTTATAATTGTCTGTGTGAGCTTGCCACATACTTTTAAAAAGTTTTTTACTGGGGAAAAAAAACATAAAACAGATGAGTCTTTAGAGAAAAGGAAAGGCTTCTTAATGCACCCCACAACGCAGTAATATATTTCATTGTTAACATGGCAGTGGTGTAATGTTTGCTTTTTGTGTATGAGAACAACTTTGTTTTAACAAGCTACTTCTTATGGAAATTGTTTCCCCCAGGTGGGGAATGACTTGCACAAAGGCTCTCAAAATAAGCTACAAGCAGAAAAGGTCGCCACTACATTGGACTGCATTTAAAATAGGGTGGTCATTTTTATCTTGAAGAGGCAAAGAACTTTGCCAAGAACAAATACAATGCTACTGTGCTTACAATGGCAAATGGTACTTTACTTTGCAATCCACCAGGGACAGGAAGGTTTCAAGTGTTGCTGCTGCTCTGATTTTGCCCCAAGTGCTGCCGCCATTGATAGATCACAGCGTGTCTTGTTTCTCCCTCTTTTTCCCACCCTTCTGATATGGTTGTGCCCCTTTACGACTTCATTATGCATATATGAACAATTGGCTCATTGTGAGCCACGTTTGGAGTTGTGTTCCTTTACTTGTGGCTTGCCCCTGTCCCTTTTCCTTACCTCACTTTTCCTTATTGCACTGCTGATGCAGTGGGCTTGTGTTAGTGGTAGAAGCATGGCCTGCTTGGCTGCCTCTTATTCAGGAACTGCAGAAGAAATGACCTGCAGTTGAATACTTATCACAACCTCGCTGCTCCATCCCCTCCAAAATGTTTTCTACGCATCAGCACCAAACAGTGCAGCCAACAGTCAGGGGAAAAGTTTTGTCATTCAAAGCATCTGAAGGGAGTCATGTTTAGGGAGCTCTCAAACATCTTTCAATCTCAGGAACCGTGATGTTTATTCATTTAAGGTTGGCCACCATTAAATGGGGCCATGGTGGTTCATATTGGTTGAGAGGGCTTAGAACAGCTTGACTGAAAAGGACTGGGTTACACTTGCTGCATATCTTGGTTATGAATTTTCAGTTGTCCTTATTCTAACATTCTCCTCTATAAATTCTGCCCTGTAGAAGGGATTTATCCTACAAAAGGCAATACTTGTAGTAATATCTTTTCTGCCACAAAAAGAATATTATTTATTGTTACTTAGATTTGTAGTAGTCTGTATTTACAATATACTATCTCTGCTTGGCTCATCTGCTTCTGCTGCTTTGAAAGGAGCAGGGGTTGAAAGCGGAATGAAATGATGCTGAGAAGGATGGACCTTCCAGGAAAGGCTGCATGTTTGAATGCTTTCCAACACCAGAGTTCCTCATACATGAAAAATGAACCTATTAAGAAGAAAGATAATGTATGAATGTGGCCTCGGAAAGTTTGTCACGGGGTAGTTAATCTGCTCTAAGGATCCTGATTTATTTAAAATCCCAGAAACAGTAGGATTCAGAGTCTTCAGTTTAAAAAAAAAAGTGTAAAATGCTTGTTCACACTGCACAATATATGGACCTCTCTCCAACTCTAAAGCTACTGAAACTCAGTGTAATCACATGTTCGTATTCATAGATCTATTTGATTTAAAATTTGGAAGTGGTTGTAGTATTTAAAAGTATTTCTGAATAAGAAATTTTGCTGCAGGAATTGGTATGTCACAGCAGTAACTGTAGGTAATTTATTTCCTCTTTTCCTCAGAATGATGGCCTCCTATTTCGGAGTTGTCCTTGAATCTTGCACCAAAAAATATGGTAGTTGGTGTGCAAGTGACATTTAGTTGATACGTCTCATTTTCTGCTCTACAATCCCAGCAAAGAACTAATGCCTCTGCAAAGGGTCTGTGCCATAAAGGAATTGTATTGCTTTGTTTTTGAAAGATACTAAATCAATTTAAGAGTTACTGTAGCTGCTGCTTAATAAAAATCCTTTATACATTATTACCTGTCAGCAGATACTGGAGAAGCCTTCAGTTCAGTGGCAGTCACTTCAGCTCTGAAAATGATCTTTGTCCAACTTGTTGCCAAATGGGTTTTTTGGCTTCTAACTAGAAAGCAAAGAGCCAGTGTGGCACAGATGTTAGAGTGTTGGATTGGGCCTTGGGAGTACCAGGCTCTAGTCCCCACTGAGCTATCCAACTCACAGGGTAGCTTCAGGCTACTTACTGGGTTGTTGTGAGGTTAAAATGAGAGGAGAAGGACCATGCTTAGGTTCCTTGTATGAAGAAAAGAATGGTAGGATTGACATGTAATAATCAGTAAACCAGTATGGATTTTCCCTTATTTATTTAAGATCAAGATGAAAAAAAAAGTTTGATCTTTCCTCTATTTCTCCTTCAGGGGCCTTCACAAAGTCAAAATGTACATATGTATGTTCATTGTATAAAGACTGCAGTTTCATGTTACATGTGTGAATCCACCATAACAGACTGAATTCCATAGGAAACCAATAGCTTTGGCTAGTGGACAGTTGTTGTTGTTTAGTCACAAAGTCGTGCCTGATTCCTTGCAGTCCCATGGACAACATTCCTCCAGGCCTTCCTGTCCTCCACTATCCCCCGGAGTACACCCAACCCCACACCCACCTCTCCAGTGACCCCACCTCATCCTCTGCCATCCCTGTCTCCTTTTGCCTTCAATCATTCCCAGCATCAGGGTCTTTTCCAATTAGTCTTTCCTTCTCATTAGGTGGTCAAAGTAATGCAATGAATAAATAATAGGGAACATACAAGATTATATCCAAAGGATCATGAATAAATAATAGGGAACATACAAGATTATATCCAAAGGATCATATCCAGTCCTAATCCAATTTAAAGCTAATTTTTTCAGTGGGTATACTCTTAAGGAGGACCAACATTGGCTATAGCCCACTATGTCAAAAGTAATGGCTGCATTCAAATGTCATAATTTAGCACTGCACATGTAAGTGAAAAGGAGTTTGCGCAAGCCACAGGTTCATACACTGCCCTCCGCTCTTCCTGTGTGACAGGGAGAAGAAACAAGCTAAAATTTATGGTTACTTTAGCAAATACTTGGTTTGTGTTTACATATGAACCATGGAATGTAATTCAGAATTAAGCTGAAAAACATGCCAAAATCTAGTGCATTTTTGTTTTGCAAGCTTCTTTAGCAAACTAATATTTACTTTAAACCACAGTCCTTGGAGTGTAGAAACTAAATTTAGATCACTGAAGATCATTAAAATAAATAAATAAAATCCTAAAAAATATTATAGCTATGCTTGTGGCATGACTTGATAAAAGCTAAGTAGAACCTCACTATGTAATAACAGATTAGATGTAATACATATTTTATATATTCTCTGGGTATATATAGCATGCATACCTCCTCCCCCTCCATCCCATCCTTGCCATCTTGATCTCAGATCTGAAGTAGCAGCAGCCACGGAGGTGCTGGAACCATGAGGAGAACCAGCGGTTTCCCTGTCACAGGGAAGACCAGTGCCTGCCAGCCTCATTGCTCCACAGTGCTCTCCAGTCTGAGATCAGAGGCAACAGGGGGGATTCCACTGCTGGCACATGTCAGCAGGTGAATTCCCAGAGTTACCTCTGCTCTCAGATCAGAGACAGCAACCGGAGAGCCTAAGCCCCACCCCGTAGAGGAAACAAAATAAGCTGAACCAGCCAGATTAGTGGGCTGGAGGCTTCTGGAGCCTGATGCATATATTGTGATCAGAAAAGCATAGCCATACAAACAGAAACCGAGGTACCATAATGCCTTCCTTTTAACATTAGGAATCATTGCTTGCTGCACTCGCTGAATGAATTGGTACGTAATCATAGTCTCCCATATTTTATAAATCCATTACTATTTAGCTGGTTGCTTTGGATACTTATGTACTATGCAAGACTTGATGTTGCACACAACTGTACTGCTGTGTAAAATCCTTTAAGAAGGTCTTGACTTGATATCTGCATAGAGTGCAACATTGCATTTGATGGTCTAAACAGCTCCTTTCAACTCTGTGATTCTCTTCTTTAAGAGTCCATTATCATTAGGTTGAAAATTATCTTCAGTTTTCTTAATCTTATATACACTTCCTTATGTGGAATTTTGCCCTTAACTATGGACTACAAATGTATTTGATAAGCAAATAGGAATATATGTCTGCACCAGAGAAAATGTGTTTCTTTTCATCAGATCCAAAGGAAAAACTGTTAGCTGTAGAGTATAAGCATATTTATTTATTAACAGCTGGCCCTATGTGTAGTTACTAATGTAATCTCACAGGTTTGTTTTAGCCATTTCAAAGCCCATCAATCAACCATACATGCAGTATCTAAATATGTATTTCTGAATTAATTTCCATCTAGGATTTTAAGGTTCTAAATAAATAAGTAAATGAACCAAACTGCCAGAGGCCATATGCAGTGCAGAATAGATCTTGATTAGGAGGTTGAGAATTCTGATGACCTTGAAAAGCTATAGAATAATAAGTGAAAAATGATACCACTTTTTCTTTCAAGGCAACTTTTTTTCTGAAGGAGAATGTCTTGTTAGTGATGTTTCATTAGTGTACCTTGTTCAAGAAACAATGTAGTTGTGATTGGGCTTGTGCTGTAAGACTTTCAAGTGCACCTTGCTCTTGCTGGTTTTCTCGATCTTATTTTTCTGCAGGATCATCTGCATCAGATAGCTGCAGCTATTTGGCTTGCAGCAGATCTGTTTGTCAGAGCCTTGAGATCCACCAGCCAGACCCAAGATCCAGTTGTAATCCAGTTGGTGTACCCCATGGTGAACCATAAGCCCTGGTTCTGTATTCGGTATTCATAACTAGGTTTACCTCTGATCTGCCACAGATCAGAATTTCTAATACCAAATTCTAAAAATACTGTAAAAAGACTCGGGTCCAATGATTTCATTTCATGTGTCCCTGCTTTTCACAAAGTGCTCCTGGCCCTTTGCATAGGATGCCCAGAAGGCTATAGGCATCACAACTGGATTGTATCCAAAGTCTTCCCATTTCTACCACCTCCCCGTTCTCTAATAGCCACCCTCCTGGGAGTGATGGGATATGTTTGCTAGTAAAAATGAAGAGAAGAATGCAGTCTCCTCTGAAAAAACATTGTACATATACAATCAGAACTTTTGCACTTCATTTCATCTTCAAGTTCTTAGTAATTCGGTGTATAATGACTGCCAATCTCAAACAAGATTCCAAATTTTCATCTATGAAACTGGAATTATACTTTTTCTGGTGGGCTTTGAATTCTCTTAAGATTTTCTTTTCTGTCAGTGCCGCTGTAAAACAACAAAACATGCATATGCACTTTGATTTTATCAGCATGGAGAAAAAATTCCTCAGCATAGGTTTTGGGTTTTTTTGTTGGTTTTGTTTCTTTAATCTTTGAAAATGCACTCATCCTGTATCTGGTTAGAAAAAATGAGGCAGAAGAAAGACTTGTTTCTTATTGAGAGTTCTGTCCAGGCTGGACCTGTGGGTGAATACAGAGCTAGGATGAGGTGTGCATGCATGAGATTCTTCCATCTTCTCCTTTGCAACAGGTACACTCAGAACAGAATTGTTCTTACTCAGAACCAAACAACATGTTCGGCATCCTGTTTCCTGGTCATTGTCTTCCCTGAGTGTCCTGTTGCATTGCTGGTTGGTGGCACTGCCCAGAACTTTTGCATCTGCAATTTCCTTCAGTTTCCCACATGTTCAACTGGAAAGATGATCAGAACTTTTCCTCAACACCCACACACTTAATTTTCCAATGAAAAATGCAGTTGCATGAGAGTAAGCTCTAGTGATCACAGTGTGACTTCTCATTAAAGTGCCCAGGCCTGCTCTCCTGACGTTCCCTTCTCTTCCTTTTCAATTTATTTTTTTAAAAGCATACAAAGGTCCATGTTTACCATATATTACTAGGGAGCTGCATTACAAATAGGTTTTGCGCATGCGTGCACATGCATGCACACACCCAACACTGTCCTGCACATTACATCATCCTTCAGCACTAAGGGAAGGATGTTCAGGACATGCATCCAGGTTGGTGCCACATTGTGACGGTGCCCTGAGCACTTTCAGACAGCAGAGTCCAATGTCTCCGTAGCAGGAAGATAGAAGGTAGAGGGTGAGGGAGCAAGACTGCAGGTTGGCAACTGAGTGGCCAGGACTCCAGACACCCAGTTTCCCAACAGCTTTGAAATCACTTGCAATTTCAATTTTCCTTCCAACTCAGGAGCTGAAGAAATGGCAAGGATCTGCATACAACTGCTGTGAGGATTTTTGCTCACCACTGCAAGTCCCACATCTGGGAGAAAAGCAAGGGCTTTTCAAACAGAATGTGAATGTGGTAACCAGTATTACTGAAGCCTTTCTTCAGCTGGGACTAATCTACCAATTATGGCTATGTCCTGACAGACAAAGCCTAGCCACTGTTGCACACACTCTGATAGTATCCCATTTAGACTGTTCTAACATGCTCTCGGCTTTCAGCTTTAAAAGCCAAGAGCTTTGACTGCTCTTTGGAAGGCTAGATACTGAAGATAAAACTCATCTTTAGATACTGAAGGCCAGATACTGAAGATGAGACTTTGGCCACCCAATGAGAAGGAAGAACTCACTGGAGAAGAGCCTGATGCTGGGAACAATTGACAGCGAAAGAAGAAGGGGACGGCAGAGAATGAGGTGGCTAGATAGAGTCACTGAAGCAGTTGGTGTGAGCTTAAGTGGACTCCAGGGGATGGTGGAGGACAGGAAGGCCTGGAGGAATGTTGTCCATGGGGCCGCGATGGGTCGGACATGACTTCACAACTAACAACAACCACATGCTCTAAGTGTGGCTGTCTTTGAAGACAGTCTGGACACTCCAGCTGGTTCACAATAGGGCTGCATGATTGTTAACAAGAACTAGTCTAAGGGTCCATATTAAACAAGTTTTATATCAACTACACTGGCCACCAGTGGGAGTCCGAGCCCAATTTAAAGTGCTTGTGCTTACATATAAAACCCTGAAATGCTTGGGCCCTGGGTAACTGAAGGATCGCCAGCTCCTGTACGTGCCTGCCCATCCATTAAGATAGAGTGAGGAAGTCCTTCTTGAAGAGCCATCCCCTAGGGAGATGAAGAGGATGCTGGCTAGGAGAAGAGCCTTCTTGGTGTTAGTGCCCCACCTTTGGAATAGGTGCACTTGGCACCATTAGCGCTAGCATGTCAGCACCAGGCAAAAACTTACCTTTTCTCTGGCTATTTTAACAATTGATTTTAATGGTAATTTGGTTTTGAATCGATCCTATTTCTGGTTTTAGTTTATTTCAGTTTAAATTGTTTTATTTTAATGCTTTATATAATACTTTAATTTTGATATGTTTTACATTTGCTTATGTTCTAAGTGTGTTTTGAATAAGCTAAGTTGACATTATTAAGATTAGAATGTTGTGTATTTACTGTACTGTGAGCCTCACAGAGAGCCCAGATAGGGGCTAGTATAGCAGCATACAAATCAGTCAGTCATTCAAATAAATAAATCAGCCAGACAGCCAGCTGAGAACCAACCCACAAGTGCTTGGCAATCGCATGGGATAAAATTAGTTCAGAGATGCTGCAAATCTTGAAATGAGCAGCATAGTGACATCATAGGGTCCTAGCCTTATACTATTAGGTATTTCTCAAAGCATGTATAATCAGCTAAACAAGTACCAAGCCCTTTGATTAAGTATTCTAGTGTAGAAAAGTCAGAGAGTACTTCTAATACAGAGCTCTTTCATGACCTCACTCTTTTATTTCTTTTCCTACAGCCAAGGCAAAATCTAAATGTGGCTCCACCTTCTTTCCCTGTGCAAGTGGAATTCACTGTATCATTGGCCGTTTCCGATGCAATGGTTTTGAGGACTGTCCTGATGGCAGCGATGAAGAAAACTGCAGTAAGTACCTGTCTACTTCTACATAGAGCGACATCCCATCCCTACTGTTAATAGAGAAATTCAAGTGAAGGCCCAGATTTCCTAAGTTTGTATGCAGAGACACAATTTCTATGGCTTATAACTGCGAGCATCAGCACTTGCCTTTTTAGTAGCTGAACTATTTTGAAACAAGCTGATAGTTTAGCATATGAAACTTTCCTTTATAGAGAATAAATTCTAAAACTTATCTGGAATCCTGAAGGTGATCCGGTGTTTAATCTTTTCTGCACTTCTGCTCTAAAATGCCTGCTGTGTTTCAAGCTTACAATTTGTTTTGTTAGCTGATCAATATAAATCTTTAGGTCAGAACAGAGCAACTGACAACAGGTAGAATTCAGAATGAGGCTGTGAGAAGGGCATGTTGTTCATTAAGGTGACTTTAAAAAGAAAAAGAAAAAACCCACACTCTTCATTTGAATGTTGTCACAAATTGGCTTCATTAAAGATTGCATTGCTGTGCAATGCCATGTCGCTATGCTTTCTCCTCTTCCTACATCACTTTTCTGTTTAGTATTTTTCCTTGTATCCTTGTAAGATGTTTTCCAGGTTGTGTGGTTCTGTGTTCTTTGACCTTGTCAATTATTTCACACACACAAACTCAAACACACACATATAGAGTTGGTACCCTATGCAAAGATTAGATAGCTTCTTTTCTGCCTTTTTTATCATCAGTCATATTGCCTGCAGACTGTAGCTGGCAGGTTGCACTGAGGTCAATATAGGAAGAAAAGCTTCAGCTGTATATTCAGATGCTTGGTTATATTTGGCAGGAATACAGTACAACAGATGCTATTTATCCCACGCAGAGGCGTTTCGCTCAGACTGTGGCACCTCGATTGTAATAAAAGCCACTGAAATCCATTTTGGACTTTGTAGGAACTCTATGTGCAAGGAATATTTTTAGCATAATTGGTAAAAGTGACTGAATTAGTAACCAGCCTGCCTCTGTTACTACTTTGGAGTAGGAGATGGGGATGAGAACAAGATGTTTTCATTTCTTAGGTCAAAGTTATCATCATATCACATTGATTTTAATCTTCTTCTCTTGTCTTCCTTCTCTTTCATAAAGAAAATAATAATAGTTTCAAGTGTGTGCTCTTTCCTACACTTCATGTGAAAGCTTCCTTTTTGTAGGTGGTTGAACAGATTTCATGGTACTGTGGCCAAAATTATAATGTATCACAATTGCAAGGAAAATAGGTGGATCTCTCAATATGTTTTGGGCACACATACCCTTCTCAGAGGAACTTTTAGAAACGTCTTAAAAGGAAAAAGGAACAGCACGCCCATTTTGTAAACTAACCAAAGCTGCAAGATTTACAGTAAGGTTTTCTTAAACGTTAGCTTTCTTCCTTGTTGACATCTATTTGGATGCATTCACATTTTTGACCTTTTTATTTATTTACATATGTCATCCTCAGTAGCCTCTGTGTTTGTCTTGCTCTTGTGTCTCCTGAAACATGGGAACAGATTCCCACCAGAGAAAATGCAGTTGGAAGAAGTTTAAGGGCAGTGAAATTTACCTTAGGTTACACTTGAACAAGCAGAGCTAGAATGGTTTTGCAAAAAATACATCTTAAATCAGAATTCTGAAGTTTGGAAGAGAGATGGAAAACCATCGCTCTATTCTGAACAAACTTCTGAATCACAAGTAGGATCAGATCAAAAAATCTACTGTATCAAATACCTTTCATGTACATATTTACTTTTATTAGAGTGTTGGAGTTTACTTTTCAGCCTTTCGTATGCTTGGGCCTTTTCTTGGAAACCTCAGCTCACCCTAGAATTCTTTATAGCGTAAGAGTTTTCTTGTATAAAAATGTGCAAAAGAGAAAATTGTATGTAGGAAGTTTCCATTATATGGTTCCCTCTAGCATTCTAAGGTGATTTAGCACAAAACTGCCAACTCTTGGGAAGTGTGAAGACTCATGGTAGCAGGAAGAATGGGAAGAAAAACATCTCTCCAGCATTAATTTTTCCAATGAAAGGCAAGACAATTTTTTTGTGGAAAGGGGAAAGCGCTTAATAGAACAGTTTTCTTTTTCAGAAGAGCAAATGAAATACTTTTAAATGAGCATTTCTGAGTAAAATTACTATACCCAATTTTCTGCAAAACCCTTAAATCCAAGAAGAAAGGGGAATTGTTTGTGAAGATAGCATTTGCTTCTGCTTTGCAAGGATGACTCAACAAGTAGCACTCTGGGAATTTAATGTTAGAAAATAACTTCCAGTTGAAAAATATAAAATATCTTCATGTAATTTTGACTTAACTGGAAAACTACCAAGCATATTTTTCTAGTAGTGTGGTGCTTCTTGCTTCCCATTTGTTTCTATCTTCCTGAGTATGAGAACATAAGAAAAGCCATGCTGGTTGAAGTCAGTAGTCTATCCAGTACAGCACTCCATGACGATGATGGCAACCCACAAGACTCTCAAGCAGGCGGTGTACAAAAATTCTGCATGCTCAAACTCCTCACTGGACACAGGCATGCTGACTCTGATAACAGAGGTGGCACAGAGCTGACGTGGTTTGTAAGCCATCAGTAACCTCCTTCTCCATGAATGAGTCTAGGAGATGGGGATGAGAACAAGTATTCAACTCCATGAATGAGTCTAGTCCTTTTTCATCCAAATTTAAATCTAAACTCTATAGTTTTACTAAATTCTATAGTTTAACTATGCCCTGTGTGGAGAATCACTTGTCCTGAATCACCATCCAGTGAGATTCATGGGTGACCCCTGTTTCAGGTGTTATGGGAAAGGGAGAAGGATGTCTTCCTCTCCATTTTCTCAGCACCGTGCATTGTTTTGGTCACATCTATCATATCATCCTTTACTCACCCTTGTTCTAAGATGAACAATCCCAGCTGTTCTAACTGTTCCTCAAGATGAGTTCTTTCAATTCCTCAATAATTTTAGCTGCCCTTCTCTGTACATTTTCCAACTTAATAATGTCCTTTTCAGGTGTGGCAACAAGAACACAATATTCTAAACGCAGTCCCATAAGAGATTTATATAAAGGGAGTATGATCCTGGAAATTTCATTTTCAATTTCAATTCATTTTTTTGTTTACATCTAGCATGGAGATTGCCTTTTTCACAGTAGCTGTGAAATGTCACCTGTGCTGACATTTTTATCAGACTGTCCACAACAACCCCAAGCTCTTTTCTTGATCAGTAATTGCTAGTTGAGATCCCATTGGCTTATACTCAAAGTGGTGATTTTTGTCCTGTTATGCATTACTTTACCCTTGCTTACATTGAACAGCATCTACCATTTTGATGCCCATTCTCTCAGCTAGGAAAGATCCCTTTGATTTTAACCACCCAAAATATTTTGGTGTCATTGTCAAACTTGGCCACTATACCGCTTATTCCTCATTCCAGATCATTTATGCATAGCTGAAAAGCATTGTTCCTAATACAGAACCTTGTGGTACCCCACTGGTTACATCTCTTGATTTGGAGAAATTGCCATTTAGTCCCACACTTTGCCTTTTGTTCTTTAACCAGTTACTGATCCATAGGATGACCTTCCTGCCCTTTATTCCATGACTGTCCAACAATCTTAATCAAAAGCCTTTTATAACTTCAAGTAAATAATGTCTGTGAAATTGCTCCTGACCACATGTTTCTTGGCGCTCTCAAAAAACTCTAATAGTATTCTATGATGCACATATAGCTGTTACAAAGTTTCGCTTAATACTCTTATTGCTGCTTCTTAATTATATTGTATTTATTTTCTGAACTCTTCCTCTAAAAATATGAGGTGAGGGTTACAGGATGATACTGAAATTTTATTTTTATTTAATTTTATTTACTGTAGCATTTATGGCCTTATTATAAGGTTATTTTATTTTAAGTTGATATATCAGTGTAGTGTTTGCTTGCTTTAAAAGCATAATCTTGTTTGTTAGTACAGTGTTACTACAAAAAAGGCAAAAGTAATTTTAAGTCACATAAACAGAAGTATAAATTCAAAATCATGGGGAATAATATTTCCCCTCTGTTTTGCACTGGTCAAACCTCAACTTGAATATTGGGTTATTGTGTCCAGTTGCGGATACCACAGTTGAAAAACGGTTCAGATAAATTGGAACAAGTTTAGAAAAGGGCGACTAAGATGATTGGCAGCTAGAAACTAAGACCAAGAACAAAACATTGAAGGGACATAGTACGTTTGGTTTCAAGAAGAGATGACTGAGGGAATCTTGTAGCATTTTTCAAGTATCTGAAACATTGTTACAAAGAAGAGGTCCACAATTTTTTCTTTTTCATCTGCATTTGTAAAGCACAGAATAATGGCCTTAAATTAAAGGAAAGCAGATTTTGGTTGGGTATCAGAAAAAAAGCTTCCTAATAGTCAGAGATACGGAACTAACTGCCTAGGAATGTGATGGATTCCTGCACTGAGCTGTGGTTTGACCAAAGGATAAAATGGCCTCTTCCAGCTCTGTGATTTTGTGATGACTTTTATACTTTTGAAGAATTTGTCGATGGTACAGTTTATGTGCTAACAGAGCTATCCTACATTTGAAAGGGAGAAGTAGATAACAATTTGTAAGTTCTGGAGCCCTTCCAGCTTGCTTTAGGCAGAGTTAGTGGGAGATTTTTATTTAAATTTTATTTCTCTGGCATTTTTGTTTAGACCACTCTGTCACTGCCCTATTAGTTTCAATACGTTTGAAATTAAGCATACTAGTTCTCCCTGAGCTGATCTCCGTTATCTCAGGGAAGTGGTAGGTTCAGTGGAATCCACCCTCAAACAGTCTGTTTTGGAGCCTACTACTGGAGGAAACACTACTAGCTATACTACCATGCCTATAGAGTTTTCGGTAGGCATATCATGGCCTTTCTTGCCAGCAGCATTCCTTCCAAGCATTTTTATGCCACCCTAATCCTTCTCAGACAGCCATCCATGGTGCTTGGGATTGTTCTGCCTACTATGTATGATACATTTCAGATACATAATCCTAACCCAAGATTTATTGCCCTACCCAAGGTTTGGCAGACAATCAAGCAACCCATGGCTTGTTTTTTTAGTCCTTAAGTTGTTTGTTTTCCTCCTCTTTTATGCACATCCTTTATGTATTCTGAGTGCCTTTGCAGTGCAGAAATGCCAACATGTATAGAGAAACTAGTATTTTGTCCACTGTCTATGTTGTCTGGTGAAACAACCTACAATTCTGCGTACACACCAGGTTCACAAACCTTAATGTAAACACACAGAGTTCACACCTAACAACAAACCATGGATTCTCTTTATGCGTTGTGTTTAACAAACAATGGATTGTTAGAATGGGCTTGCACATCAGGATATCCTAGAATTCAGAAACCCATAGATTGTTTGTCTGTTTATACCACCCCAATAGTCCAGAGGGCTCTCTGGGTGGTTTACAAACATTAAAACCCCACCAATCCTAAACAAATAAATAAATTGGCTACACCACGACTGAGTATAAAATAACATGGTTAAAATGAATTAAATAAATAAATATACCATTAAAATTAATTAACTTTAAAATATTGGTTAAATAAAAAGTTCTTGACCTGGCACTGAAAAGCATATAGTCACAGTGCCAGGTGGATCTCTCTAGGGAGCGCATTCCATAGTCGGGGTACCACCGCAGAGAAAGCTCTCTTCCGAGTACTCTGTCTCCTAACCTCTTTCAAAGAGGGTTCCTGGAGGAGGGCCTCTGCTGCCAATCTTAGGGGGCGGGAGAGCATATAGGGAAAAAGGCGTTCCTTTAGGTATCCTGGTCCCAAGCTGTTCAAGGCTTTATAGATAATAACCAGCAATAACCACTGGCCTGGACTTCAATGGGAGGCCAGTGGAGCTGATAGAGGACTACAGTAATGTGAGAATAACGACTAGTTCCCAAGAGCATCCTGGCAGCTCTGTTTTGCACCATCTGAAGTATCCGGACCATCTTCTCAAGGTCAGCCCCACGTAGAGCACGTTACAGTAGTCCAGACGAGAGGTAATCAGTGCATGTGTCACTGTTGCCAGGGACAGCTCCAGGTTGAGGAGCACTCCCAAGCTGCAGACCCTGTCCTTTAGAGGGTGTGCAACCCCATCCAGGGCAGGGCCCAGGTCACTTACCCGGAAACTTGAATCACCTACCAACTGGTCCTCCCTTTTATCTGGATTGAGCTTCAGGTAATTGGTCCTCATCCAGCCCATTACCTCAGCCAGGCACTGCTTCAGTACAGCCACCGCCTCACCTGGAGCAGATGTAAATGAGAGGTAGAGCAGGGTGTCATCAGCATACTGATGACTCTGCAGCCCAAACCTCCTGATGACCTCTCCCAGCGGTTTCATGTAGATGTTAAATAGCAAGGGGGACAAAATGGAGCCCTGGGGTATTCCATGGCAGAGTTGCCATGGCGCAGAGCCAAAGTCCCCCAGCACCACCTTCTGGAATCAGCCAGCAAGGTAGGAGCGGAACCACTGCCAACCAGTGCCTCCTACTCCCAGTCCTGACAGCCTATCCAGAAGGATACCATGGTTGATGGGATTGAAAGCCACTGAGAGGTTCAGGAGAACCAACAGGGATGCACTCCCCCTGTCCCTCTCCCTGCACAGGTCATCATACAGGGCGACCAAGGCAGATTCATTACCGTAACCAGGTCTGAAACCAGACTGAAATGGGTCCAGATAATCAGTTTCATCCAAGAGTGCCTGGAGTTGTCCCACCAGCACCCACTTCAACACCTTGCCCAGAAACAGGATGTTGGCCACCAGTCTATAATTAGTGGCCATCTCTGGATCCAGAGATGTCTTCTTTAGGACAGGCCTGATCACCGCCTCCTTTAAAGAAGCAGGAACCCAGCCCTCCCTCAGTGAGGCGTTAATAACCTCCTGGATCCAGGAACCAATCCCATGTTTGGCTTTGGTAAGTAACCATGAAGGGCAAGGGTCAAGTAAGCAGGTGGTTGGACATACTTGTCCAAGCACCTTGTCCGCATCATCAGGCCTCATTAACTGAAATTCATCCAATAAAGCTGGACCAGACGGAGTTCTGGACACCTCCCCTAAAGGAACTGTATCAACTGTGGAGTCCAGCTCGTGACAAATCTGAGCAATTTTCTCCTTAAAGTGCTGGGCAAAGTTGTCACAGCGAGCAATCGATGGTGGTACAAGATCTTTTTTAGGGTCTGGATGTATTAGCCCATGTACCACTCAGAAAAGCTCCGCTGGATGGCACTGTGAGGAGGCAATGGAAGTGGAGAAGAATTTCTTCTTCGTCGCCCTCACCGCCACAATATAGGCTCGATAGTGAGCGCATAAGCATGTTCGGTCAGATTCATCCTGTGATTTCCTCCACCTGCGCTCTAGTCATCTCCCAACTCGCTTCATTGCCCGTAATTCAGATGTATACCATGGAGATGAACGGTCTCTGCCTGGCAGGAAAGGACTCTTAGGAGCGATCGTGTCAATAGCTCTGGTCATTTCCCCATTCCACAGCTCAACGTGAGCATCAACAGGAACGCCAGCTTTTTTAGTATATGTGGAGTTGCATAGCATTAAAACAAGTTTAGGTTTGCTAAGAATATAAGTGTACTGCACTTCCATTCCTTTGCTTTGCTGTGAGCAAAACATATCTCTTTTAGCTATATGGCTGATAATAGGCCTCAGTCACCACCCAGTTTTCCATTTCCTTGGGCAATGGAGTTCTACTTTTTGCTGTGGACTATTGCTTACATTGGCATGCATGAGTAAAGTGCAGATGTAGCGCCTTTTTAAGAGGATTGTGAGAGCAGTAAATTCCAGTTTCTACATTATGGATTATATGCCTCCAGTCTTTAGCATTTTGTTTCCTTGTAGAGATTCTATATATGTCCTCTTTGAATGGTCTGTTTGGTTAGCTTAAAAATAGCAGAAAGCCACAGAGTCTGAGAACTGTAAGCCTTATTCTAATTGTAACCAAGAATTTTTTGAAGCAGATTATGAAGCTAAAGGACCTTGTCATCCCACTTTTCTAAGGCTGTTTAAATGTACACTTCAAATATTGTTTTTCATTTCATATTCTGCATTAAAAGCTAATGGAAGTTTAGAGAAAGTGGCATAGGGTAAAGGTTTTTCAAGGTGTTAGATAAGCAGCAAAATATGGGTCCTGTCCTGGACTATATTATGCAAGCATACAAGATGTTCCAAGACATTCCCATGCAGTGTCTTGCCACATGGAATTAGGGCTGGTTGGTTGGTTGGTTTTTAGTTATAGGAGACCAGCTTATTTGTATAAGCATTTTCCCAGTGGCTTGGAAGGCTGTATATAAGCTTATTGGTTGGATCCAGAGGTGTTCTAGTAGAATATACTCTGTCTGGCAGTGATACTGTTCTATGGATGCTTGTGCAAGAGCTAGCAGAAGACAGACTCAAGCATTGTGCAGTGCTAAGCATGAATGAAAGCCCATCTCTTCATTTAAGTTCTCTGTTATCAAGCAGTCATGCAAAGGCACTTCTAGTTTCAATGTGTGTTGTACTTTACAGAGTAGATTGACCAAGATCCCTGCCCCAAGGAGCTTACAGGCTAAAATCTAACATGGGGTAACAGGAAGTAGGGCCAAGTGGAAAGGAGCCAGAGGGAAAGGAACAGAGAATGTGTGATTTGTTTGTATGTGTGCCTCAGCTGGCTTGTGTAGCACTGTAACTATCTCTTCCGTAAAGCATTGCCTATCTGGAACGCCTTCATCCTAAGCAGCAGTGCTAACTGTACTAAAGTACAGCGGAGACAGCAGATTGCCCGATGGAAATTTGAATTATAAACTGCATGGGACTAGCCTTGGGAGTTAGTGGCTATCTGGCTGAAGCTTTAAATTTGAACAAAATGTCATGCTTTTGCTTTCACAGCAGCAAATCCCTTGCTATGTTCCACTGACCGGTTTCACTGTAGGAATGGCCTGTGCATTGATAAAAGCTTCATGTGTGACAATCAGAATAACTGCCAGGACAACAGCGATGAGGAAAGCTGCGGAAACTCTCAAGGTAAGTACAAAGGACAAAACACTGTCTTTGCAGATAGATATTGGATTCTTACTGAACCTCATTCTTTTTTTCCTGGGTTGTTATATAAATAATACTTAGGGGATGGCTGAACAACGTCCTCACCATCTAATGGTTCACTTTCACAGCAGTCCTCGCTTGTTAGGCTTCTTTGCTGAAATAATACAAGGCATTGCCCCGTAGCAGTCTTTTGTGAATGCCACACAGGCTTGTAAGTACTACATGGAGTGCAGTGGACACATTACTAAACTGAACTAAGCCTCTGGAACGCCTTTGTGAGGCTGGATAAGCACTATCTTCATTTTGTAGCTATGTCCGTGACTTGCAAATGTCAGGCTTTGGACTAAGGTGTATTTTTTAGTGAAAATACAGAGATTTTACAGATGATTACTTTCCTTCACAACAGTAGCTGCTTCATTTGTTACCATAGCACTAGATCCACCACAGCAACAGAAATGTGCAAACAGTAGCAATGGAAGGGCAGAACAAAAGCCTTGTTGCCAGCAAGAGACCTGTTCATTTCTTTTTAAAAAGGAAAACACCTGGAGAGGGTCCACCTTTTACTAAGGGGGCTCACCTTTTAGCAAAATATGCACAAAACCTTTAGAAAACTACAGGTATATAAAAGTTAGGGAAAGGGTGCATGAAAAACTTAACAATGGGACCATTGTGAATGTATGGCTGGCTATGATGATAACATCTCTGGTGTGTTGAAGACTTAGCATTTTGTGTTTCCCTGTAGACTTTGCTAATTTCACGAGAGTGATGGGAGAGACCGTGAAAATAGCAGTAGTGGGGCAGTAAGTAGGATTAGCATTGGAGATTTAAATCAGTAGCATTATTTCAGAGGCTGGGATAACTTCCTTCTTCATATATCAATTGTCTGGTTTGCATCTTACATTATATGTGTTGTCATGACAATCTCTCCGTGGAAGCAATATGCAGAGATTGAAAGGAAAAGCATATGGGAAAACACAGTAAAACTGCTACCATGTTTCATTGGTATGTTAATTTGTCCTTACTTTACATTTGACTCTGTGGGGAGTGGGTGGAAACCTTGTGATCCCAGGAGGTGGGAACGTCAGGCCCATGGGCCAAATCCAGCCTGCCTAGCAGCTGAAGTCTGGTCCTCTGAGATCCACCAGATGTCTGTGCCCCTTTTTCTTCACCCTGCCCCTTTTATCTCAAACAGCTGATAGTTTGGTTGTTTCCCAGATTTCATCCCATTTTTCCTATTCTAAAACACTGCAAGGTTTCACCTCAAGTTTAGTTACAGGAAGTAAGCTCTTTATATTAGAATAGGTGGATAAGTTCAATATTTTGACCCTACCCTTTTTGCCTTCAGCCCCATCCACCACTGGAATGTGCTGCCCCAGAACTTCTTTGGAAGTGAATTCTGCCTCTAGTGTTGTGTTTTCAGAGTCTAATCTTAGCAGTTAAAAGGTCAAGGGCTGAAGAGAACCAAGGTGCTCTACACAAGCACGGATCAGGCAAAAGAACCAAGGTTTCAGCAGTCCAGGTCAGAGGAAAATTGGATCCAGGTAACACAGCAACAAGGAGCAAGGAAAAAGAATGTCTGGACATTTTCCGGAAGTATACTTCCCAGGAATAAGGGCAAGGAGAGCTTGATTTAGGAAGGTCTAGCTAACAACATTTTCAGCAATGCTGTCTCCCTTGCACTGGTGTTTTACATATAGACTGTCAGAGCCAAACATCAGGCTCAGCTCTGAGCTATTAGTGAATATGTATGCAGAGGCGTGTTCACTCGAGGGCTTTTGCTCAGCTGAGCACTTCTTTTGCATTCCTGTCTATTCAGGCTTGCTGTTTCTCTGTCTCCACTTCTGAGGCAGGGTCCTTCTCTTGCACAAGTGATGTCCTCAGCCTGGGCTGCTCCTGGTTCACTGAATGAAATTGGCCATTGCTGGTGGTGGGGTGATTCTCCAGCTCTTCCTTTCAGGAGGAGCCTTCCAATCGTGCATCATACTCAGGCTGAAAGACAATTTATATCTATTCAGAGAAACGCACTTTTTAAAAATCGGCATGGCACATCAACGAGGATATTGCTTTCCTGCTGTTACTCCTCATTCTGAGGCCTTGAACAAAATGGGTGAATATTTTGCTTTACCGAATAATGGGATTAAAAAGGATTTAAAGTAACCTTGTGCTGTGAATATAGTGTATTATGTATGCAATGTATAAATACCACCCCAAGTGTGGATGTGACTAGAAATTTGGAGTTTTCTATTCTGTGGAGCCATCATGAAGCCATCAATTCTGTCTCTTTTCTTTTGAACCTATTGTTACTGTTTTCACTGCAGAAATATATAAATGGCACTTACTTGCTTCCAGACAATTAAGCTATAGCTCCTACCTTTGCCATGCTACTATTCACATCATTAGTGAGAATGATAGAGGGGTTTTTTTTGAGGGGGGAAGGATCTCATATGCCGGAAACATGCACACAGTGTAAAAAGCAGTGTTCTTGTCAAATCCTTCTCTAAAGTCTCAACTTGATCCATGTTTATTAGTGTGACATCCACTCTCTTATTTGTGCATTTGACATCTAATGAGAATATGTTCCTCAAAATACCTTTAAAAATAACTATTACAAGAAAAGCTGTTTAGTTTTAAGGGAAAAGTTTAGAAAGAATACGTAAAGTTTATAATATTTCAGCAAACAATTATTGCCAATTTCTGCTATGTTACATTCTTCTTCACTTCCCCTTAAAATACTTCTGAATCCTGCCTGTCTTTCTGGAGTTTGGGTCTTTTACCTTTTCAAAATGAGAAAATTTCTGCATAAATGACTATATGCATGCATGTGTGTGTGTGTGTGTGTATTTATATGTTCCACAGATGGATTTCAAATGAAGGCCACCACAAATTCTGACTCCAGTTGCAGTGGACTCTTGTTTTCTTAGTGTCTTCTCATCAGCTTGTTAAAAATGGTTCACCCCTTAACCCCTTTGGCTATTGTGAACTCATTTTCCTTTCTATCGCTGTGCTTATCTCTCCCTTAACTGACTCTGAATGATGCCTGCAAAGTGCCCTAGCATAGTAATATCCCCACAGTGTTGTTATTCCTATAATGATAGCATTGCTGCCCAATTACAGGCTGGGTGGTCTGCAAGCCTCATTAATTGTTAGTTTGTATATTCTGTTACCATGCATTGAAGACATTATCCCCCTGATTAAATTTTGGTCTCTGCTCAAACATTTTCCTGGATTTTGACAGCAGGTTGGAGAGGGGAACGCTATTATGCCGGGATTGCCGTCTGGCCTACAGTGTCAATCTTCTGTTTTTAGCCACTTTCCAGTCACTTGAGGTGGAAAGGATAAGCAACCCATTAAAAGATGCAGGTTAGTATTTGCACTCGCATTCAAGTCAGCAGTTCTCTAGCTGAACACTAACAGAAAGACTGCAGAATCCGATAATGGGTATTGCAGAGCCCTCAACCAAGGCACATGTTATCCATTCAGGCAAGTCTTTCAGCATCTGATTTCCAACTCAATTTCACGGGTGTGTTGAAAGTGCCCTATCTCTGATAATTCCACAGTGTGGCACTTGAAATATTCTTGTCCTCTATCATTACAATGCCAGAATATTCCACTTTTTCTTGAGCATGCTGTGTCCTTAATGCTTGAGGATAATGGCAAATGGATATTAAATTTTAAAATTCAGTTAGACAAATCCCCAAATGTCTTAAACCTTGGCCATCAGATATATTCAAAACAAACCAAAACGTTCCGCCTTTTTTCCAGTCTTTGCTGAGGAAGGATACTGAGAAAACTTATTAGATATAGGATAAGGAGATAAGTGAAGAATGGGAAGCAGTGGATGGTTTTTACAGTGAATGGACCCCAAGGTTATGTACTGGGACTGTAACTTTGATGTGAAGAGTTAAAAGTGAATCATAGGGCAGCCAAAAGATTGTGAAAAGCTCCAAAATGATGAATGGGCATTAAAATGGCAAATATGATGCAGAGGTCCACTGGGGCAAAAATCCCACTTCACATATACACTGATGGGGCCTCAGCAGGTTGTGGCTGATTAGAAACGAGATTTGGAGTGTTGTGGGTCACATGTTGACCTATTGTGTAGCTTGGAAGGTTTCAGAACTAAAACTGACAATATAATGATGCCTTTATTCAGATCTGTAGTGCGATCACAGTTGGGGCATTGTGCACAGTTCTGGTGACCCTCTTTAGGGTCTGGCCAAAGTATCACAACAGGCCTTAACACTGAGTCTTAACTGGGTCTTAGTCTGACTGAGAAAGAGATGATCTAGATCAGTGGTTTTCAACCTTTCCACAGCTAGGGACCAGCAAAAACAGGAAAACCACCTTGGGAACCCCTGAGGCAGAAACAAAAAGCACCATACACATAATACAGTGTTCTGTGTATTAGTTTCCAAACACAATACCAGAAAGAAAGGAAAGGAAAGGAAAGGAAAGGAAAGGAAAGGAAAGGAAAGGAAAGGAAGTTCTCCAAAAACAACCAGAAACTGAGCAACAAAAGAACAATATACCAAAATCAGTGTGGCATGGCTCCCAGCCGGCTCCCACTGAGCCATCTTACTCCTCCCCCTCCCCAGGCAAATGTGATGTCAACTGGGGAAAAGGTGTTGGAGCACAGCCAGCCCCCATGCCAGTCCGTGGTGAAGAGGATGTGGCCACCCCACGGACCAACAGGAAATCTCCAGTGGACTGGCGCCAGTCCATGGACTGGTGACTGAAAAGTATTGTCATGGAAATCTAAAGGTCTAGTATCCTAATGAAGTCTGATTCTGCACTGGGTTCCATGACTGTGCACAGCATAACCTCAGATCTGGCTTAGTTGCAAGATAAACATGGTTTAGGACCCACCTATGGTTTTACTGTCCCCTCATCTTGACTATAAGAGGATTCTGAGGAAGAGGGAGAATCGGGGATCTTGCCCAGGATGAGGATGCAAATCAAAAGGGAGGAGCAGCTACGCCCCTGGCAGCACTCTCTGCATTTACAGGTGAGAATTTCAGGTGGGGACAGTCCTCAGGAGAGGGCAGTAAATAGGCCTACTTTCAAATTAAGGTGAACCCTGACCAGTGAGACCTCCCAAAGATCAGTGTTTTTTATGTTTGGATCCTTTTTTTCAGTTTATGAATTCTTGTTTATGGTAATTTCAAAATGAGTTTATGTTGTTAATCCTTTGCAGAGTACTGAAAATCTGAAAGCCTTTTTGGTTGAAACTCCTTCTCAGTGCTAAGGGGAAGGGTCCCTTTGGTGAAAATCCAATTACTTGTGATGTAGACTTGCAGTGTTGCAACCTACTTTACAAATCTTTAGAATCTATATATGTGTAACCTGATCTATAAAAATAAACGCCTAAAGGCAAAGAGGCCTCTCACAATGAATTTATTAATAGAATCAGGGAGCCAAGATCTGACAGCACCTCAAAACAATATTATAGAGTTGGAAAAGGTACAGAAAAATGAAATTAAAATGGTCACTGGACTAGAATAACTCTCCTAGGAAGGCAGGTTACAGTGTTTGAGGCTATTTATTTCAGGGCAAAAAGGCAAGAGGGGGACATGATATGGAGAAAGTGGAAAGAGTTACATTTTCTTCCTTCCTAATGCTATGCAAGATCATCCAATGAAACTGAATAGTGAGAGATTCAGGAAGGATAAAGGCAAGTACTTCATGTAGCACATAAGGAACCTGTGTGTGGGGTATGATTTCACAAGATGTGGTGATGGCCAACAACTTAGTAAGCTTTTGAAGAGGATTTAAAGGAATTTCTGGAGGATAAGGCTATGAATCAAACCCTCTTTTCTAACAACCCAAGAGACAACTCTACACATGGAGATCACCAGATGGTCAACACAGAGAACAGATTGACTATGTGCTCTGCAGCCAAAGATGGAGAAGCTCTATACAGACAGTAAAAACTAGACCAGGAGCCAACTGTGGCTCAGATCATGAGCTTCTCGTTGCAAAATTTAGGCTTAAATTGAAGAAAGTAGGGAAAAGCACTAGGCCACTCAGGTATGACCTAAATCATATTCCTTCTGAACATTCAGTAGAGGTGACAAATAGATTTAAGGAATTAGATCTGAGAGACAGAGTGCCTGAAGAACTATGGACAGATGTTCGCAATGTTGTACAAGAGGTAGCAACTAAAACTGTCCCAAAGAAAAAGAAATGCAAGAAAGCAAAATGGCTGTCTGAGGAAGCTTTATAAATAGGCGAGGAAAGAAGGGAAGTGAAAGGCAAGGGAGAAAGAGAAATATACACCCAATTCCAGAGAACAGCTAGAAGAGATAAGAAGGCCTTCTTAAATAAACAGTGTAAAGAAATAAAAGAAAACAATAGAATAGGAAAGACTAGAGATCTTTTCAAGAAAATTCGAGATTTGAAGGGAACATTTCATGCAAAGATGGGCATGATAAAGGACAAAAATGGCAGGGACCAAATAGAAGCAGGAGATTAAGAAGAGATGGCAAGATTACACAGAAGTACTGTACAAGAAAGATCTTAACATCCCTGATAACCATGATGGGGTGGTCCCTGACCTCAAGCCAGACATCCCAGAATGTGAATGTGAATGAGAAGGAAGGACTCCCCTGAGAAGAACCTAATGCTAGGAACAATTGACAGCAAAAGAAGAAGGGGAGTGCAGAGGATGAGGTGGCTAGATGTAGTCACTGGAGCAGTGGGTGTGATCTTGGGTGGAATCTAAGGGATGGTGGAGGACAGGAAAGCCTGGAGGAATGTTGTCCATGGTGCCGTGATGGGTCGGGCATGACTTCGCTACTAACATAAAGGCTATGAATGATTACTAGCAATTGATAGTAGACTTGGTGAACTCCCAGGTGGGAGCTGAAGAAACATTTAGGTGAATCTTCACTGATTTGATCTGGGATGAAGCTTAGAAGCCAAATAAATGATAATGTATTTACTTCTGCCTTGTTCTAGTCTGTAACACCAGGGTGCCTTAACACCAAGGGATTAGTGCCAGACTTTTTTTAATGGCATAAGTGAAAAAAAATATTACCAGTATGAAATGTGGTAAAAAATAAATTCCTTGCCTGGAGAATTATGGGCTGTGCTCTTTTGAAGAAAATTTTGTAGTAGTACATTTGAGATACTGCTTTCTCTGACTCATATCTCTTTATAAATGAAGAACTAAGAGGGTTACTTACTAGATTACAGGAGAATAAGAGAAACACATAGAAGACAAGATGCTTTTTAGTTCAGCCACAGCAATGGCACTTTCTTCTTAGGTTCCCAAAAGATACAAGGGGAATGGCTGTGTCAAGAAACATGACAGACTAGGAGCAGAATCTTGCTGTAGATTGTGGAAATGGCTGCCAGCGAGTGTAGGGGCACCCTAATTTTAATGAAAACCCCAGTTTCTCAATTCTATCATGGACATAGCTTCCACAATATTTTTTCTCAAAGTGAATCTGTAACTAGTCTTTTGTATATATGACTGCCTGAAATGTCCTTTAGCTCAGAAAGCTGTGATATTGCTTAGATATCCTGAGCCTTTTAGTTCAATTCTTGCTGTGCAAGTTCTCTTTTATTGTGTCTATCTTTGGTTTATTATTTATGTAGTCTGTAAATGGAAGCTTAACTTGCAATTATTGTACCTCAGCTTAGTCCAAATGCAGCCTACATCTGGAACTTAATAGTTAAAGGCAGACTAAATAAAAAGCAAGAAAATTCCTAAGAACAGATACAAATCAAAAGACACTGAATGCTTAATTAAAGCAAGCCTATGGTTCTGCATATTTTAGTAAATGCAAATAGCTTGATTATAGCATCTGGTGTTCAGAAGTAGCTTCCAGAAAGTTTAATCAGCTGGAAATAATTTTTCCTGATAACTCATTCTCTTGCCTGTTTCATTCCACTTTCCAACAGTCAAGTCTACTTCAGGAGGGGTGCCTTCCTTTTTCCGCTTCCTTTTAAAAAGGGGGAATTTATGGAAATCTCTACAAGATGCAAAGTAGATATGGTGATTGTTGAAGAGTTTTAAAGTAGCACCTTTACTGAATTTACCATTAAATGACAGTAAATGTGTCATTATGTGACTATCTTAAAGGTGGAAGATGGAAGAATTTTTACACATTTTTGCAAATCTTGGTTGATTAGACAGTTCAAAGTTTTGTGAATATGATTTGGAGAGCATTGTCTGCTTGCAGCAATGAATATTAGATGAATAAAAGTATGTGATGTGTTGGACTTCAATTCTCAGCAACCATAACGATTGGCCATGCTCTGGTTGATGGAAGCTGGAAGTCTAACAACATCTGAAGGGCCAGAATATCATTACCCCTGCTCTAAGGAGCTCAGAGTAGCATATGTTTTTATTGCAAGACCGCCCTGAGACAGTAGTAGTCAGGCATTTAAAATAAATACATAATAAATAAATATGTGGGTCTTTGCTTTTATCCCTAAAGCAGCACTGTGAAGTAAGTTAGGTAGAGAGACAAAAAAGCTTGCATGTCATTGTCTTGAGCAATCTTTATAGGGCTATTCATAAGCCACTCTCTCCCTGTGGAAAGATTCCTAATTGTGCAATGTTTCATAATCTGGTTTGTCAAGAAGTTAAAATACAGTTCTTTCCGGAGATGAACTATTTGCCTTCAGATAGGCTTGCCACACATGTTGTATAATTTTCTGGTCTAGATTCTTGAGAGATTGCTCACCTGTGTGCCCTAACAGCCCCAACAGCTCTGAAATAACACAATGAATCTCTGGGCCTTGTCATGTAGTAAATCTCTGGCTGAATTTCACTTGGTGAATCTCTGACCTTTCTGTTGTGTTACATGAAGTATCGACGCCATTGTCATATCCCCATTATCTTCAGCAGGGCTCTTCTACAGCCACGCCTTTCTTTTCCTTCAGAAAAACGTAGAAAAATTGTACGTAGGTCTGTGTGTCTTATAGAATTTACAGTAGGTAAATACTCTGGAAATGGAAACTCCTGTGAAGGCTCTGCCACCACATTGGTCACTGAGTCAGCAGTGGGACTTGAACTGCTGATCAGAGAGTATCAAGTGACATTCAAGCTGTGTGCCATCACCTAGCTCTTTCCAAAAGAGGCGAGACCTTCCACACTCACGAAAGAATCTTCCTTGTCCAAATAGGGCAAATGATTCAAGTAATGCTCCTCACAGCAGCGTTTATCTTGCTCACTGACCTCAGCAGCAAGGGGCCTTGCTAGCAGTGAATAAGAAAATGCTTTCCCTGCCTTGCCTTGCTGCACTCCCAGTCACACAGAGGTCAGGTCTAACCTATGATCTCTTTCCCCTGTCCACCAGGTTTGCTGAAACAGATCCTTAAAGGTCATATTCCCTGCTTATTTGTATTTTGCTTTTATGATGAAACTTTTGTGGCTTTCCTTCTTATAATAAGAACCACAAACAGCTGAGGAAGAAACTGGCCTCTTTGAAACCACTCTTTGGAATTGGCTAGCACGTTCTTTAAATTTGCATTTATTTATTTATTGCATTCTACCTTTTTATTGCATTATGTGGATTGTACTTTTTCTGTTTGTTTATTGTTTATTGGATTTTGTTGTAAGCATAAGATGCTGTTTAGGATGGGGTAGACATGCTGTAAATAAATAAAATAAACAAATTTGAAACTGATTTGTTGAACTTGCATGTCTTTAGCTTTGTTGTGGATAATCTGTGAGTACTCTAGGTTTGTTGACAATGGAAACATTGAATTTGCCTTTTCTTCTAAAGTGTCAGGTTGTATTGCTAAGTTATTTTACCCTCAACAGAAACCTGTTTGTTCACAGAACATACAGAGCTGTGGCACATGCCAGGGAATGACTGCCTGAGGCTGGTAATGAGCTGGATGAGGAGAAACAAATTGAAGTTGTAGCTAGACAAAACAGTCATGCTTGCTCTTAGGGGTCCAAATCAGGATTAGCTGTGTGTCAGCTGGTTCTAGAGGGTGTCACATTCCTCCTCAAAGACCATGCTCACAGTTTGGGGGTGCTGCTTGATCAGGCCTTCAAGAATGTCACTTCTATCAAACTTGGGACCTTTTTTACGACTGGCTGGAGAAACAGGACTTGGCTTAGATTTAAAGATGTCTTTAAATTTTTATAAATCGATTTGAATATGATTATAGAATGTTAAAAAGATATATTATAGGGGGCTGACCCAGTACGTCCGATGTACTTGATGATTGATCATTTTTTAGTTTTTTTAGTTTAAAATCTTAATAAAAAATGTGCAAAAAAAAAGAATGTCTGCCACCAGGTTTGACTGATTCACCAACTGCCCCCCTCCTACATGCTCTACCTAGTGCCTACTCCGGAAACTGCAACTAGTACCAAATATGGCAGCCAGGCTTGTTTCTGGAACGTAACGGAGAGACCACATATCGATTTTATATTCTGCACTGGCTGCCACTATGTTATCAGATATAGTCCAAAGTGTTGGGAATTACCTTTAAAGTTCTTCATGGCTTGGGTCCAAAATACCTTAAGGCGTACCTTTGCTCATACATTCCACCTCAATTGCTAAAGTCCTCTGGGATAATCTTCTGAAGTTTGCTTCTGTAAGATTAATGCCAACTATCCAGATGGTCTGCTGGGAAAGATGTTTCTGATATTCTAGAATATTCAAGAGGGAGTTAAAAGTGTATCTCTTCTGACAGGCTTGCTCAGATTAGTTCTCATATAGCTTTTATTAAATATATTGTTTTTGGTCAAATTTTAATAATTAAAATTGTTAGTTTTAATTACTTATAAACTATCCAGAGGCTATGGGAATGGAGTAGTATATAAATGTGTTTTTTAATGGAATATGGCATGCACCATGTTTATTCTCTTTCGCTTTTACTGAATTTTGCAATTTTATTGAAATTAAATGGTTTATTTCCCCGATTTATAACCATTTTTAAAAACTGTATGAAATAAGGCTACTTCCTTAGATTGGCCTATGCAAAATGAATTAAGGCACCTTACTTCTGAAGAGAAATACTTTTTGTGTCCAGAATCAAAGTGCAATTGTCAAAATTGCATACCACTGTAGTTAAGGTTATATTTCACAAGTAATAAACAAGCAAGCAAGCAAGCAAGCAAAAAAACCAACCCCACTGAACAAGCTACTGCTCTTCCTAGATGTGAGCCCCATAGAGTAGCCATCTGGGAAAAGAAAGTTTCCAGAACAGCTGCCCATAAGGTACTTATATAGGGTTGTCAGATCAGACTTTTCATTGCACTGGATTTCACACCAAATAAAACCTAAGTGGATTTTAATATATGCTATATTTTAAACTGATTTGTGCTAATGTAATTCTGGTCATTGTGTGCTGATGGGAAGTGCTGATGTTCTTGTTGGCATCCAGCATAAAATAGTGCTATTATCTCTCCACTGCTTGCTGCCTCTCTAGTAACTTGCTTTAAATGTGGAAATAATATGAATGTACTAGTTATACACTGTTGGTTTCTCCCATTGCTCATAATTTGCGTGCTCTGACTTTAAACAGGGGAGGAATCTAGATATTTTCTTGTTTATAATTTATTTTTCCTTATTTGGTTAATTGGTAAATCAGTTAAAAACCTCTTGATATATTAAAAGTACCCCTGATTATTAATCAGGAATGTAGTCTTCAAAACATTAAAACATTTAGAGAAACTGTAAATGTCCTCCTTCCATATAAATATATTAGAAAATGCTTCTTCTGAGATGGTACGGGATGCAGCACATGAATGCATAATGTAAAAACAAAGAACCCATTTTGCTTCAGAACTGTCTTATACTTGTGGAATGTAATTTATTATTCAATAATTGTATGAGTTTTAATTCACTAAGATTACTTTGTAGTTGTACATTGTTGTTTTACAGAAAATTGGTCTTGACTGAACATAATTTTAGCCTCTGGGATGCTGACTGAATGTCAAATGTTTCCATTCAAATAATTCAAAGATGACCCTACCCTCAAGTCAGGTCATTCTCCTGGTTCATGAAGTTATTAGGATTGGATGGATAAAAGGTGAAGATGTTTCCTAAGCAGCTGGAAGGAGTTTTTCCCTGGATTTTATAAACATATAAAGCAGGAAGCCAACAGTAGTTAATGTTTTTAAATTGCTTGGATTCATATATAATTTCTTTGGACTCAAGATGGACAGAAATTGGACCCTGGTGGTATGCCCAGTTTCTGCCAAGGTCTTGCTGGTTGATGTAATTTTTTGCTTCATTTTTTTATCCCATCTTTCTTCCAAGGGGCCAAAGCAGTATATTCTCCATTCATTCTCACAATAACCTGTGAGATAGGTGAGGCTGAGAGTCAATGACCAGCCTGAAATCATGAAGTGAGCACCATAGCTGAGTGAGGACTGAAACCTATGTATCTACAGCCTTGTTCTAAGGGTGAAACCACACTGGTTCATTGTCGCAAAGAGTGATGGAGTCGGTTATATACTAAAGTACTTGTTGAGGTCAAACTCAAATCAAAACGGGCTTTTGCTCAATATAACCTCTTCTCCTCATGCAACAGAATCTTGATTTCATGAGGCTGTTGAATGTCACATTTGTCACTAGGACTTCTATTTTAACTCAACTAAATAAACCACCCAAGTGATTATCTTGGCACAGGATGTCATTACTGAAGCTTGGCTAGGATCATGCATGATAAATACTTTAGAAAAAAGGCAAGTAAGGGGGACCTGCTAAAAGTAAATAAGATTATGCATAGCATGGGTTGTGAACCTAGTTATTCTAACAACCATGGGTTGCTATCCACGGGTTGCTGTCCACAAGCCAACTACAAAACCTCTGTGGATAGTGCATAGTTTACAGTCTGTGATTTCTTAGAATGGATGGGTTCACAAAACACAGTCATCCACAGTTCCAGCAACCCGCATTCAGCCCATATTTGACCTTGAGTATGGGTGTTTGGGTGGGAATTCAGCCAGGATGAAAAGAAAGCCAGAGTTTCTGACTGGGTGAAGAAATCCACTACCTTGGACAGCTCGAAGGGATAGAAGAGAGTAGTTGATTTGGACAGGACAACCGTTGGGTTATATACACAGGCACAACACTCTGACTTGTTGGTTCTCCTCCTCCCTTGTGTCAAACCCTAGATAAACAAGTATGCTGAAACTTAAAGAAAAATCCATGGTTTTATTGGAACAGCACTACAGAAACACATGTGGGTGACAGCGTGCAAGAGAGCAGGTCTCAAGCCACTGAGCTGCTTTGACAGTCCACTAGAAATTTATATATGTCACAAAGCTTCGTAGAAAAGCATAACTAAGCACAAATTAATTTTCCAAGTTACTAACTCTACATTGTTTTTATAAATAACCCTTGCCACTAAGATTAACATTTTACTTAAGAGTCAAGATTACAAGCTTACAGGCAAACTAAAGCTTCTTGTCTCTGTTCTCTCCTTTTTTTTACACTGTTACAAAGTTCAGGTCATTCCAACCTAATCCTTTCCTTACACTGCTTCCTAACACTTGTCCTTGTCCTCACGAGCTAAAGACACTTTTGCTTCCATTTAACTAAATGCAATTTAGCATTGTTCCTAAACCCAAACAAAATACTGTAAGTTTTAATTATAGTTTATTGATGTAAACTAGCTCCTAGTCACGTGGTTAACCACAATTTAAGATTCTGACTTTAACCTAGCCCTAAACATAATTTAAAGCAGAAGTTAGTGTTTCTGAACTTCTTAATGTCTGTAACAGAAAAGGAGATGGGAAAACACACATATCTAAAGCTTGTTTATGTAACAAGAAACCGTACAAAGCAAAATAGGGGGTTGCTTTATAATGAATCAGACCTCTGGTTCATCATAGTCAACACTAGGCTGGTTCATACAGTCACAAAGCCCACCTTGGCTAATATATGCCATGACATGTAGATGTTGTACATGCACATGCTGATGGACATTCTGAATATTCAGCCCCAGCAGGAAGTTACTCTGGTTTGTTGTGTTGTCTGAACCCAGGCAATAGGGATTTTTTGAGGGTTAAACAACCTTGAAGTAAGCCGATACAGAAAGGACTTAATATTCAAAATGACTATTTATTTATTTATTTATTTATTTATTTATTTATTTAAAGTTTTTATATGCCGTCCCCTTGCTACATAGCCTCGGGACAGCTCACAGAAATAAATAAATAACACAATTACAATTAAAACCAGGAAACACACTGGCTGCACAATTAAAATATATAAATATTAAACATTATTAAAATACTGTTTGAATAAAAAGGTCTCGGCCTGGTGCCGAAAAACAAATAACGACGGTGCCAGGCAGACCTCTCTGGGGAGCGCATTCCACAGATGGGGAGTCACCGCAGAGAAGGCCCTCCTCCGGGTACTTCCTGATATCTCTCACGGAAGGCTCCCAGAGGAGAGCCTCTGCTGCCAATCTCAAGGGGTGGGAGGGCAAATATGGCCACAGGCATTTAACGGGTCCCAAGCCGTTAAGGGCTTTATAGGTGATTACCAACACCCTGAATTGAGCCTGGACTTCAATGGGAAGCCAGTGAAGCTGGTAGAGGACTGGGGTTATATGAGAATAACGCCCAGTCCCCGTCAGCAACCTGGCTGTTCTATTTTGCACCATCTGAAGTATCCAAACTGTCTTCAAGGGCAGCCCCACGTAGAGCGCTTTACAGAAATCCAACCGGGAAGTAACCAATGCATGCATCACTGTCGCTAGGCAGTCGTCCTCCAGGTAGGGACGCAGCTGATGGATTAGCCAAAGCTGATGGAAAGCGCTCCTCGCCACCGCAAACACTTGAGCTTCCAAAGTCAGCTCTGGGTCGAGGAGCACTCCCGAGCTGCGGACCCTGTCCTTTAGAGGGTGTGCAACCCCATTCAGGATAAGATCCAAGTCACCTACACAGGAGTTCAAACCACCCACCAGCAGGACCTCCGTCTTGTCTGGATTGAGCTTCAGGTTATTGGCCCTCATCCAGCCCATTACCTTGGCCAGGCACTGGTTCAGCACAGCCACTGCCTCATCTGGATTGGTTAAAAAAGAGAGGTAGAGCTGGATATCATCAGCATACTGATGATTCCGCAGCCGACGCCTTCGGATGATCTCTCCCAGCGGTTTCATGTAGATGTTGAATAGCAAAGGGGACAGAATACACTCCTGCGGAACTCCATGGCATAACTGCCATGGCGTAGAGGTAAAGTCCCCCAGCACCACCTTCTGGAATTGGCCGTCAAGGTAGGAGTGGAACCACTGCCAAGCAGTGCCTCCTGCTCCCAGCCCCCTTAGCCTGTCCAGAAGGATACCATGGTCGATGGGATCAAAAGCCACTGAGAAATCCAGGAGAACCAACAGGGACGCACTCCCCCTGTCTCTCTCCCTGCACAGGTCATCGTACAGGACAACCAAGGCAGTTTCTGTACCATACCCGGTCTGAAGCTGGACTGAAATGGGTCCAGATAATCAGTCTCATCCAAGAGAGCTTGGAGTTGTCCCGCCACCACCCGCTCCAACACCTTGCCCAAAAACGGGATGTTGGCCACCAGTCTATAATTGGCGGCTATCTCTGGATCCAGGGACGCCTTCTTTAGGACCGGCCTGACTACCGCCTCCTCTAGAGGGGCAGGTATCCAGCCGTCCTTCAGAGAGGCGTTGATGACCTCCAGGATTCAGGAACCAATCCCTTGTTTGGCTTTGGACAGTAGCCACGATGGGCAAGGGTCCAGTAAACAGGTGGTGGTACGTACTTGTCCCAGCACCTTGTCCACATCATCAGGCCGCAATACCTGACATGCACGACAACCCACCATGTATTCAACATATCAGCTATGGAATACTGCAGTGATCATGAAAACCTCATTACTGAGGGTGGATTTCCACAGTATTAGGCAGGAGTCTTTCCTGTCCTTACCTGAAGATTTGGAGATTCAACCTGAGATCTTCTGCATGCAAAGCATGTGCTCTGACACTGAGATCTGGCACATCCCTGACCAGTTTATTATAAATTCTGAGTGAATTTCTTCTGAATGGATAACATCTCTGAAGAACTGCACAGTACAAAAGATCAGAGATTAAAGGGAATATTAATTAGTTTATATGTTTTGAATTTTTGTTTTTGTCTTAGTCTGCCTCATAACAACAATTTGCCTGGACCTTGGTCTCCTGTAGTGGTCTGTTACTGTCTGAGACAATTAATTATGGGAAAGTGTAACTGAAATGTTGATGCATAGATTCCCTTAAGCTGCTTACTTAGCAGATATGTATTCCTATGGTGATTATAGAGATCTAAGGCTTCTTCCAGTCATGAGTACTTCATCTAGTCTTTTCAGAGCAGGGTATCCTGTATCCTGGAGTGTACATAAGAACATAAGAAGAACAGTGCTGGATCAGATCCAAGGTCCTTCTAGACCTGCATTCTGTTCACACAGTGACCATCCAGCTGCTCAAAGCAAACCATCAACAGGACAGGAGTACAACGGAATCCTTCTGCCCAAATTCCACAGCACGTTGTGTACCTAGCCATACTGCCTCTGATACTAGAGGTCACATAATACCATCAGGACGGGTGACCATTATCTATATGAATCCTCCTTTGAAGTCATCCAAACTAGTGGCTCATGCTACAATTTGTGGAAGTGAATTCTTCAGTCTAGCTATGTGCTGCATGAAGGAGTACTTCCTTTTCTTGGTCCTGAATTTCCCATCAGTCAACCTCATGAGATAATCCTGTCCACCTTTTTAGCACCATGCACATTTCTGTATACTTTTATCATTTCTCACTTTACTGTTTTGTTGTTTTTGTTTTTTTTGGGGGGTGGGGGAGATTTCTGAGCTGCCTCTTTGGATTTCACATTTAAGGGTCAAATATTTAGTATTTCTGTCAAGGTAAGTTGACAGAGCATTAATCCAAACTGGAGTGTCCATGCATGGGGAACCCTTCCTTTTCCATCCATTTCCCTTTTGTAACAGTTCCACCAATGGAGGCTTTATTCCTTTTTGGTTTACTGCCTTGCAGGAAGATTTTAGCTAGGATTGAAAGATTGATTCTTCCTTTCCCTTCATGATAGCCCCAGTCAGAAAAAGGGTCCCACCTGCTTTCTTTGGAGAGGTTAAAAGAGGGGGAGCTGTATGCTACTAATTAGTGTAGTTTGACTATGTGTTGGAAATATAATTCATCACTTTTTATTACTCAGATGGACTGGGACAATCAATCCTCCTGCCAATATTTGTGTTAAGCATGTTAGTATCCTATATTAGTTTACAAGTACAAGGCTGTCAAGTACAGGATGTTCGGGAGCACATTCATTTATAGGGTTGCCATAAGTCGGTACATAACAACATCTTTTATTAAAACATGTTCTGTATGCATGGTAATTTGCAAGCTTCTTTGAAATCATTTAGTGGAACTACAAGGTTTTCCTTTCATAAACTAATAGGCATTAGTCTGTAATATTGCTTAACTTGTGTCTCTAAATGTAACTTATTTAATTTAGAATGGGCTGGATAATGGAGATACTTGTTGCAATCAACTTGGCATTTGGGTTTGTTCTATGATCCACCTCCAGGGATTGAATCCTTATCAGCACAGTCTCTAGGCTAACAAATGCACAGAGCTCTGCAGGTTTCCTTCTAGAAAAAGGCTGGCTCTGGGCAGGAGGGAATCCGGTAATAGAAGCTGTAAAGCCATTAACTTTCTCCACTTACTCCCAGTCATTTATCATATCAACAGTGGCACTAGAGCTATGAACAGGAAAGGGTAAAGGTGGGAGCTCCTTGCTTTATTGCTTGTTCTTTCCTTTTCCAAACTATCCTAAGGTGCAGAAGACGCAGGCACGATGCATAGTGATTAATGTTCAGTTACTAGCCTGCTCAATGACCTCAGTAAAGCATTTTCTCCAAAAAGCTGATAACATATAGAATGCATAATTATTCCACAAACTTTGTAAGCATAAATCTTTGGATCAATCAGATCTATTTGCATTCAGTGACTGGTAATAGCAGGTACAATTCAGATGTTTGAAAAATTCTCATGGGCAACAAACATTCTGTGATTGCTATTTCAACAAGTTAGCCTACTGTAATTAGTTCAGATGAATCATGGCTACACAGGGTGGACACCTTTCCTAGCAGACTCTTCCTTACGCTTCACATAATTTTTCTTTTTTAAAAACATCAGAAGTTTATCTGTCTTTCTGTTGTTTAGGGAAATAATATTTCAGCCTGTTTCAGCCAGGACACAGAATGTTTCAACTGTCTGGTGTATTCTCCCACTGCTGCATCACTCAGTCACTCGTGAAGAAAATAGAGAGATTAAGTACCCTCTGCTGAATATGTGGTGGGAGAAAAGGATCTGCTAGTGAAATCTATGTGTGCTTGTACTATAAGTACCACTGCTATCAAAATGCCTATGTGCATGGATGGCTGCGTAACAACTGCTTATATTTCAACATGGCTCTGAGCTCCTTGTTGAAACAGCAGTAGCTGTGTACGTTTCTGTTAATTTGGGATTCACCTATAGAGTGGAAGTGAACTGCTAAGGTATTCTACTTACCTTATTCTACTCAGGACCTATACTTAATTAGTATAATTGAGAAGGAAGTCTGGAGTAAAAATAAAAATAGAACAGTGGAATAAAATAGATGTTGATGCTTAATTCTATGTTACAATTAAGGAGATACAGCTGTGGGTCAGTATGATGTATGCATTGGCAAACCATGATTATCAATCATGGTTAAGTGCATTGACCAGGTAAACAAATTCCATTAAGGTCATAGGAACAAGATAATTGCCTCCCAGTGTCTTGTAAGCAGCTGGCTGGGTATCCTTACCCTTGGAATTTAGTCCTGAGCTGCTCCTTGACTTGGGCTGTTTTTGCCCTCTGGTAGAATTTTCTCTTTTCTAGGCTTGCCATGTGCTCTTGTTTTTTTATTATTATTTATTGAAGGCAATTCTTCTGAATGTGTTTAACATAGAAAGAGCTGTTTCCTGAACCATTTTGGCATAAAGGATATATTCGGAAGCAACATTTTCCTATATGACACCATCCTTACAGCGTGGTGGAAAAGACTTAGAAGACTTACGTTTGTGTTCAACTAGTTAGCCCAAGCAATGTGCTAAGTTTAACAACCAAGTTCCTTTTGTCAGCTTGGACAACACAGTCTAGTGCTTTTGAATTCCCCATTCTCCAGGCACACCTGCTTGAGTTGACTCAATTCATTCCAAGTGGGTATGTATCTGTGTGCACCCCTTGCCTCAGTATCTGACATTGTGTGAAGCCCTAAGGTCATAAAGTCTGCTCACATTAATCTGCTAGCACTTACCTAGACTCAGATTTTAGGTTTCTTGTTTAGCATCTAAGGTTTTTATCCCGAAGAGGCACATTTGGAAAACAGGCTCTTGCTGACAACCCCTTTCTTCCCCTGCCCCACTCCATTTTGGGACCATCCTGGTCCTGTGTAGATATTTATAAAAGTACTAACAAACATATGTTCCCGGTACTATTCTTAATAAATAGAATAGCAGTAGAATCCAACCCCCTGCTCCACACCCATTCACCTGCAGGCCCATTCCTTTCCAGGTCAGCAAAGGTGACTCGAAATTCTAGCTCAGGGCTTGGCAACCTTTAACACTCAAAGAGCCATTTGGACCCATTTCCCACAGAAAAGAAAACACCGAGAGCCACAAAACCCTTTTGACATCTAAAATGAAGATAACACTGCATATATCGTTTTTTACCTTAATGCTATGGATATCTTCATTATGATTTAGCTGCAGCTCTTGTTCAGTCACTAAAAACTGTTATTTTTTATCTTACATTATAAACTAGTAGGACTCCTTTCATATATTTTGAATAGGAGAACAGCTTCCTGAAGAGTCAAAGTCGGTGCTAAAGGGCTGCATGCATTAAACAGCAAACCCCATAAGTTCGTCAGCAGTAAAAGCAAATGAATCTACCCATGTACCATTAAACGTTTGGTGTTCTTCAGAAACTTTTCTTCAATTTATCCATGGTTGGCTTGCCGGGATGAGCGGGGGGGGGGGCGCTCAGTAAATCAGTGCAGGTCCCCAGATCAGGGGCTGTGCTGGAGATATTGGTGTATTTAGTGACTGATTAGCAGATAAACAGTCAAGTGCTTGAATTGTGACAGGTCCCAAGCTCAGCTTTTAACATTCAGATGAAGGAAATTACATTGGGAAAAAGAGAATCCTTTCAGCAGCGTTTCATGTAACATGAGAGCCTGCAGGAAGCTTGTTTAGCAGAGGAATGTAGCGATTTACTTAACTAGCTGATTTACTTAACTAGCTAGGGCTGCGTTCCTGAGTGGAGCTTCCGAGCAGATCAGCGGCTGTGCTGGCGCGTGTTTTGAACGATGGAGCCGCAGCAGAGGGGTTCAAGAGCCACGTGCGGCTCTGGAGCCGCTGGTTGCCGACCCCTGCTCTAGCTCAACATATTGCTATGCGTGCAGGAGGTCACAGGATACTGCTTGTGTATACCCTCCACACACATTATATACCTTATAAAAACAAGTATGGCATATAATATAAGTCAATTGTAGGGATCTTCTACATATTTGGGTGGCTAGGAATAGGTCTCTCTGCAAACGATACTGGAGGAGCAGCTGTGTTCGCGTCATCCTCCCCTTCTTCTTCCTCCTACTCTTCTTCCTCTCCTTCATTTCTATACCTCCCCACAGCTGAAGCTCTCTGGGCAGTCTGCAACAGCTCGAGGGTGGGAAGACCAGCAGGCGCTCTCTCTCCATCTGTCACCCTTTAAATATATGCTCAGGCCTGCTATTGGCTGCTTGCAGAGGCTGGATGCCTTGCAATCTGGCATCTCTGCAGAAGTATTTTTCCTCTACCTTCCAGCCAAAATTGTGTGCTGCAAGGTTTTTGCTACCTTGTTTCTGGGGAAGGTGTAATCTGATCTCTTCTGCAAGGCCAAACAGCTTGTAATCCAATTAGTATATTTCCTCTTCAACCCTGCTTCTCTTTGTTTGGCGAACACAGCACAAGAGACGAAGCAAGAGTCTAGAAGCCTGTAGTTGAAATTTCACTGTTACATGAATTTAGACAAATCAGCTTCATCTCTGCATCTGTGATAGAGAGAGAGCAGTATTGCCCACCTTGCAGGAGTCCTGGAAATATTGCTGAGATAATGGAAGACAAAAGCTTCCTCATTCACATTATTAGGAGGATTGGCAGCACCCTGTAGTTTTGTATCAAAGTGCAATGTGCCATTTAATCAGACAGCTTCTCATAGCAAGCTAAGATGATTCCTAATCCTTTCTGTCAAGAACAGGGCAAGCACGGTAAGTCCTGCCGAGCCTCCCATCCCTGCTCACATCTAGCTGCTGTTTTCAGAAGGGAGTCTCACTTCTTGTACAGCATTCCAAAGTTGAGAAAGGATCACTGTAGTCAGTAAACACTCCTCCATGGGAGCAAGTCCTTAAGTGTGAAGGTGCTAAATGCATAACCATCTGGCCATATGCAAAACCATGCTGTTCTGTTAACACATAGATGCATATACATAGAGAAGCATGGAAATGAAATGGTCACACCCTCTATAATTCTGAACCTCTACCTGTTATTCCCAGTCCATTTCATTTAAATATTCCTAGGCATTTAAATGAAAACAGATGTTTCTGTGATTCAAATGAAAATGCTGGTTTGGGGAAGGCATGCTGCTCATGGCATGCTACTAGTCTTGGTTTTGAGGGCCTGCAGCATGTGGTATTTAGAAGTGGGGGCTTGGAATGCTGATTTATAAAACTTTATTCTATTCATCTTTTGAATG
Organism: Varanus komodoensis; assembly: GCF_004798865.1. Taxonomy (NCBI): domain Eukaryota; kingdom Metazoa; phylum Chordata; class Lepidosauria; order Squamata; family Varanidae; genus Varanus; species Varanus komodoensis. Next base: position 4,618,942 of record NW_025335761.1, read on the forward strand.
ACATTTAATTTGCTGGTCATTTGCACAGTCTGATAGAAAAGGACATTGTTTTATACTATATGTTGCTGTGCTTTTTAAGATGGAAATAATGTACCTTCTATGCATTGAATCTGAGCTTCACTGTTAGTGAAATGCTGCTGTGAACCATTGGAGCACTGCTAAATTGTGCTTTAGATAATGTTTGCTTGTCTCAATTGTTGCCAGGAGATTGTATTGATCAAGATTGTGTTAAATTTGTTAGAAGTAAAGTCCAAGCATATCTAAATTGATACATTGCTGCATTACTTTTAAAATCCGCTTATTTACAGACACCAATTAGACATATTTGCATATTACAACAGATTTTTTTAAAGTCCTAAGTAAACATTAAGGACATGAGCCAGCCAAAATTAAGCACTTTTAAGTCTTACTGCTTTCAGTGGAGGAAAATTAAGCGCACACTTAATTCTATCATTAACATTAATGAAGCCTATAAGTGGTTAACTTGGCTGTAGCTGTTGGGAAAATTTGGGTAAATCCTGTCTGAAAAGCATTACTTTTGTGTGTGCTTTGAATTGTGGGATCAAATCCTGTCTTCCTTCTCAAAACCAAGCTGTCACTGTTTAAAATGGCATTCCCCTGCTCCTTTCTCTCACCTTTAGCTGTGGGCTACAGTAGATAGGCTATTCAGTCCAAATATACATTGTAAATCAGGGGTCTCAAACTCAACTTACCTGGGGGCTGCTGGAAGTAGAGGCTGGGTGAGGCTGGGCCTCATCAAGTATTCCACCACCGCGGTGGTGGTGGGCCGCTCATCCCGCGGCCGGCCCAGGTGCCGCTGGCGCTTTGAAGGCCGCAGGGCCCCGTGCCCTGCCTATGCCAGCAATTGGCCTGCGGGCCGCGAGTTTGAGACCCCTGTTGTAAATAGTCATTGTTGGAATCAGCTTACAAGGAAGTATCTTTTGATAGCCCAGAGGCTCCATGTGCCCTGGCCAATTCAGAATGTCTAGAGTCTAGATAGGAGTCTTGAGCTTATCATGCATAGTTTCTCAGTAGCTTGAATTTACATGTCTTAAGCAGACCTGGAGATGGGTTCAAGCTACTGAACTAAAGTGTCAATACAGGCAATTAGAAATATTGTAATCTCATTGTTACAGTGTGATTGACTGACATTTCTTTATCTGTTCTGTATGTGATGACCTCAGAATCTTATTGTAATCTCTGCATTCTGTCATCAATTGCCCTGTACCTGTATGTGACTGGGAGTGTATAAAAACTCTCTAGTTGTGTTGAAGCTTGGCAGCAGAGTTCACTCTGCCTGCCTGATAATGCAGCGTGCATTATCGTGAGAGTATTGCGGGAACCTTGGGGTAAATACAATAAAGCCTCAGATGGTCTGGACGCTTGGTCTTTCCCACGAACCCGAGTTTTATTCCCTCTTCTCAAATTGAGATTCCGGGATTCTGACACAGCACAGCCTAAATAAACAACTTAGCATCTAGTTGCTGTTTAAATCTTGCCTCTTGCTGTATTATTATAAACCTGTTCTTTTTGTTTTTATTTCCCTGCTTCTACCAGGACACTAGTACAGTCCAGGGCCCGCCAGATGTTTTGTACATCAGCTCCCAGCAGGTCCAGCCAGCATGGCCAGAAGTCAAGAATCTTGGGAGTTGTAGCCCACAGCATCTCAAGGGCACCCATTTGTGAAAGGCTGCACTAGCAGGAGAAGTGAAGTCTTAATATTCTCTGAAGGAACAATCCGGTAGCTGGCTGGGGCATGCTGGGAGTTGTAGGCCTTTTTTCTATTTAAACTGGCATAGGATTGCAGCTTACATATAATTACAGCAAAGATGTATAGCACTTTAAAGAACTTTTCAACAGAAGATTGTTAATCCTGTTTATTTATGTTTGGTTTCCTTGCACAACTGAGATTTAAGTGCTACATGAAGAGCACTTTCTTTTCTCCCCCCTCCCCCCACACACACATGTGACCTCTAAATAGCACTGCGGGGTACAGCAGAATAATTTGATTACACAAGATAAAACAGTGTTTTCTTTCACTTTCAGAGCAATACTGCATTTTCCTTGCGCTAAAAAAGCTCACCAAGAGAGCTGTTTAAAAACAGAAGCAATACTGCAGAGTTACGCCATTACCTAAAGATTTCATGAGCAATGATGAGGCCCAAATGAATGGCTTATATAGAAAAGTTCCAAGACATTTATTCTCACACAAACCTTTGTTGGTGCTGTCACTTCAATGCAGCATGTATAATTAGCTGTTTTTTTCCTTAGAGAATCAAGGTTCTTCTGTTGTTGTTGTTTTAGCTTACTGACCCAGCTTGATTAATCAATGAATTTATTCTGGCATAAAGAGCTACATTTGGTGTTGTTTCTCCCTTCCTATTCCAGGTTGAATAGAGGCAATGTTATAGCAAATGCATGGGCTAGTTTTGTCTCCAGAATATACAGTGTTGCCTTTTCCTTGAGCTCTTTTAGAAATAGAGGAGGAGGAGGAAGAGGATTAGTGTTTCTCTTTCAAAGTATTTGATATCTGTTTACCTAAAAAAATGAGACAAGCTTCTGAAAAGGATTGAAACAAAAGGGTATTGGTCAGGTTTTAAAAATCGAGTATATCAACATTCGCAATATCCTTGAAATCTGACTTCATTTGTCAAGTGAAGACGTAGCAAGTTCAATTATTTCAGTTGAGTACAAGAATGATTTCATTCATTTATCCTCTCTCTCACTTTTATTTGGCTTCTCTCTCACAGTCTTCCAGATTCCTTTGAGTAGCACAATTGAAAGCACTACCAGTTAAATCCTAATCAACCTTCTACAACCTGGTGACCTCCAGATGTTTATACTGCAACACCTATAATCAGTAGTTAGCTTGTAATCCAACACATCAGAAACAGACCAACATAGGGACTCTTGCTGAAAATCACAGCAGTGACAATTATCTCTTTACTACATACACACCTAGTCAAAGAAATCTAAGAATGTAGATGCACCTGAAAACTGATTAGCTTATTCATTACTCTGAGTTGTCACTATTGCATTTAGTCCACACACAAATCCTAGTAACATATCAATTATTACCTAGCATGTGTACAATATTTTTGATGTGCCTAAAGGATTCAAGGCCTTTTATTTTAGGTTCTACTAAATAGATCAAACCTGTCTGAGACAGTAATGAACAAGTCTGTCCTTCGTGATCAGTTACAAATAAGTTCCCCACCATACTGCCAAGGCTTGGTCTGGAGTTTTGAACAAATTTGGTAAGCATAGAGCACATAATCCAGGAATTATCTTGCCGCAACTTAATAGCTAGTGCTAGCAAATTTTCCATGGAGATTTGCCACACTTTTCTTTCCAGCTCTTACCCCCCACCCCTTCACTCAAGTGATGGCTGGAGAAAAGCCAGCAAAATTATTTCTTGCTGAGACTTTAAGGCTCCCCTGAGCCACTAGGTCTGTGGAAAAGTGATCTTTGCCTAACAGCAAAACTGTGTAAAATGCTTTTTAGGCCAGTTTCCTCAGAGGTGTACTGATGCTTCTATTCTTTGCATCGCTTATTTCCCTGCACATTTTGTCTTTTATGCCGGCATTAGACCTCACTTTCCTGTTCCTTTTTTCTTGGCATGTCTAGAAATACATTCTTTTTAAGCACTTTGTTATGTGATTGGAAATATGTCAAAAAATAAAAAAGGACTAAAGACCCCAAACCAAGTCTAAATTACCCATTTGTGTACTTGTCACTGTAGCGGATGGATAAGGAATAAGGCACATGAGTACTAAAATCCTTGGGAAAGAAAAGGAGAGCTAACCACTTGAAGACTCCCCCACAAATGCAATTGAGTTTCCAACGTGAATATGCATCATCTTTTCTTTGTTTTGTGTAGAGAGGTTATAAATATCCTGCTTTTTGATGAAATTATAAGAATTCTAGAAAAGGCATTTCATTCCTGCTGGGAAATCAGATTTTGCAGTCAAAATGCAACTGCAGCTCTGCAAAAATTTGTGTCTCTGGTTACACTGATGAACTTACATAAATAAATTAGAGTAGGTTTGCAAAAGCATAGCAACCTGCATGTAAAACAGCATCAAGAAAGGAGTGCCAGAATCGCTATAACATTCCTGTAGTTTTTATGCAATTCTGGTTTAACTAAAATGTTGGATATCTATGATCATGTTTCTTTTCATGCATGTGGTGTTCTTACCCAGTAGTTCCCATTCTTAAAAGAAAATTCATTTATTCAGCCTCTCATTCATTTCTCATTCATTCACAAGTAGGTTTATAACTAGTCTCACAGAACTTCCCTCTGCCTCGTCTATTCATTGAAAAGCTTTTCATTTTGCCTTCTTAAGTAGAGTGCCTTGAAGCAGCTCTGTCTTGTTAGGTGGCCTTCTTTTACTGAATAATGGAAGGCTCTAGTGAAGTAAAGGAATATTTTAATGGTTGAAGGGTTCAGAGAGGGCAGATTAATGGATGGGTTGGTTTATTCTTGATGTTATTCCAATCCTTTCTCTCTGTTCCCCTTTAATTGGGAATTATTCTTGGTCACTTGAAGTGATCCAACAGTCTGAGAATATGTTCTGATGATCAAAACAAATTCCACTTGTACAATCAGCGGCTTGCATGAACAGTTCATTTCCATGAGTCAGATAACATCAGAACTGAAAACTCCTGTGGAATCATGGCGTCTCTTCCTTGAACTGCAAGATCACACTGGAAGAAATTTACCTGGGTTTGCAGAGTAAAGGATTAGTATTACTAATAATAAGGACAAGGAAACGTTAAGAATTGGTGTATTGCAACAGCAGGAGGTTGGGCCTGATGGACTTCATGGCCTTTTCCAACACTACTATTCTATGATTCTAAGACAGTAAACAGTGTAGGAAAACAGGTGTGCAGTTTAGCAAAGCTAGCATAAAGGTAACTTTTTTTTCTGAAGATGGGAAAAGCAGGCCTTAAATTTTGCTTTGCTCAGTACTGAGACAAGGAAAGGGTCAGGCAGCTTGAAAGAATCAGTCCAGCCTCTAACGCAAATTCTAATTGTGAAGTCCTGCCCTGTTCCAATTTTGAAGCATCTCTTCTCACAGTCAAAGAATTCTTCAGTCCTTTCTCCCTCAGTGTGACCCACTACGCAGGCTTTTACAGAAGTCTTCTCTGTTCTGTGACACATTTTAGGGTAGGACATGATGTATCAGAGTGCTAGTGGTAGAATCATCCAAGCCAGAAGATGGAATTGGGGTGATATAAAAGTACAGACGAGGCATGCTGTGGATAACATTGCTTTTATTTCAGTAAAATGGCACCAAGTTCAATAAGCTAGAAAGGAAGAATAAAATCCCTCAAATAATCACTGCAGATGAAAATGGGAAAGAAGTTAATATTTAGGGGCATACTCTTGTCTGTCATTTTGCCCTCCCGCCCCTTGAGATCAGCAACAGATGCCCTTCTCCGGGAACCCTCTGTGAATGATATTAGGAGGGTGAGTACCTGGAGGAGGGCTTTCTCTGCGGTGGCGCCCCATCTATGGAATGCACTCCCCAGAGAGGTCCGCCTGGCACTGTCATTATTTGTTTTTCGGCACCAGGCTAAGACCTTTTTATGTAAAACTTATTTTAATTGCTAAATTATTGTATTTATTAGGATTTTAAATTAGCCGAGAATGCACCAGGGGTTTTAAATGCTTTTTTTTCCTTTTCTTTTTTCTTTTTCTTTTAAATTGTTATATTGTTATTGTTTATGTATGTTTTTTTTGTATTTTTTGTGAGCCACCCCGAGGCTTTGTTGTGATAGGGGCGGCATAGAAATGTTTTAAATAAATAAATAAATAAATAAAATTTTCTTTAATCAAAGCTCTGGAGGTGTTCCTGGGATTGGAAAAGAAATCAAGGCAGCCAAAATAGATTTTTTAAAAAGCAACAGTGAATGATTTCAGCTGTACTCATATTGACTGGGTAAGTGTACATTCAAATGGTGATAGGGAGACAAAATTTCTGAATGTGATCAATACCTTGGAACCAATTAGATTCAGAGCTGACTAGAGAGATGGTGACCTTTGACTTAATCTGAGTAGCATCCAGAATCTCTGTACGACAGTAACTCTTGCTGAACTATTTGGGAATAGCAACTGCAGTGCTATCAAATCAAACTTAATGAGAGCAGCAGGTCACCTGGAAGGCCTAACAGCATCAAGTTTGACCACAAAAGGGGAAATTTTTTCAACGGTGAGAAGAGTAGTTAAAAAGAACTTAAAAGGGAAAGACAAAAGGGTAAAATCTTATAGGCATTTCATGAAAATACCAACTAGAAACTGGAAGCAAATACATATCACATTTTAGGAACAGGAAAACATCACTGAAGTTAATGAGCATAGTTAAGGATGCTGTAAAAATCAAAAAAGATTTTTTTCAAGGTAGTCAAATCTAAATAAAGAAAATATGAAGTTGCACAAATTCTGGGAAGGCAGTGAAGCAAGCAGTGACACCAACAAAAAGACTTTGTGGACCTTAGAAGAAGTTGCTAGACAACATTACTATATCAGAAGCAGGAAACCAGCCAGATGGACCACTATTTATTTATGGAATATATTTCATTATAAAATAATCCCAAAATATATTACAAGTAATAAAACAAAACTGCATGACATCAATCAACATTAGTCAAACAGGAGACAAAAGAGAAGTTACAGTTTGCGTTAAGTAGGAAAAAAATCAGCTGAAAACCTGGCTCACCAGGTGTTTCCAAGGTTGTTGCAGAAAGTGTGCAAGAACCAATGGTGTCCATTGTGCATATATGAAGGAGCTCCGCATTTAGGATGCCTGTATTGAGAATCTCTCCCTCAGACTACCTCATCTCAAACTCCAGGTAAGTGTGACACTGTCAAGAGGGTATCACCTGGGCAGGTGCATAAGAGAGATGGTACTTCACCGGGTATCCCAAATGGTAGGTCTTATATTTAAACACAATGCAACTCTTTCGGAACTGGTGCAACAAGTTTTCAGTAGGCTGTCCCTTGGATTTTTCACTAGCTCTGGTTTCTGGGCCACCTTCAAAGACATATCTATATAAAGTATATTGCAAAAATCCAGTACTGAAGTTAGCAGTGTGGCCAGGCTATTCCTGGCTACTTTCCCTGGTAGATTCCCCAGTTTCCAGGCAAGAGAACCAATCCACAGTGCTCCTGTCTTTCAGGATTCAGTGTCAGTTTATTGTCCCCCAAACAGCCCAGCACTGCTTCTGGGTACTGATCCAGGCCCACGTTCACCGCATAACAAAAAAAAATATTAATGAAGGAAAGTAAGATTGCTAAGATGTATGCATTCTAGCCGATACCAAAGACCCATTAAAGGTTCTGTGAAATTACTGATTGTATAACAATTAAATTGATGTCTACACTAGAAGGTCAGAAAAGCAAAAATGTTTTAAAAAGAAGTCGAAGGGACCCAAGAAATGACTAGATCATGGACTAATCATGGACAACATTGGAAACTTCACCCGGCCCACACGCAGAAAGGATTGACAGATTGATAGCTCTTTCTCTGTGGGTGCATGGCCATCCTTAGTCGGTGGAGCGATTTGTCTGGTTACTTATGATAACAAATAAGATTCTGGCATGCTAACTGGTTATGTGACCCCTGATCATGCCATTTGACCTTAGTTTTGTATTTTTGCCCATATCTTATTGATACTGTATTTTTAATATGTTGTAGTTGGTTTTTATTGTGTTTGATCTTGTGATTGTGAGCCTCCAAGAGGTGCTGTGGCACAATTGGGTGGCACACAAATGTTTAAAATAATTAATTAATCTTTCCCATCATTTGAACCCCAGATGATGATACAATACATCTTCTGTCATTCCTACCTACCATCATAAATGTTCAGAGATACTGGATGTTGTAGTCCAGCAGCATCTGGGGACACAGGGATGCGAAAGGCTGGGTGCCTACTTTGTGAAGTTGTAGAAAGCAACATTAAAGCTAGAGTTTATTAAAATTAATAGCCATGACAATAGCATAGAATCTCCATTCCATAGTCTGTCCAGATCCTTCTGGATCTGAAGTACCTGCTCCTCAGTTGTGGCCACTGCTCCAGTTTTAGTGTCGTCTGCAAATTTGATCAGCAGACTGTTCACCCCTTCTTCCATGTTGTTAATGAAAAGATTAAACAGGATCGGCCCCAGGACAGAGCCCTGGGGGACACCGCTTGTCACTGGCCGCCATCCTGATGATTCCCCGTTAATGGTTACCTTCTGCTTTCGGTCAGTCAACAATGCCCTAATCCACCGGACAGTGCTTTGGTGTATCCCAAAACTCCTCAGTTTCCCCACCAGGATATCATGGGGCACTTTGTCAAAGGCCTTGCTGAAATCCAGGTATACCACATCCACTGCATCCCCTCCATTTAGCCATCGCAAAACCTTGTCATAGAATTCCACAAGGTTTGTCTGGCAGGACCTGTTTTTGCGGAAGCCGTGTTGTGTTGCTGTCAGCCTCCCTTCCCTATCTAGCATCACTAGATCTCTCTCTATTATGAGCCTTTCCATTGTTTTTCCTACAATGGACGTAAGGCTAACCGGTCTATAATTCCCCATGTCCTTTCTACTACCCTTTTTGAAAATTGGGACCACTGATGCCAACCTCCAGTCCTCTGGAACTTCTCCCATTCTCCACGAGGTCTCAAAAATGGAGGCCAGCAGGCGTGAGAGAACCCCTGCCAACTCTGTAAGTACTCTCGGGTGTAACTCGTCAGGGCCTGGTGCCTTTGTAATGTCCAATGCCCTGAGGAGCCCCTCGACTTCAAGGGGGGTGACTCTAATCTGTGCCCCTAAGTCCCCAGCCTCATCTAATCTCCTAAGCGGATATCCCCGGTCCTGCTTTGGGGAGAACACAGAGGCAAAATAGTCATTTAGCATCTGTGCCTGTTCCCTCATAACTTGCTGAACTCCAGAGTGAACAGCAGAAGGCACTTGCTGAGGAGGATTCCACTGAGGAAGAGGAAGACAGGGAGGGGGTTAGCAGTGATGTGATACAATCCATTATGAAAATATGGAATGAGTGCCAGGATTTCTTTGAGAAGCACCTCCCCAACATAACTGTAACAAACCGTGTTGAATCTGATGAACAATAGCGTGATCTCTCATTTCCGGAGGGTTACGCAGCGCAGGAAAAAACAAGTGACTATAGACAGATTTTTCACCGAAATTGACCCTGCAGCTAAGAGCCAATGAAGAGGGGAAACCCCTGAAAGAGATCTCCCCAGTGTCCTTATGGAGGGGACTCTCCCTCAAAACAATAACCTCCCCCACACCTAGGTTAGTGTTCTCCACTGTACTGTACAGTACTTTGTCACTTTGTTGTTCTTTGTCACTCTGTTTCAAATTTTTCTGATTAAAAAAAATAGTTACAGAACCTTATTTACATTGACCCTTATGGAGAAATTTCACTTGGCTCATGACCAAAAATTGACTCACAACCACGTTCGGAGGGGCCAGAACGTATTAACCTTATTTACATTGAATCTTATGGGGAAATTCGACTTGGGTCACAACCAATTTGGGTCGCAACCAGAGTCATGGAACGGATTAAATTTGTGAGCTAAGGTACCACTGTACTAAACTATTGGACCAATCTAGTGGTGCTGCTGCTGTCCGTTTATAGTAACTTGCCTTCTTTACATCCCTGCTTTTGGCCACATGTATGTGCTATGCATGTATACCTTCCATTATTACTGTTGCATTTCCACTTCCCACTGAAAGTATACTTAGTTCCTGTTTCCTTTCCTTTGGTGTCCTGCTTCATTACTTCCCCTTCCATAGGTTTCTTAGTTTATGCCAGTCAGAACCTTACTTCTTGGTCAATTTGTCAGGAAATAAAAGCAGGGGATCCATTTATAGAATTCAATAGCTTGGTACCCTCCTCTCTCAAACTCTTAGTTCTGAAACTAAAGAGACATTCTTTTATTTCAACCTGGACATCCATTTTATCCTAGCGCACACAATGTGAATTTCTTTGTTAAAGCCATGTACTCTTGTAGAGGCTAAGAACATTAGGAAAGAGAAATGGTACATCAGGTCAGGGTGTTTTTTTTTAATGGCATTGAATGAACTGAGCTATGATGATCTATATTTCTCATGAACTGCTCTCTGGAAGATGATCTGGATTTATTTCAGCATTGTGCCATGTATAATGTGGAAGCTGGATAGTGCAGGGGGAGACAGAAACAATGTACTAACTGGTTTCAGGTAGGGATGTGTGAGGAGGATGCTTGGGGTGGGAATCTGTCGATCTTGGCTCCCTGGACTCCAGTCCACTTTGTAGCAGACCTGAGCTGGAGTTTCTGGTGAGCATTCCCAGCATTCAGGGACTGAGCCTTAAAGGCGGCACAAGCAGTACCTCTCTTCCATGCCCAGTGCTGCTGCCATTGGCTGCCCTTGGGGGGGGGGGGGTTCTATTACCAGGCATGGCACCTGGCATGCCTGCTTGTAACCCTCCTCTTCCGCATCCTACAGCCACTCCTTGGGCTGCTGCACCAGATAGGAAAGATTTCTGGTTGCACAGCTTATGTCCACAAGCATTTGCAGATTTCCTTGTGGTTCATCTCACTCTGCAGCTTCAAGCCAAGCACAAGGGGAAGTCCACAGAGGCTAGATGGGCTGATTTCAAAAGGATTTTCCCCCACCCTAGTTCAGACCAAGCAATAAGCCACACCTAGAGGTTGCAAATGGGTTGAAAATGAGTTTTTGAACCATGTGTTGAAGTTGAAATCTGGGTTATTGTGTTGTCTGAACTTAACTGCACTAATAAGCCATGGTTTGTTAACTATGAACAGCTGATGAAGAAAACACATGGTTTGTTACTGGGTTGTAAACAGGTTGTTAACTAGGTTCAGACAACATAATAACTCATGTTTAAACAACAGTCCATGGTTTAATGATGCCCAGCAATTATTTGTATTTGATTAATTGTTCTGAACCTTCCAGAGAGCTTTGGCTATTGGGTGGTACAGAAATTAAGCATAAAGAAATAAATCCTTATTCAATCTTTGATTATGAGTTGCCAGTCTCAGCTGTTGTCACTTGCCATATCCGAAGGCATATCGTACCATATGCACATGGTAAGATATATAATCTTACTTCACATGTCTGTGTGCGGGACATGTTTTGCAGTATAAACTGGACAGTAGCTTTTTGATTGACCAGCGACATTTCTTATTCCCTTTGTTTTGAAGATATGGGGTGTTCTTGCTGGAGAAGAAGAAAGCAAGATTAATAAAATACATATTTATGAGCTTCATATTTTCTATAATATGTAACTTAAATTCTGTTTTGATTTAATATGTTCCTCGTATATTTCCTTTCCTGTGCACTTTCTTGTTTCAGTGTTGTTCTTTTTTTTTTTTTAAACAAAACTTAACATATAGATCTTTGGATATATACCAAATTGGTTTAATGTGTACTGACGGATATTATTTCTCCCCAGTCTTATCCATTAAGCTTCACTACAAGAATAAAGGTGCTATGCTCCTTTTTTTGAACAAAATGTAATGATAGCTTTCAGTGGAGTATAAGATTTTCGGACTCTTAATCTAATGGCAGGGCTTGTCTTGAACAATACAGTTGCAGCCTTAGATGTAAGACAGTTCCCTTTATTCCTTCTCCTGTGTCTTTTCCAAGCTGCGGTACTGACTTTTCATATAAAGCTTGGTAATTCTGGTAGCCTGATTCAAAGCGGAATAATAAGAAAGTGCCCCAGCTTGGATATCACAGTAAGTCAGGGTTCAGGGGACTCTGGTTCATCATGCTTGAGCAGTGTGCTGGTACACAGTACTCAACTGCTCTTCCTTGCATTTTGTTATAAGTAGGAGTAGCTTCCATGTTTTGTGTATTGTAATGTGGAAAGTAGAAACTCGATACCTAGGTAGAGTGTTGGTTTTCCCACACTGGAGGTTTTCAGGTTGTAGCTGGACAGCCATCTGTTCAAGGTAAAGGTTTCCCCTTGACATTAAGTCCAGTCATGCCTGACTCTAGGGGGCAGTGCTCATCTCCGCTTCCTAGCCAAGGGAGCCAGCGTTTGTCCACAGACAGTCTCCGTGGTCATGTGGCCGGCATGACTAAACACCAAAGTGCATGGAACGCTGTTACCTGCCCACCGAAGTGGTACCTTTTTATCTACTGGCATTTGCATGCTTTCAAACTGCAAGGTTGGCAGGAGCTGGGACAGAGCAACAGGAACTCACCCCGTTGTGCAGATTCGAACTGGCGCCCTTTCGATCAACCAGCCCAGCAGCACAGCGGTTTAAACCAGTGCGCCACCTGCAGTCCCTGTTAGAGATGCTTTAATTTGGAATCCTGCACTGAGCAGGGAGTTGAACCCGACGGTCTTACTGGTCCCTTGCAACTTTACCATTCTATTACTCTAGCTTGCTTTTTCTTAGACAAGCCATAATGTTGCTGTTTGCTTATAACTGTGTTTTGTCTCAGGAGAAACAAGCCAGTGTTCCTGGTTCATACATAATAGTACACACAACATACTTCACTGATCCATTCCAGGGAGTGAAGCACTCCACAAAGTTCCAGAAAGAAACTTTCTTCCATGATACTACTTTGGTGTCTATCTTTTGTTCTTGGGAATACAAAACTGAAGAAATAATTAGGACATTAAAGCTACTGCACAGAAACAGAGGAGGAGGATGAAAAACCAGACAGGTATAAAACAATATAATAGATCCAGATGGCTTGGAGGGGAAAGCAGGAGAGATGTTACAGTCTAGGATTACAAAATACTTAATACCAGCCATCTCTGGACTGGTATCTATCCTTGTCCTGTGTGAGCTTCCATTGCCTCCCTGCCCCCCCCACCCTCTGTGTGTGTGTGTGTGTGTGTGTGTGTGTGTGTGTGTGTGTGTGATGTTCTTCTGCACAGTCTGATCTCTCAGTAGTTTGTTAAATCTTTAATAATTGGATCCCTTGATACATTGTCTTATTCCAAGGATCAGTCTGTAGATGTTTGGTCAGCAGCTCATGCATTCATTGAAGGGAAGCCTTTCTGTACCATGCAGGTTTTAATTGGTAAGGATTCAGTGTGTGGCTAAGTTGTGCCGTGAATCATCTGCATTCAGGAAATTTGCTGACCTGTAATAATTTTTCAACATTATTAGTCAAGCAGGGAATGTACTTCCAAGATACTTTTTAATATTTGTTTTTGGTCTGCAGAAAATAATATTATTGATTTCAATAATGTATGAATATGATATACAAATGCTGTGAAAGAAGATTGGGGACTGGCATCTTCAAAACCACACCCAACCTTCTTTGCGTTCCTATTACTTCTAATGTTTTCAGCCTAAATTCTTTCTTGTCTGCTTTTGCAAAACATTTTTTTTCATGAAGTGGATAGAAGATCAGAAGATTAGGTGTTGGGTACATAGAAGACATGCAGCTGAGAAACAGGAAGAGAAAAAGCTTTAGAAATCTTGCCTCCCTATCTACTGCCATTGCATGTATATATTTCCCTTGGACTTCAGACTAGGAAAAATGTGCATGTGCAAATATTCAAGTGTCTGTTTTGCCATTGGTATTCATGGATAGAAAACCCCCAAATGGTGATGGGTTCCATCCATTTGTTCATATATAGAAATTGACACATGTGCTATACATTTAAAATACTTGTATATTTTATTTTCGTACATGAAGATTAATCTTTTTATGTAATCCTGCTTGGCATGTAAGCATTAGAAAATCCTCACTACATTTTCCATTCCACCATTTGCTTTCCCAGGAAAATGGTGACACTTAATTTCATTTCTCTAGCCCTCTCTGTTAAGCTGTTAATACCCCAAAACATGCCATTATTACTTGAAAACATCCTACTTTAAAGAAAGTATGTGAATCCCCAGTCTGCTTCCATCAGCATTCTGCTTTGCTGAGAAAAGATTCAAAAACAGGGTGCTAGTGATAAAGAATGGCACTTTAAGCTGTTGATATTATAATGCCAACTTCTCCAGAGCAAATCCTTTTGTGTGAAGAATGAGTAGTTACACAGACCTAACCATAAACCTAGTAGGAGAACTTGTCTGGTATCTAATGTGCTGTGACACAGAGCATATGGCTGTTGAAGACTCTATTGGAGGATATTGTAATAAATTCCAAGAAGAAAGTTGTGGTGCTTAACTTTTAGTTAAAGAAGTTACAATGTACTGAGAGGCTACCTCCATTTCTATTTTGAAGCTTTGGTTTTATATGCAGAGAGCAGGAAAGACTCTAAAGAAAAACAGGCAATAGCGATACACACTTCTTCAAACACCTTTTCCAGGCTGGAGCTGTGTTTCTTCACAATCATTGCTTTGCAATGACAGTGTGTGACATTGATACTCAGAATTTAAACTTGAACTTAAATTAATTCTAAAGGTAAGGACATGAGAACAGCCATACTGGATTAGACCAAGGTTTCATCTAGCCCAGGATTCTGCTCATACAGAGGCCAACCAGCTGCCCACAGAAAACCCACAAGCAGGACATTAGAGTTCCAACAGCCTCCCACCCAAGGCCACCAGCAACTGGTATACTGATCTGATACTGGAGTAGTTATGTAGCCATCAGAACTGGTAGCCATTGATAGTCTTATCCTCCATGCATTTGTCAATTCCCTTAAAAGACATGCATATTGATAGACATTGCTGCATCCCATCAAAGTGAATTCCGTAGTTTATTGCCTTGTGTGAAGAAGTACTTCCTTTTCTCTGTCTTGAAGCTCCCACCAGTCAGCTTCACTTATACAGGGTTGCTGTAGTATGAGAGGCAGAAAAATGTCTCCCCATCCACTTTCTCTACCCCATGTGCAGTTTTGTATACTTCTGTCATTTTGCTCCATAATTACCCTTTTTCCCAAGCTAAAGAGTTCCAGTTTTTGTAACCTTTTGTCCAGCCCCTTGATCATTTTAGTTAACCTTTTCTGCACATTTTCCAAGTATACTGAGCAGAATTATATATTCTAGATATGCTACAATGTTAGATGTGTATGAAGAGAGTGTAAGATTGGCAGTTCTATTTTCAGTTCCTTTCCTAATTATGCTTAAAATAGAATTTGACCTTTTTGTAGGAGCCATACTGGATTAACATTTTCAGTGAGCTGTCCACCACAATCCCATGTTCATTTTCTTGTTGAATCACTGCTTGCTATTTCAGATGCCAATCACTTGTTGGGATTTTTTGTTCCAGCATGTATTTTGTAACAACTGCTACATGTGTCACGTTGATGTTCGTTTCCCCAGTTTGAAGAGGTCCTTTCAAAGCACATCTCAATCCATTTTTGTTTTATCCATCCTTTTGCTGGTTTCAGAAAATGTGGCCACTTCACTGCTGACTCTAATTCCAGACCATTTATGAATAAATTGAAAAACATTGGTCTAATACAAACCTCTGTGGGATTCCAGTTCATATCCCTCCATTGGAAGAATTTACTGTTTGCGCCTTTTCTATAACCAGTTGATTATTTTCAAGAGGACCTCTCCTCTGCTAATTTGGTTTACGAGTCTTTGGTGAAGGACTTCATCAAAAGCCTTTTGAAAATCTGCATAAACTATGGAGGGTTAGGGTTATGTTTTATTACAAAACTTTCTAAGCATTCTTTTCCATGGACTAGCACAGCTCTATCTGCTGTTTTAAATTTACATTAAAGAATGAAGGCAGCATACAAATATTTTGAAAGGGACAGATAATTACCTAATATTGCTGACAAAGAGTTCCGTTAATAACAAGATAACCAGCAACAGTCAGCATCAAAGTACATTCTGGAGTATAAAGGCATTCCTTGTTTGATCCATTGCTTAGTAATGCAAGCTCTCAATCCTTGTTGGATATTAAGCACTGTTTTTGACATCACATGTAGATTACTGTATCTTTTTTGGCCTGGAAATGCCTCTAATATTTGAACCAAAGGACTTGGTTTTTACAAGGAAAATGTGCTTGTGTGTAAATTGTCTTTTCTGTTTGACTAGGCTTATAAATAGCCAGCAACAAGTAGTACAGGATGAAAATCACAATGAAATAATTACATCAAAAGCTTTTAAAGAGATTTGTGACTTGGGTTGAAGCAACATATATCATATTTTCTTTCTTTAAAAATAAACTGATTTGTGGGTTTTATTTATTTGTTTGTTTAAAATGTTTTCATGCTGTCCATTATAAAATCACAAGGTGGTGTACAGAATTCATTAACAATTAAAATAAATACTATTAAGATTGGCGCCTGTCACACTGCAGGGAGGAGAGAATTTCAAATAATATTATTTGTCCTCTGTTTATTCTGTCCTCTGCATTCTGTGCAGTGTCCCCCTCTTAACATCTAGCACTGTCATGGTTTTTGCTGTTTGACAGAATGTTTATTCAGATGGTTTCCTTTGATGCCATAGAGGCCTGGTAAGCTTTCAGGGATGATGAAGATATCATTCCAGTAATTTCAGGCTTGAAAGGAAACATGTAGGAAAGGACAAGAAAGCGCTAGTGAGACTGAAAGTAATCTTTTGGTGTGGTTCTGGTGAAAGACATATGAACATGACATATAACTTTGGGCCAGTCATTTACTCTCGGCCTAATCCCTACAGAGCTGTTGTTGTGAGGATAAATTGAAGCTGTGTAAGTTGGCTTGGCAGGACATAAATGCAATGCAATGATGATAATATTTGATATCCAAACTTGTAGATCAGCTGTAGATCCACAAGGGCCCTTAAGGGTGCTGTATAAAGGGCAGACTTATTAGGGGACTTCATTATCACCAGTCTGACACTACACTAGTGCTAGCCAAAATTACATTGCACTAGTGTAAGGGACCTCTAGCCTAATGCCAGTAGTGTGAGATGCCATGAAAGAATTCCTTGGAAACTGGTAGCACGAGCTAATGCTACAAGGGTTTTACAAAAAGTTTCCACACTTTTTAAAACGCTATTTATTAAGAATTTAAAAAACAAATTACATTACTTTTCTTCATAGTGCATTTTTCCCAGCATTGTACCAGCTTTTTAATGCAATCAGCAAAAATATATAAAATATATTTATAAAATATAAAAGTATGGAAATGTTTTGAAGACCCCTTGTATTAGCACTGGGCTAGACACCCTGTATGCTAGCACTATGTCATAAATGCCAGTACTAGTATCCAGCTGGATACTGCTCACAGTATTTATTCATTTATTTAAAACATTTCTATGCCGCCCCCATCGCAACAAAGCCTCGGGGTTGCTCACAACAAAAACAAACAAAAGCATATAAAAATTATACAATAAAAATATTAAAACCTGCTGCATCTCGGCTTAATTTTTTTTTAAAAAAAACTACACAATAAATTAACAATTAAAATAAGTTTTAAATAAAAAGGTCTTAGCCTGGCGCCGAAAAACAAATAACGACGGCGCCAGGTGGACCTCTCTGGGGAGCGCATTCCATAGATGGGGCGCCACCGCAGAGAAAGCCCCCCTTCGGGTACTCAACCTCCTAATATCATTCACAGAGTGTTCCCGGAGAAGGGCATCTGTTGCTGATCTCAAGGGGCGGGAGGGCATATATGGACTCAAGCGTTCCTTTAGATACCCAGGGCCCAAGCCGTTGAGGGCTTTATAGGTCATAACCAACACCTTGAATTGGGCCCGGACTTCAATCAGGAGCCAGTGGAGCTGACGGAGAACTGGGGTTATATGAGAACAACACCCAGTCTCTGTCAGCAGCCTGGCAGCTCTGTTCTGCACCAATTGAAGTATCCGGACTGTCTTCAAGGGTAGCCCCACGTAGAGCGTGTTGCAGAAATCTAATCGGGAAGTTACCAATGCATGTGTCACTTTCGCCAGGCAATCGTTCTCCAGGAAGGGATGCAGCTGATGGATCAGCCAAAGCTGAAGGAAAGTGCTCCTTGCCACCGCCGTCACCTGGGCTTCTAAAGACAGCTCAGGGTCAAGGAGCACTCCTAAGCTGTGAACCCTGTCCCTCAGAGGGAGTGCAGCTCCATTTAGGACAAGGCCCAAGTCCCTCATCCTGAACCACCCACCAACAGGACCTCTGTCTTGTCTGGATTGAGCTTCAGTTTATTGGCCCTCATCCAGTCCATTACCTCGGCCAGGCTCCGGTTCAGCACAGCCACTGCCTGTTGAATAGCAAGGGGGACAAAATGGACCCCTGCGGAACTCCATGGCATAACTGCCATGGCGCAGAGCCATAGTCCCCCAGCACCACCTTCTGAAATCAGCCATTGAGATGGGAGCGGAACCACCGCCACGCGGTGCCTTCAACTCCCAATCCTGCCAGCCTATTCAGAAGGATACCATGGTCGATGGTATCGAAAGCCACTGAGAAGTCCAGGAGAACTAACAGGGACACACTCCCCTTGTCTCTCTCCCTGCACAGGTCATCGTACAGGGCGACCAAGGCAGATTCAGTACTGTACCTGGGTCTGAAGCCGGACTGAAATGGGTCCAGATAATCAGTTTCATCCAAGAATGCTTGGAGTTGTCCCGCCACCACCCGCTCTAGTACCTTGCCCAGGAACGGGATGTTGGCCACCGGTCTATAATTGGCAGCCACCTCTGGATCCAGGGCTGCCTTCTTTAGGACTGGTCGGACTACCGCCTCTTTTAAAGAGGGCGGTACCCGACCGTCTCTTAAAGAGGCGTTGACCACCTCCAGGATCCAGGTGCCAATCCCGTCCTTGGCTTTCTTAAGTAGCCAGGATGGGCATGGGTCTAGTAAGCAGGTGGTAGGGCGTACTTGTCCAAGCACCTTGTCCACATCATCAGGCCGCAACAACTGAAATTCATCCATTAATTGTGGACTCAACGGTGTTGTTGGCATCTCCTCAGTAGAATCTGGTTCAATAGTAGAGTCAAGCTCGTGACGAATCTGAGCTATTTTCTCCCTGAAATGCCTGGCAAAGTCATCACAGCGGGCCTTTGAGGCTGGTATGAGATCTTACTTTGGGCCTGGATGTATCAGCCCTTGCACCACCCAAAAGGGCTCTGCCGGACGGCATTGTGAGGAGGCAGTGGAAGCGGAGAAGAATTTCTTCTTCACCGTCCTCACCGCCACAGCATAGGCCCGATAATGGGCTCTTAAGTGTGTTCGGTCAGATTCACCCCGTGATCTCCTCCACCTACGCTCTAGACATCTCCCAACCTGCTTCATTGCCCATAATTCAGGCGTATACCAGGGAGATGAACGGGCTCTGTCAGGTGGGAGAGGACGCTTGGGAGCGATCGTGTCAATAGCCCTGGTCATCTCCCCATTCCACAGTTCAACCAGGGCATCGACAGGATCACCAGCCTTGTCAACCGGAAAATCCCCCAGAGCTTTCAGGAATCCATCAGGATCCATCCGGCTCCGGGGCGGACCAATACAATCTGGTCCGCACCCTTACAGAGGGAAAGGCCGCTCTTGAGCTCAAACCTTATGAGGAAGTTACTTAAGATAATCAGTAGAATGTTGGTGTGTTGAATCAAAGGCTTCATAAGGACAATCATTTTTAAAACACCAAATTCTAATGTTAAATGCTGTCAGTGGTTTTAGTATTTGCTAACTCCTGATTAGTAATTACTGGCAGTAATTATAACTAAAACTTTAACCTTGGGATTTTTATTTTTTGCTTTTCCCTTGTTCCTGCTTCAAAATTAATGTACCAATCAGAAAGAAGCTGTATCACTAAAGGTGCTCACATCTTCATACATATACCAATCACTTCCTTTTACTATATTCATCCTTCTGTAAAGGTGTATGATAAAAGCCACGGCCTCCAGGTATAAACAGTAGTCATCTTTTCTAGCAAAAGTTTTATATTGATTGCTTACCTAGTGAAAAACTGGTTCAGTGTTATTCCTTTGTTAGCAGTCATTGAGAAAGATCTGATGGCAACAATGTTTCAGTCATTTTTCATCACCTCTATTGTAGCATGCCTATGACTTGTACTTCTAGAACATTCTAGAAGGATTGCATAGATGATAGCTGTGTGGTATTTAGAAATTGTTCAGGTTGGGGTTTTCTTTGGGAAGTTGACAGTCTGCAAACCAAGTTGAACTGCAGAGCAGCAAGGAAGTCAGTATCTTGCAGTGGTTAAAATGCAGGACTGGAACTCAGGATGTTTGTGTTCTAGTACCTGATCAGCCATGAAATTCACTTGGTGGCATCAGAAGTTTTAGCCAAACCCACTTCATGGGATTTTTTTACAAGGCTAAAATGGAGGAGGAGGAGGACTTGGTAAGCCACTTGCAAGAAGAAAAAGAACTGAATGTAAATCTAATACAAAATAATATAAAAGGAAGGGGCTGAAACTTGGGTTCTACCAAAAGCACACATTTATAATAACTTGGGCAATCATTTTAATTGTGTAGTTTCCTGTTTCTTCTTAGGTACAATCAAAATATTATTCCTGGAAGATAAATATAGAAGTAGCATCATGAAATGTTACGGATGATTACCTGCATAAAAATTATTGACCCAGTTAGAATTAATTTCTGTAGCACTCTTAAATAAATGCAAATGTTCCTAATTTTTATTATCAAGCTTTGTAACAAGGCAAGCACTGATCAGACTAGGGAGCAGAAGCTGCAGCAAGTTCTTTTCCCAAGGTGTTCTTGGAACTCCAGAACAGAACTGGCCTTGTTACCTGTGTCTTGCAGATGTAAATATATCAGATATTTTGACTACAACAGTGGTTGGTATCTTAGCGCAACTTTTAATGCTTGTATTTTCATGACTTTGCAAATTGAGGTAAGTTTTCCATAAGGATCTGAATTACTTTGGATGTTTCACCAATGCAATCAAGTCATATCCTGCGTATTTGAAACATTGTTATCCTTAATGAATAAGTATACACAATAGTTTATGAGACTCTGTAGTAGTGCTTAACCCAATGAGAAAGCATGGAGTGCTGACATATCCAGTAGGGCAAAAAAGTATATACAGATAGCTGTAGTTAGTAATACATGGTTCACACTGAGTCTATCAAAGCTTAACAAGCTGAGATACAGAAGAGCTTCATGACCTCAGACAGGGCTGCTTCAGTCTTCCACTGCAGTGTTAGGGAGGGGTGGGCAAGTCAGGAATTTATTAGCCAATCAAGGTGTATCATAGCTCTTCTCAGAACAACTGAACCTACAGGGGCAGGAAACTTGTTCATATCTTAGTCTACTAAACCAAGATTTGATCAACTGAAGATGGTTTTTCCTTCTGTTCATCATGCTGTTGTATTATCTAATGGTGGAGCAGAAGGCTGGGGAGACAGAGAGGCTGAAAAAGCTTTAATAGGGAAAAGGGTGAATGGTTTGCACGAGAAAAAAAACTTGATTGCATTATTGTTCCCAAGTATTGAGTGTGAAAAGAATATGGTCTAAAAACAACATTTCCAACTATCCAACCTGTGTGTGGAAGACAGTTCCACCACAAAACTTTCTGACACCCCAGCAGATAATGTCATCCGGTGGTCCCTAGAGAGCAGCTTGGGGGCTGTAGGATTCCTCAGCTACTCCCACCTGAGATGAGAAAATTGCTCCAATCTGGGAGTCCATGCTCACATCCCCCTTCCCCTTCCACAGTCAGCACAGAAGCCACCCGCTTTTCCAAGGTAAAGAAGCAACCTCAGAGAAGAAGGAAGCGGAGGGGAAGAGACAGGGTCAGCATGATATAATATATCCTGATGGTGTTCCAACCTCCTTCCCTCCCAGTGCTGAACAACTGAAATGGCCTCTCTAGAACCATGGTTTTCAACCTTTCCACAGCTGGGGACCAATGAAAACAGGAAAACTGCCTCGGAGACTGCAGAGGCAGAAACAAAAAGTACCATACACATAATACATGTGTGTATATTAGTTTCCAAACACAATGTCAAAAGAATGAAAATTCTTCAAAACAACTAGAAACTGAGCAACAGAAAACACCAACAAGAAAACAAAGTACTGAAATCAGCACAGCGTGGCTCCCACCTGGCTCCCACTGAGCCCAGCCAGCCCCAGCTCTCATCCTTGGCAAGCAGGATGCAGCCCCCCTCCCCCCGCAGGAAATCTCCTGTGGACCAGTGCTGAAAACCACTGCTCTGGAAGATGTGCAAGTGGGGAGACAATTTCTCCATCCACCCTGCATAGGATATCTGTCAGCCTCTGAGTTCGAAGGCTGATGGGCATCCCCGTTGGCTTGTGTCCTAAATTTCTCTTCAAGACTTGCCATTGTAAAAATACTTGCATTTCCTCCCAAAAAACTACTCTTAAAACATCAACAAAAACTTGTTCAAATTAAAACAGCTTTGTTTTTCAGAAGCCTTCATTGTTAATAAAATGTGAATTGGCTATAGAATTCATATAGTCTGTAGCGTTCTTGAAATATATTTTGCATTTGAGATACCGCTGCTTCATACATTTTTATTCCTTTCCTGCTGTATATGTAAAAATGTACTTGCTTTGCTTTTTTTATTTACATGTTTTCAATTGACAGCAGAATGAGTAGTGAATGTGGCTGAATGTTAATGCCCCCAAAATAACCAATTCATTGTTTTACTTCTCTGCTGTAAATAAATGAAGACAAAGCAAAGTGAACTGCATCTCTACTTCTTATGTTTTATTTTCCTATATTTTTTCTAGGAAACACTGTAAGTAATCAATTTCTAGAAAAAAAGACTCCCATGAAATGAGAAAATTCTAATTTGCAAGTCCACTTTAAGTAATGTCACAAGTGAAAGCTTAACTTTCCAACCTTTTGAAATAATAGGACTCTGAAAGCAGTGATTTGCTCCATCTGACTCACTGTACTCTTGAATGGGAAATACCAATCAAAAGTGAGAGCAAAGCATTGTAAACTCAGCTTGGAACAAGAATGTAGACTCAGAACAAAAAGAAAATGCATGGCATTCAGGTTGTTAGAACTGAAATGTGCATCTCTTTAGTTGAGACTGCAGAATCCATGCTATGTACCACCAGTGACTTATTGACTGGCTGAGCGGAGTCCTTGGTGCTACACAGCTCAGCATTCAGTGATCAATTCCATCAGGTTAGATGCTTTGCACAGCACAAAACTTACTTTCTGTCTATTTGTTATTTCTTTAAGTTTACTTCTTAGTTATCTGGAGCATTGTACAGGCATGTTCACCCAAGCTGATATAGATCAGACTTTATCATTTGAATCAAAACCGAGGAGTTGTTTACTACCAGCAGTTGGCTTGGAACTGGAATCATTAGTGGAAGGATACCACTGGTGCAGCAGGACTGCTTTGCCTTCCTGTCCCTGCACGATTGTATACTCTTCAAATCTGCTGTGGAGGGTTGAGGAATCTTCTGGAAGCCACATGGGAGTCCTCCAAGGAGAGGAGTGGACATGGAAGTACAACAAAGGTTCTGGATCCAAACTCCTGCATTCTGTTCTCAGACACACAGGTGCTAACAGCATGGAAAGCAGAGGACATCAGCAGCTTCAAGGAAGGAACAGAGATTTAAGAGAGGAAGTAAAAACATTTGAATAACTTTTCTCTAGATCAGAACAATATGCAGAACTTTTAAAAACAAACAAAACAACTCTCAAGAACAAACAAACGTTTCCCAAACAAATACAATTGTTTGGGAAACATGGAGGAAGTGTTTGTTTAAGACTGGATCTTTTTAAAAAGCTATTTGCAAGTTTTCTGCCAACTGTCACTCCATTTTCTGTAGATAGAGTTAATTTTTCAGCTGTACAAAATCTGAGAGCACCTGCTGGCAGTGAGAAAATATAGAACTGTTAGCTGAGAAAAAGGAGATTGGTTTCTTTTACACCTCAGGCTTCATGGTAGCATGTAGTAGATTTAGTGTGATTTTGCAGATGGTTTTTAGTAATTTCCGCCATTAATTTTAGAATATTTATTTAATTTTATATAATAACAAGCATTTTCTGGGTGGGATGAAAACAGTTACATACAGTACAGAAAAAAAATAAAAGAATATGGCTAACAGCATAGGAAAGATAAAATACATAAGATTTAGCATGCATATGGTAAAATTATAATCTAAGTCTTTAAAACTCCTGAGATAAACGAGAAGCTTTTGCTTGGAGCAAAAAAGGTAACACTGTTGGCATACTGAGCCTCCTTGGGTAAGACATGCCATAAATGCGAAATGCAGCTAAGATGGCCCTCTCCCTTGTAGCCACCTGTCCAATCTCCTCCAGCAGGGAAATTTGGAGGAAAGCTTTTGAAGGTGACCTAAGGATCCAAGCAGGCAAGTATGAGAGTAGATGTTTCTTTAGATAAGGGGTGGGTGACTTGAAAAATGTAGGCCATTTTTGACCACATTGACACTCCCACAAACTACAGCTCCCCCTGTGGTTCTTTTAAAAAAATTAAAAATGTGAAAGTGTATGGAATGGCTAAGGGATGTACGAAGGTTCAGCATTAGCTTGTTGACTCCTGGAGTGCTCCATTGTGGCTACAGAGAAGTACAAGCATCAAAAAGGAGTTGAAGTGGCCATTCCAGGTGGCTCTTTTGTTTGTTTGTCTTACCATTTTGTGGGTTGTGGGGCCACAGAAGGGGCATGTCGTTACCCTATTTTGAATACACTAGTTCTAAGCTGTTTAGGCCTTTAAAGGTCAACACAAACACTTTGAATTGAGTTTTTTCTTTAAGTATTAGACATTTTTCAAGATACAAAATACCTCAAATATCTATTTAGAATAAATGTAAGTTGAAGCTATTAATTTTCCATTTTCAATTCTGACAGTTTTGTCAACAAAACCTTAGAAGGGATGAAATGCTCAGCAGCCTGAACCTCAAAAATGGATGTGCCATTTCATATCTTCCTTTCAAGCGGGTAATTAGTCAAGCTGAAAAATCAAAACAAATTGGGTCAGAAAAATTATTCTGAAAAATATAGCTTTCCCTTCTGAAAAGGCCAAATGGAAAGAACAGAGGCCAGAACAATTATTGAGTTTTATAGTAGACTGTGAACAATAAACCACAGATCCATTTCCACTCTTCTGCACAATAAATGTACTTTTAAAGTAATTATGATTTGCTACCTGAAAGCTTAACCTCACTTCAGCCAGTGTTGGAGCACACAGCAAGTACCAGCAACCAGGTACAAAGTAGAATGAGGTATCTCTTGTGTTTGCTTACTTATTTGAGGAATCATTGCTAGATATCCCATGCATCATTTGGCACATGCAAATATTTTTAAGACCTTTAACCAGGACAGTCTGCTGAAAGCCTATTAATGCCAGCCTTCTACATCACAGGCTTCTAATTTGTTTCCATTTAAGTCAAATGCCACCTTTGACTTGCAGACTTGTAACCATGGCACAAACTCCTTGTACTCAAAACCTTCTTCCACCTGAGCCCTTCCACCTAGTCAAAGACAACTTCTTAAAATTCTGCACTTTGCTGGCTTGCTACCAGGTCCTCTGCTTTGCCAGAGGACCAGGATGTTCATCCCCAGTGAATGGGCAAGCTTAGTTTCAGTAAATTCTAGCAAGTTAATTACTAAGTAGGTAATGCAATGTATGCTTAGAAAAGCAATATGTATGAATGTTCCTTAATAAATTGCCATATGATAGTAAAAGCCTGGCATTCCAATATGCATATGTAGAAGCTTTCGTTTGTGGGGAGAGTTGAGTTGCATCTCCCTTTTAATCATTTCCTAATAGTAATATTTAGGATAGTGTTCATGCACAAGTATATGGGTATTCATTGTAGGTTCTCTCTCAACATATTTAAAAGCTTCACTCAGCTTGGATTCTATTTTCACCTTTCCTGCATTACAGTGCCTTCATATGGACATAATAATTAATTATGGTTTATTATAATGTGAATGAACTTTAGGTTCATGTAATTTCTTCCTTCTTTCATTATCTCCATGAAGAAATTGGAAACTTTCACTTTAGCTCTCTGTTAACCACAATTAACTTTCTGTCTGAACCTGAATAAGCTGTGACTAGTCTGGGCTAAAAGTGGAGCCCACAACAAAAGATTGCAATGTGGAGTGCTTCTCTTGAGCTGTGCCCTCTTCCAGGATCCTTTAACCCATTTCCCCCACCCTTGATTTTCTGGTTGCCCTGCAAAAGTCAGTCAGCATTCCATACACACCAAACATGGGCCATCCTCATTATGTTAATCCCCTTTAGGCACAATTCTAAAGGGTTTTTTGACTTTCTGCAACCCTTCAGGTCCTCCCAAGATTGCTCATACCTAAAGCTTGCATGTGGATTGCTTTGAGTGTGGTGCTCTTTTGTCTACATAAGCACTGGCACATGGAAAATTCAGATCACTCTTAGACTGTATGATGGTTTATTGAAACAAGACAGGTTCATAAATTTAAGCTTGAAGTTGGCTTGTTTGAGTAAACCATATTTAAAGCTAACCACATTTTGTCCAGATTCAAATATAAAGTTATACTCTAGCTAGTTTGAAATGGAAACAAAAGCATCCAACCTCCTCTTCACAGGCCAGCCAGAGGTGGAAGGGTATGAGTCCGAGATTCATTCACGTATGCAGTCAGTGTGATCCAGAGTAAAAAAAGAAAGAAAATAAAGAATGGATCCAAGTTGAGTGAAGCTTTTAACTACATTGGAGAGATCCTGTGGAGAATGTTTGTAGGCATGTTGTCTTTGTTTGGACACAAAATTCACATTTTAGTAGATCTGGAGTTTTTCTCCTTATGCTTTTGTTCTCTTGTCATGTTTGCTTTTTCTCTCATTAAACACTGTTCAGTGGTCTGGTTTGAAGACAAACAGTAAACTTCTTTCCATCTAGATAGATCTTGCTTTGACAGGCTTAACCAGCTCCTGCCGGTTACCTCCATCAGGGCGCGCTCCCCCCATACCTCCCTGTATCATGCATTGAGTTGCAGAAGGTTTCTATAGAAAGCAGGCTACAAGGTCAGATGCAGGTGACAATTGATTTTGTGTGTCTGTCCCTGCATGTGAGTGTATCTTGAACTTGACAATAAAATCCAATGGTGCATCAGCGCAAGTTGTAGAATATGCCTGAAGCGAAGCTTTGCACCAGAATGTAAACCTCTTTGCGGAACAGAGATCAATACAGCAGCATTCCAGATGATGGGGAAATAAAGATATTTATTTCAACAGTTGTACAAAAAGAAATATTAAGAGGTCTTTTAAATCTTAAATCTGTAGAACTTTACAACCTGGTTGATATGGAATAAATGGCTAACGATTAATTTCTGATCCTGGAAGGTGCAGCAGTTGGACCGTAAACCATAAGTACCATAAAAAGGCCTTTCAAATGAAGGCAATCCAAGGACCAAAGAGGCCAGTCATTTTGCTCAGTATCCAATCACAGATCTTTCTATGAAGTAAATGTTTCTTGCGGAATGAATGAGCCGAAGTCTTGCTCGTGTGTCTTTCCCCCCTGTGGTCAGTACTGAGATGCTGCGTCACAGGTACTGAATACATGTCAGTGTGGTGAAGGACTGATGGATATTCTGGTGTATCTCTTTTGAGAAGACGTTTTCTGTGTCTGTACGCATACTCTTCATGCATTCCGATTGCAGAACAGCTGCTCGACAGATCAGGGGAAATTATATTTGTTTTTATTTGAACAAGCTGTATTAATGAAAATGCCTCCCGCTGGGCTAGCAGTCTGCTATAAGCAGCAAATATTTCATTAACATTTTCTTTTTTAAAACCTCTAGGATCATAAAGTTAAAATTGCTTCTGCCTAAATGCTTTCCAAATTTAATAGGCACAGTATAACCCAGCGGCAGAACAATAAGAATGGGTGCAAAAGTTTTGAGTGTTTCAATATCGTGTGTTTCGGGGGATGGATCTTTAATGGCAGAAAAATAATAGATTCTCTTATTGTATATGTTTAAACAGCAAAGGAAACTGTTGAAAGCAGACCAAAGAATCTAAGGTGTTAATCTAATTCATCTTTGGGTGTGTTGCTATTTTTAAAAGGGGAGAGGAGATTTGTAGTTGTTACGCTGGTGCGATAAGTTTCTTAAGATTGTAGCGCTTTATATTAAATAAAAATAAAAATAGGAAGCTCTCAAAACTGCTGTTAATGGCAATTAGCAAGAAATGAATATGTGGAAACATCAATCCATCACCTGAGGTATCCGATGAATTTTTATTTTTGAATCATAGTATTTCTGGCTTCTTGAAAAGGACTTTTTTATATTGTGCTTTCAATTGAATCATGTATCAGAGAGTAGCCATTTTTTTGAGCTGGGATGAGGTGTGTTTTAATGCAGCTGCATTCCCAACACAGAGTAAAATAAGTTGTTCTGGGACATCACTGTATAAAGAATAAATGAAGCTTTTCACTAATCCACAAAACCTTTGCAAAAGGGAAGGCATAACAACTATGCTTAACTGTGCATCATTATTTCACAACTCAGATAGGTTCACAGTTCCCTGCTCAAAATATTCCTATTTAAAAGAGTATGGCTTACTCAAATTTTAAAATGGTAGGTGCAAATTTGGAACAGGGGAAGCTGAAACCACTCTAATATTGCTGCACTTCCCCTTCTGTCATCCGTACCATAGTCTTTGGTAAGCTAATGAGAGTTGCAGTTCAATATATTCTCTGCCCTATTCCAATAGTAGAAATGATCTGCCAAAAACATCACAGAAAACACTGCATTTTTCCCTTATAAATATATGAACTACTTTTTCTTGTAAAAATAGGAATGATTTAAAAATCTCCTTCACATCTTCACATAACTAGTATTAAAGGTAAAGGTTTCCCCTTGACATTAAGTCCAGTCAGGGGGCGGTGCTCATCTTGGTTTCCTAGCCGAGGGAGCCAACGTTTGTCCACAGACAGTCTCCGTGGTCATGTGGCCGGCATGACTAAACACCGAAGTGCACGGAACGCTGTTACCTGCCCACCGAAGTGGTACCTTTTTATCCACTTGCATCTGCATGCTTTCACAGGAGCTGGGATGGAGCAATGGGAACTCACCCCGTTGTGCAAATTCGAACCGGCGACTTTTCGATCAACCAGTCCAGCAGCACAGCGGTTTAAACCACTGTGCCACCTGCAGTCCCTAGTAATACAGTTACTTAGTTACAGTTACAGTTACCTAGTATTACAATTACTTTAAATATAAACTCGATTGAACTCTTGCAATGCACCTTTCATGTTACACCAACAGTGATGTTTATGCATTTATTTATTTGCTACATTTCTGTACTGCTCAATAATCAAAGCTATATAGGCAGTCCACAACAATTCAAAACATAATACAGTATACAAATGTATTTGTTAAAACAGCAGTATAAAATAGAGTAAAACTTAAGCTAGAGTAAAACAGCTGCACAAAGATTTAAAAAACAATACAGAATTTAAAATTGTGAAAGTAAAATTCCTTAAGGATTCCTGGGAAAATAAGAAAGACTGGATCAGAAAAGAGTAAAATGTAGTTCCAGGTAAACCTCCTTGGGAAGTTTATTCCATTGTCAGGGTGCCACAACATAAAAGGCCCTTTCTTAATAGCTACTCTGTACCTGACTTCCCCTGGCAGAGCCTCTCACAGAAGAAGCATTGAAGATGATGTTTGGGACTGGGCAGGTGTGTGTATAGGAGGAGATTATTCATCAGGGAACTTGATCGCTAAACACTTAGGGCTTTGGATGTTAATACCGGCACTTTGAATCAGGCCTGGGCATGGGACTGGCAGCCATGGTATAGCATTTGGTATAACCATGTATCTGGTCCTGGTTAATCATCTTGCTGCCATATTTTGGACCAGCTGAAATTTCTAGGCCATTATCAAAAGCTACCCCATGTATGACACCTTGCAGTAATTCAATTGAGTGGTTACCGGAGCATGGATAACTGTAGCTTGGCTATCCCTGTCCAACTAAGGATGTAGCTAGTATATCAGTCTAAGCTGATAAAGGATGCTTTGTGCCAGCAAGTCCACCTGTGCCTCTAGTGACAGTGCTGGATACAGAAGCACCCCCAAGCTACAAGCCTGAGCCTTTAGGAGGTGGATCCACCCTCCAGAACCACCTGAATATCACTCATCTGGACAGGTGAACCATCCACTAATGGTACCTCTATCTTGTCTGGATTGAGCCTCAGTTTATTGGGCCCCAATGAGTCTGTTACGGCACCCAGACACTGATTCAGAACATCCAGTGCCTCACCTCCATTTGATGATTTTGACTTACTTGGGTTATACAGACAACAAGAAATGCCAACTGTTATGATATATGAGAGCACCAGAGTGCCAACCAAATGATAAACAGTGATAGTAAAGAGGCATTTGTTTTTAATTTCCTTACACTGTCATCCTATTCAAATTTATTCAGAAGCAAGAACCACTTAGTCCAATGGTAGTTATGTACAGGTAAGTGTACATAGGATTACAGTCTTCCTTTTTAAGCTTTAGGATAACCCAGGACATGTGTTAAAAAGATGTGTCTTCTTTATGGTACTTCCTAACCCAGGTAAACCAGGTTTATAAATAATACTTAGCTTAACCTGATATTGTTAAGCAGTTTATGGTTTACTACGATAGGCCTTTGGCTATCTAGTGTTTGTTTAACCTGAACTTTAAAATAATTTATAATGTTTGTTTTATCAAGTTGTATAATTCATTAAAAGTCTGTTAATTCCATTAAATGGACTGAAATTGTGAAGGAAGACAGAGAGCTGTCAGATTTCAGGAAGAAAGGTTAATTTTCAAGAGGAATTTTATCATCTCCCAAACCATCTTAAGACTTCTCTAACAGAAAAAAAAAATCTTCTTTGACTTGTGACTATCTCCCAGATGAAAAGCTTTTTTTTTTCCAAAAAATAAAACAGAAACTAGGTAACTAGAAACCTAGGTAACTAGAAACAGGCTGCAATCCTGTTCACACTTACCTGCAAGTAAATCCAGTTAATCTCAGGGGGGCATACTTCTGAGTAGGTCTATATAGACTTTCATTGTAAATGTCACACTGAAAACTATATTCACTATTAGCTAGAAATACCTGATAGCTGTTAATTCTGACTAGGAGTAGTTTGTGGTCGGGACATCAACAGACAGAATTAATAGTACTAAAATTCTGACCTAAAACAGGAAATGGTTGGATTACACCTAACCTTGCCTTTATGATGAGCTGCAGTCCTTTGACTAATGCTCTAGTATTGTGTGGCTAAAGTACCAAATCTTCAGCTGTTCAGATGTGGAGTGAATGTAGTGGTTTGAGAGAGCTGAAGTGCTCCCATCCAGCACATACATACGTACACCTTGCTTAATGTCGCTGTGCTGTTTCTTCATTCCCTATTGATTCAATACCGTCATTTTCCTTCTGAAGCAGGTAGGGCTGTGATTGTCTTCTTGGGAATCCTGAGCCAGCCAATGTATTACCTGGGCAATCAGATTTGGCTATGTAACAGCACTAAGAATCCAAATGAGAGTAAGTGCCATGCTTCCTGGATTAGCACTGTTGTCGGTGAACAAGCAGACACTTGCATGTGTATTCACAGTGTCTTGAAAAATCACCAAAGGGTTGATGCCTTTTGCCACTGTCAGCATTTTAAAAAAAAGTGTTCAGCCCATCTACCTAGCCCTGCTAATTGATCCTTCCTTGCCCCTTCCACAGTTTGCTAAGCTTCTTCTCCATTCCAAGAATGAGGCACCAGAGAGTTTGTTGTAGGTTTGGTGAGGCAACAAGAACTAAAGGAATAAATAACAAGTTTCACAAGGCTGCAGACTGTGAACTTGTACCAACAGACTTCTGCTTAAACAATTTATAAGTTTCTGTGCACATTACCTTTGCCTCCAGTGTCTGATGAACTTTTATATGAAAGAAAGCATCATAGATGATCCTGGATAAATTTTTTGTCAGGGAAGAAAAATAACTTTTTCTAAGTATTGTATGAACACTGACAAATGAGATCCTGGAAGACAGCATGGAAAAACTAATGTGGATATTGAGTTTACCCTGGGAAACTTCACATTTCTGCCATGACCCATGCAGGGCAGCTGTGGTAGAAACTGCCTCCTACTGAGTGCTACAGACTTGTGAAAAGATGAGTGACACATTTATATCATTGATAATTGATGCCTTTTCCTTCTGGAGCAAGTCAGGGTAGTCTAATCATGAAAGCAAGCAAGGATTGCCGATTTCTCTGCTCTTGCTCTGTTAAGCATGATTTCCAATCAGTTGAATCTGATTTATTCTCAAAGCCCCTATATGAGCAACTAGATAAAAACTGTAGGCAATAAATAATGATTATTTTGTCTGTTCCTTGGTTTTTGTTTTTTGTCTAGACAGTATAACATCCTAGGACATATCTAAAAATACACTGGCATGTGGTTTTTCTTCCTGAGGGTAGGAAGAGGTGAGGTAGGAAGTGGTGTAACTGGACCATTTCATACTTGTTCATAAATTTTATTTTGAAAAAGAAAAACAACTTCAGTCTGAATATAGTTACAGATACATTTTAATAAGTAAGCAAGCAGAGTTTGTGCTGCTGGCTGACCATGGTATTTCTGTGGTTATGCACAAAACCTGGATTTTTAAGAGTCTTTAGGAACTGCCAGGGATGATGCAGAAAAAGTGTAGTTCAGAGTAGCTACACTTACAGCTGATGATGGAAGTTCCCCACTAGCCCTCTTAAGCAGAGGGCTGATGAAAGCAGGACTTTGGGTAGTTCCAAGTGGGTCCTGCTGACTGGTGCTTTCTCTCACTAGGTCTATAGGAGGTTGCTATGCCAGCAAGATGGCAAAGACAACTAAAGCTTCACGTAGCCTCACAAGGTCAGAAGTGTGATCAGCTGTGTCCTTCCTGGTGGAGGAGTTGACGGTAGAAATAGCCTCATGTGAAGTCTGACTCATAGATTTCTCTGAGGATGGAGAAGTGGAAGTCCTGCTGCTCAGACTGGGATCTAAATCTTTCTAAAAAAGACACCAGTTGCCCTATCCGTGAAAAGTGGTCTGTGGCCTGCCCTGCTCAGAGTCTTCTGCTACACATTCCAGGTGCCAGAGGCTATGGCCAATCCTAACTTTCCAGCTCTTCATAGAACAGGTCATGGGACTTTGCAACTCTTGCTGCAGGGAGCTGCATGTGGAAGGGAGAATTGCCATATGAAGAGCAATTTAGAATCCAGTCTGTAAGCTTAAAGAGCCTATGATTGGTTCAGTTTCTGTGCCATAAACATAACCCAATATTATCTTATTGTTTATAACTGTCTCCAAGCCATTCTTGCTAATATGTATTTGCATTGCATTTAAGATGAGGAATTGATGATTGCTTTGCCATTAAAATCTTCTTTTCCCTATCACAGCAATCGGCTTGGGCAACCAGTGTTGTTAATAATGGACATAGTTGTAGCTTAAGTATTTTACAGGGCTCAGGGAAACTAATGCAATTGGACTTGTTTTCCCAAATGACCATTTCTACTGCAGCAGGTTTGCTTATGTGCCTTGCCAGCTTAGGTCACTTTTCATACGCACAACTGAAAGATACAAAAGAGCGAAGGGTCTGGATTTTCTTACTGGTGAAGGAGCATGTTAGCATCTGAGTTACCTGCCCTGTAGATGGATTGTACATGAATTTTAAAAGGCCTCCTCCATCTTAAAAACGGATTAGCAATGGTGGTACACCTTTTGAGATTAGTATGTTATCTTTCTTCTGATAAACTCTTAAGGTTAAAAAATAGTTCATACTTGAGGTTCTGAGGGCAGTAATAAGTTTCCCTTCCCAGCTTCAGCCCCTCATACGCAAATCAAATGTTCCAGTGGAAGAACAAGGCAGACTCAATCTATGTCAATCAAGGGGCGCCACTGGAATTTGAAAATGGAGTGTATTGTAGCGCATGTAGTGACATGACTTACAAACAGTGTATCTGGTATGGTATGTGACAGATTGGTGTTTGCAACACAGCATGTATCTTACTATTGCAGGTAATTAGAAAGCATCTTTGTGTTCAGTTTTTCTGGGGTGAACTATCATGTATTGGGGAGGGGGCAGAGACCCGAAATTCAAATAAGCATTAAAGGACAAAGTGCAAAAATGAACTTAACTTGCAATTAATTTCAGCAGTAATTATGTAAAAAATTCCAAGCATGTATAGAAGATGAGGAGTGTGGCATAATTAGTTGTGAGATCTCTTCTTTTTCTTTTTTTTATACTGCTGTAATTACAGTGATGAATATGCATGAGGCAGCTTGGGAAGGCAAGCACAGCAAGCAATTGTATTTAATTAAACTTTTAGCCAGCTTAGCTGTGGAAGCTGCTTTTTGTTTTAATCCCCTCAAAACTATTATAAAATTTCCAGGAAAATAAGCGGGATATGAAAATGACATTTCATGTTCCATTTTTCACTAGCAGAGTTCTCTGGGGCTATATATCATTTCCTGAGCCCTGGTAGCTTTTATATTTTAATACCTCCAGTTCTTGATGTTTCTCTGTAAGAGTTCTCTCAAAATAAAGCAAATTTCTTAATGTTTAAGGAATGTTTTTAAATGGTTAGCTGTTTGAAAATCAGATTTCTGCTAACAATAATGCAACTTAAGACATCTGCCATTGTAATTGTTCATTTGTTCAATGGAGAATTGGGACATAATGCTTTGTTTAAAAATCAGAATTTTAAAGATGTAGTAGTTCTATTTTTCCTTGTTTACTTTTTTGTGTTTGTGTTTTTTTAACAAGAGTTGGGGAATAGAACTTTCAGATATGTGTGCGTGCACACACTCTTTTGCACACAGGTAGTGTAGTTCAAGCCAAAGAAGTGGGCATTATGACAGCACTGGCTACCAAAGTTGTGTGTGTGTGTGTGTGTGTGTGTGTGTGTTCGTTATGTGATTGGTTAGCTGGTTAGCTTTTTCAAAAATTATTTTGGAGGGATATTTTATTTTATTTTGTGAATTTGGCTGCTGTAACAGGGAAATCATAGCAAAGAGAAGGGAATCCAGCAGCAAAGTATTTATGAGGGACGTAACTGTGTATTATTCCTTTAGCAAATATCTGGGTTCACTAAGTGCTCAGAAGGGGCAAGAGGCCACCTGCGTCCAAATTCTTATTGTGTGAAGAGACAGGAGTGCATTTGTTCAGTGATGGAAGAAAGAAGGTGTGTGGTTAATCAGAGGTACTTTATTCAAACAGTCTAGGATGTAAAATGAGGGAGGAATCTTGAAATTAATTGTTTGGTGAAGGAAAACAGAAAATGCACTCTGGATGTAGTTTGGTGTCAATTTATTTGTTACAGATTTTTAAAGCAAGCAGTCTCCCAAGGTGATGTCCAACAATCAAAATACAACGTGCGTAACAATAAGCTTCAAAGACAATTAAACTATAATACTAAAAATTTTAATATTACAACCAGCAATAACCAGCAATCTAGCTCCATAAACGCACTGAGATACAATAAATAATTGCAATTAAATTCATTTAAAAATTAAACAACCCAATAAAATCCTTTTTAAGGGATTTTTATATAAAACAAGTTGGAGCCTTTTAAAAGGTTCTACTTCCATTGGCAAAACATTCCACAGTTGTGGGTTCACTGCCTGAAAACCACGTCTGGCTCCCACAGATAGACAGTATCGGTAGCATTTGGGAATGCTCTGGGTTCACGCTAGGCCATGTCTACACCTAACATTAGTCAGAGTCAGGTGATTATTGTGCAGAAATCTGCAGTGATTTATCTGTTTTTGTTGCTGTTACCTGCTGTCAGTTTGCCTCCAACTGATAACAACCCTATAACTGAAAGCCCTCCAAATTGCCCTGTCCTTGACAGCCCTGCTCAGCTCTTGTAAATGCAAGGCTGTGCCTCCCTTCATGGGATCGATCCATCTCTTAGTTGGTTGTTGTCTTTTCCCTTTGCCTTTCCCTAGCCTTATTTTCTTCTCCAGTGAATCTTGCTTTCTCATGATGTGCCTGAGGCACAACAGCTTCAGTTTCGTCCTTTGTCCTTACAGTGAAAGTTCTGTTTTGATTTGATCTAGGATGCAGTTCTTCATCTTTCTGTAAATCACATGAATTAAAATGTTTGGAGGTTGCGTTGGACACTTTGGTAGCCAATGAATCCATGCCATGCTTTGTAGGTTGTACTGTTTGCGTTTCTGTCTATTACTTGGAACACTTTGGTTGTATTGCTTGTTAATATGGCCCTTTCCTCCTCTATTCCCTGCATAAATTGGGACAAACAAAACCAAACACAAACTATCAAGGATTCAGTGATAATGCCTGCTTTATCATCCTGTTCTACATAGTATTCCGCTTCAGTAAGTCACAGGATATGCAGAACTGCAGTAAATGTGTGCTTGTTGCCAAGAAAAATGTCACAGAAACACTGGTATATTGAATTAAAGGACAGTGTGGACTGGTATCTTGTCCTTAATGGTGCCCAGTTAATTATGGTCAAGAAGGAAACCATCTCCTTGCAAGGAGACAAGCTTTGATATATTCACTGCAGTCGTGCTTTCATTTCAGCAGTGTAAAAGGAAAAGAAACTTCCTGCCAAGTGGAGCAGTTTTCTCCATTCTGTAATTAAAACAATCTTTTGCTTAATTTATTTCTGTGAAAACTCACTGAAGTAAGACTGAATCTTCATGCAGTAAGTACATCAAATGGGGAATAAGAAGCTTGGATAGAATCCCAGGTATTGTAGTATCTTGATTTACTGCCAGATATGCTTCACTGAATCCATCTACAAAAGATATCCAAGTTATCTTTACACATTGTTTCAAAAGGCGAGTCTTTCTAGGCACTCGTGATTTGCTTGTAAAGTTTTAGAATTTATGGAATTGCCAATTGGGTGTAAGTGCCCTAATGAAACTGGCATTAGGATGAAATTATATTTACGTCAAGTACTTGCTAGATTCCTTTCATGTTTAAATAGGAGATGGTTTGAACTTGACCTAACACCAGCTCCTCCTCCTTGTGCTGGCAAGGAAATAGGTAGGAACGTGTGTCATTTTTCTAATATTTCATTTATGTATTTAACTAGCAAAATGAGAATCTATTAGAGAAAATTCTCTCTCCTATCAGTGTATAATTAATTATACTTGAACACACGCATACCAATGTCAAGTTCTGCTCTGCCACCGGCCAGGGCTTCATAAAACATTCATGCTGATACAGTAATATTAAGAATATCTGTGCTTTGCATTACTCACTTGGATATGACAGCATTGCAGCTCTCTGAATGAATTTGCCGATCTGTCCAGAAGTAGCCATTGATAGAAATGCAGGAATGGGGGGACATTTTTTAAAAAATAAAACATGTATGTGAGAATGGAATTGCCTATTCCTTGGAATCCCACTCATGTGTAACAAACAGAGATGGATTAGTTATTATACCCGCTGCTGTCACATGCTTCCACCCACCCCTTTCCTAAGACAAGCATGCAATTGCAAGTTTCACTTGCAGACGCTTCCCTGCACCCCACTTGGCAGGGAGAAGATAGTTGGTCAGAAGGTGCAGCCTTTTGGCAGGGAGGGAATGTTAAATGAAAATAGTTTTTGACTATTTAAAGATGACGCTGATGCCTAGGCAGATTTTGATCTGTGCCATTAGCTTAAAAGTGTCTATTCTCTTAAAATGTATATGATGACAATCTGTAATAAGCTACTGCTACTTTTTTGTATCAGGAGCACCGTTTAAAAACGCCATGTCTCCATTCACCCCAGCATCTTGAAATATCACGGAGGGTCACTTGATTCCTCAGTTTTGAATAGCTTGTTGTTGTTGAATTAGCTCAGGGTTAGAATTCTTAGCAGTCTGGACCAATGACTTGTTTGGGATCCAGGAGCTTGAAAGTGTCCAAATGGTTTCCCGTTGATTTTGGTAAAATAGGCAAGCCCATGCACATATTATGATTGCCATGAAGAGTAATTAGTGAGGATTTCTTCCACTGCAGTTAGTTCCTCCACTGACATCAGTGGGGCTTTCTATACATTTAGGAGACACATCTGAGGATGCACACCAAGTTGATGTAGGCTTGCCAGTTGACTGGAAATGATGTGTTATGCTGCTCAAAACAGCATAACACATCACAGTTGATCCTACCTCTCATTTCGTTGCTGCATCTAAGGCTGAAAGCTCAGTCTTCATCACAGACCTGCAACTCATTAATTAAGCTACACCCATGAAATAGTGAAAACCAGCTTCAGAGTAATACCCCAGAATAATTGCTTTGACACCACTGAGTGATTCCTGGCAAATTAACTCCCCTGGTCTTGTTTAATTCATTTATTTTATTTTAGGTTAAATAAACAAATCGTTTCAATGCAATGATCCTTGGACCATTTACAATAAAATCAATACCTTTCAATAAAATAATGTTGAGAACAATAGTATTTTAAAGCTACATGAAAACCTAACCAGCAGTTAAAAATTCTTAAGGTTAAAATACTTTAAAAGCCTGGGAGAACAAAAAGGTCTTTCCCTAGTACTGAAACTTTTCTAGGTTAGGCATCCTGTGAGCTTCCCTGTAAAGAGAGTTCCAAAGAGGGCATCATGGTTATTAATGCTTTCTGTTCAGTTATTACCTGCCTTTCCTTGGGTGGTAGAAGAGCTTGGAGTTGACTAAAGAGGCTGATCTGGTTTGTTTGATTAGACTTGACATGTGCTTCACGTTTTCACCAAGAAAAAATGGGCTCGAGCTAGCTTACAATCATAAATAAAACGTTGTAAAAATGTTAACAAAGCAAATGCAGTAAAATACAATAAAGACACAATAGTAATTGAATAAAGCAAGATCTAGTTCAACTGACCCATGTATACACAAAAGGCCTGCTTGATTAAAGAGGTCTTTGCCTGATAGCAGATGAAAAGCAGAGAGGGAGCAATCCTAGCCTCAGAGTTCCAGTGCCTGGAAGCAGCCACTGAGGAAGCTGTCTTTCTCACTGTCATCAAACATGCTTTTGTGGATAGCTGTCTCAGAAAAAGGAAAGCTACTGAAGATCTTAAGTCCCAGAAAGGCTTGTATGGTAAAAAGTGATCTTTCAGGTAGCCTAGTTCCAAACTGCACTGGCTTTTCAAAGGCATAACCAGCACTTTAAATGCTGCCAAGAAGGAGTGGTAGTTAGTGAAGCTGTTGTAACAAGGGAGTACATGAATCAACTCATTTAATTTCGTGAACAGCCCTCAAAACCTAGCAACCTTCTTTGGCTCAACTCCCTAGGAAAGGACATGCAGGAATGATAGTGCCAACTGCCCATCTTCTCTCCAATCCAGAAGTCAACCAGGGTTGTAAAAGAATTGCCTGCAGGAGCGAAAATCCCCAAGACCCATCAGAAAACTATGCAGATTCATCAGTCTCCTTAATTCCAGAAACACCAAATCCTAGCAAGTCTAAACCCGAGGAAGTAATGAACTGTCTATGACAACGGAACTCTAAGCCAAGGTCACAAATCATCTGCTTCTACATAGTTCAAAGTGTGCCCACTGTATCAGGGACCAGATACTAAGTGGGATGGGACTACTTAGGGGGCCGTGAAGTCGAGAGTTGGCCTCAGCAGGTATGTTGAAGTTGGAAAGTGGGACTGACAGTACCTCATCAGAATCCCTATATACAAAGTCAAAACCAAAAAAAACTGGATGGAACACCTGGACAAGGGGGTAGAATAATGACAGAACACTGCACCTCTGCCCCTGCAGCCAGCCAAACTTTGCCTGCTATAACATGTAAAACTCAAGGGGACCAAGCTGGCAGAGATGTATTCCCGCCGTCTCATGTAGCCAAGTCTCTGTGATACAAGCCAAGTCGCCATGCTCATCCAGGATCAAGTCCTGGGTGGCTGTTGGTTTCCCATTCACCACCCCAGCACTGAGCAGCAGTATCTTCAATCCAAGGACGCTGTCTACATAGCAGACAGCTTGGGAGCCCCCTGGTCCATTCACCACCCCATAACCACTGAGCTGCTTCCCAGAACAATTCAGCTTGCTTCAGGTACCTGCCACCAAGGCATCTGGATAAACACCAGCATTTTGTACTGAATTTGCAAACGCATAGGAAGCTGGTCATACTTTTTTCAGTTTGCTTCTCAGCAAGCTGCATTCAATGCCAACTCGACTTGCTGAGTCATCTCCAAGGGAAGTCCTATGTGTAGCACATTACAATAGTCTAATGGACAGATTATCAAAGTCTTGCTAACTTTGGTCAAGAATACAAGTACCTGTCCAGGAAAGTGCACTCTCATGCATAGCGGAAAACTGTTGAAGGCACTTGGCGTCAGTGATGAAAGCTGAATCTAGGAGTACCCAAAAGTGCAAACATGATCTTTGGGAGGGAATGTGTCTGCATCCACAGCCGTCTGAATATCATTTCTTTAAACAGATCAACCATCGGTTCTTCTTAATGGTAAAGAAATGAAGAATATATTTCAGGTTTTCTGTAGTGTAAGACCTGGGGGAACACAGTGCAGCTACTGCACGAATAAAAATCTGTTATACTTTAAAGTCAGTGTGCCTGAAAGATTGGCTTTGCAGCCATACTTAAAGCTATGATGTAATTCATATTCTTTATGTAATAGAATCACATTTTTAATCTAAAGCATAGTCTATAAATGAGGGATGCACAACCCTGAGAGCTGCATGTGGTCTCTGATGTGGGGACTGAGAGCTACATGTGTGTGTAGGGTTATATGACCGTCTGGTGGCTGCTTCCATACAGCTTCCTAGAAAACATTCTGGTCTTCAGTTCTCAAAGGGCAGATCTTCTGCGTGCTGGTTCCTGGATGCCCTTACTCTGGAAGTAGTGGCAGGAAATAGTGAGTAGGAATCAGACTATATCAGGAATTTCACTGGTTGTGGTGGGGAGGGCAGAAGCACATGGCCCACAAATGGTGCCCCACACACATACACTATGTATCTGTTCAGAACAACATAAATCTGCTACCTCCTGAAAGAATTCACAGTCATGTTTCATCATGAGCCATGCAATTACAAAGCTAATACAAAGCACAAATAGTCAGTGTTTTCTTCCATGACAGCATCTTCAGTTAGTTCAATTGGGCATAGCTGTCTTCATCAGCATCTAAAGGCCAGAATCCTGTAACACGTTTATTGTGTAAATAGGATGTTTGACCCAGGCTTACTCAGTTCACATGCATAAAGTCATTTTCATTTAGTCAAGCTACATTAGGTATCTTGATAGCCAAGCTTCCTCCTACTCAAGCTCAAAGCAAATTGCCTTAGAAATAAGCCAAAGCATTAATGATTTTAGGAGAAAATGGCTTATTTCCAACCCAATCTGAATT
Organism: Varanus komodoensis; assembly: GCF_004798865.1. Classification (NCBI taxonomy): domain Eukaryota; kingdom Metazoa; phylum Chordata; class Lepidosauria; order Squamata; family Varanidae; genus Varanus; species Varanus komodoensis. The sequence continues at coordinate 4,660,086 of NW_025335761.1, forward strand.
TAGCTTGTGTCAAGCAGTAAAATCATCTAAGCTTCCTCCTATATAACCAGACCCTTTCCACTTATTTTTCCCAGATTGCCTCACAACATCCAAACCAACTCAGGTAAGAAGAAGAGAAGGAGAGGTATTCCTGCCTGTTAGTCTGCGTTGCATTTGTCCAAGCCAGATGTAGTCCTTGGGAGCTGTAGTTTTCTGAAAGGCAACAACTATTTCTGCAGCTCCGCATGAGTTTACATTTTCCAGACTGTGGGATAGGTAGGGTAGGAATGATACCTGAAGGAGCGCCTTCTTCCCTATGTGCCCTCCCGCCCCTTGAGGTCTGAGGTGGAGGTCTGCTTGGGGAGCCCACCTTGAAGGAGCTTAGGAGGATGACTACCCGGAGGAGAACCTTCTCTGCGGTGGTGCCCCAACTATGGAATACGCTCCCCATAGAGGTTCACCTGGTGCCAACGTTAAATTATTTTCCTGCCATTTTAATGTTTAATTCATTTTAACTGGGGTTTTACTATTTCAAATTGTCAGATGCTGCTGTGGTGTTTTGTTTTATTTTATTCGTTTTTTATTGTAAGCCATCCTGGGACACTAGTGGTGGATGGGTTAGAAAAGCTTTTAATAAACAAACAAACAAATGACGGCTTGTTACTAGAAAAAGTAGAGTGGCAGTAAGGAAGGGTGGGATGGTATTCAGCAGTGGTGATATACAGGAGTTTGTGGCAAGCTTGATGGGGGGAAAATTGAGGTCATAATACTCACTTTGTATTTGAGACGCCAAATTATGAACCTCTGACACTGGTTTTAGCGTGATGTCACTGATTTCAGAATGCCTTCGTATCAGATGTGCTGTGATGGAAAGAGCACCTCACTAGCTGATAGGAGACGATTGTTCTATTAGGTACTTGAGACATTGTTTCTAGCTCTGCATATTTTCATTACATCGTCTCCATGCTAGGAAGTCTGTACACACATTGGATTATACATGGGGTTATACAGAAGAAGTTCCTTACTGAAAGGGTCACTGAGAGGTGGCAAATAAATGAAAGTGAACTCTGAATGGATGAACTATGGCAAAGGGAATTAGACAAAGTCATGGAGGATAAAAGTACCACTGGCTACTAGTTATATTAGCGATATGCTGTCTCCAGAGGCAGTATGCTACATTCACCGGTTGCTGGGGAAAATGGACCGGATGGTGCAACTTTCCGGTGGCCAGCTGGTTGGCCACCACAGTGCTGGCCTAGATAGACTCCTCATCTGATCCAGCATGTTCTTAACACCCCTCAGAATTTCAATCTGAACAATAGCTACGTCAGAGTATTTACCACCATTTTAATTTGTCTCTGTTGCAAGGAAATCTGATTAGCATTATTATCATCATCATCATTATAATAATAATAATAATTATTATTTTGTTTAAATCCACCTTATAGGGCCTTTTCTCTGAAGCATTCTTCTTCTAGTCAGCAATTTTACATACTAACCCAGTAGTAAAATAGTTGGACAGGTTCACTCAAAGTAAATGACAAATTGTCTTGAAGCACTATTCTAATTTTGTGTCTTAAGCAGGGGGTTTGTTTTATTTTATTATTTATACCTTGCCAGTCCTGGAGGCTCTGAGTGGTTATATTTTTTAAGTAACTTCACAATGATTAATGCTATCAATAACACTTGATAGTGGAAAACTAGTCAGAATGTAAAAAGAGTAGAAAACTTCTTATTTCCCTTGAGTAGTTAGACTTATGAGGTTGCTAGTTAAAGACAGGCTTGTATTTCAGGCACGATGATGTTCTTATTAGCAGACCTCTGTGCTGATTAAATTCAAATTTTAATTTTTGCTGGACATGATTTTTTTTCTAATGATAAGATGTTTCAGCAATAGGAAAATTTTTCCTATAATACTAACATGGGGTCATAATACTGTTTTAACATGGTGTGCTGACTAACCTTTTTTCCTTACTCTAGAGAGCTGTAAATTATGCTCATTTTAGACATTCTGAGAACATTTTTCTCCTTATACATTGCTACTTTCCTTTTGGAAAGTAGAAAGTTAAAGTGACTGAACATGTGGAAGCCTAAATTGGAAAGTTAAAGTTGCTGAACATGATTCCTGTTATTGCATAGTAGAACACTCAAATAAAACGAGTGTTCATATGGTGCAGTTATGATTAGAAAGTCATTTCAGCATTTTAGGCCATCTTTCAGGAATTAACCTTCCCTAGATGGCTCAGACATCAACATTTAATTGTAACATATTTAAAATCCTAAAACTATAATCACTAAAACATCTAAAAATCTTGAAACAGCAGTAAATTATCAATATCAGCATAAAATAAATAGAAAAACAGCCAACCATTAAAAATTTAGTAGCAGATAACACTACAATATCAGTTTAAAGCAATTTGGAATGAAAGGTCTTCAGCATGGGAGTAGGAAATGCCTCCCAAAAGCTACCATGAAAAGGTCCTGTCGCTAGTGTTTGTTCCCGTAATACTTGTCAATGGCAGGCCCACAAACAGTTCCTCATCTGAGGCTGATCTGGGCAGGTTTGCGTTCAGGAAGTTCTTCAAATAATGTGGTCTCAAAGCTTTCAGGACTTCCAAGTTAGCCACAAACACAAAATGGATCCAAAAGACAAGTTGTGTAATATGTGCTATGGTTGTTTGGCTCTCATAAATAAACGCATGGTTGCATTCTGCACCAGCTGAAGCTTCCAAGCCGTCTTCAGTGGGAGTTCTAAATATGCTTTATTGCCATAACTTAACCTTGTATAACCAGAATATGTATGGCTATGGCAAAGTCAGCTGGTGATTCAGACTAAGCTGTTAAAAGGCACTCCTAGTCACTGAAGCCTTTGTACTTCCACCAATAGTGCTGAATTCCCTTGGAGGCTTAGCTTTACAAGGAGTGGGCAACACCATCCAGAACCAGTTGCACACCTCCATTCTGATCAGTAGAAATCCACGCCTATGGTTGTCTTCATTGTATCTCTATAATGTTTCAGATTGTTTGCCTTGCATCCAAACTGTTTGGAGACACTTGCTCAAGATGCTCTAGAACTGTTAGATGGAAATGACTTCTGTACTCCAGCCCAAATCCCTGGATGACTTCACACAGTGATTTCATGTGGATTCAAAAGTGCTTGCAATGTCTGAACAGGATTTTGTTTGTTTCTGCTTTCTGGGCTGAATTTTGACCTTGGTCACAGGATGCTGTGCGTTTCTAAATCATTCTGACACTTTTTTTTTGGAGAATGAAACCACATGGACTGTTGATCTGACTGCATCTCTTCCCTTGAACATTTCCTGAAAAGATTGGTGATCATAAAAGTAATATACCAGTGCAGATAGATGTGCTAGCAGTTTTTTAAAACAGCCCTTCATGAAAATAGTGTTTGAATGCCTGCACTACATTTAAAAGTGGATTAAAATACACTTTACAGTGTATCTAAATCACGCTTAAGCTAGCAGTATTTCTTGCCAACTGCAGCTGATTCTGCAGGCTCATTAAACCCTTGGATTGTAACAGAGCCTTATTATCACTGTGCTTTCTCTCACTTACGAACCAATGACCTATGGTACCGACACAGTATCTTTTAGCTAATTTTACATTTTTATATAATATCAGTTATGTTGTTTCTGCATCTAATTGAGAACACTATATGTACAGTATATGGAATATCAAGCAGCATGGTTCGTGCACTGAGGGATTACAATGCAAGAGTGGAACTACATTCAACCATGGCAAAGTGTACTCCATAGTATACGTTTGATAAAGGGATAGGAGAGCATTACAGGGGAAATTCAATGGGCAGGAAGATATTTTCATCTTTTTCCCAGTCTAACCTACTTCCATCCTTGGATCCTGCCTGAGAAAGGAAATGAGCAAGACTAGCCCAAGGCGGTATTCAGAGAAGAGAATGGTTGGTGGAGATCAGCCCTGCCTCTCCCCATCAAATTTCCCCTGAATATGTTCTCCTCATCTCTGCATTCATCCCACATTTGATGAGGTACATGAGATTGAGAAGCCCTGCTTGAGATCTTACAAGCCAGATAAACATCTGACCTATGTCACATCTGGAAATCCCCATGGATTGGGTAAATGGGTTCATCATTCAGGAGCACTGTCATTTATAATTATAAATGACAATTACCCATGGCACTTAAAATCCTCCAGTGCAGCTAAATGAATGGTTCTTTGGACCTGAGAGAATGAGGTAAAAATCACCAGTCAACCTGGCATTCTCGGGGGGACCGATAGTAAAGGCGACACCAGACAAAATCTGGCTTGACATCACAGATGCATGTCTGGGTGCCTTGCCTTTTTCCTACAACTTCAGGGGCTGAGATGGTTCTGTGGATTGTCCCAGAGGCCTTGCTGCCCTAGCCTACCTCACGAAACCTTTACTGATGATAAATCATTTAAGTATTGTGAATTGGTTTGCACATCATGTGCGAAGCTTGATTCTATCAAAGTCTTTCCTTTTATAGCTCTTAAGATTAATTTAAAACTGCAAGTTAATATTCACGTGTTCTTGGCTTATTTTCTCACTTTGCTGATCTTTCCTTTTTTCTTCTTTCTGTGCTGAAACTGGGACGGAAGAGGTGCTCAAGATAATTATCCAGCATTGTAAGAAATAAAAAGGAGAGAAGGTGAAAGGTGAAGTTCTGGGTCTTCATTCTGATGAGTTGGTGTGTAATCATCCTGCAGTGCTAAGCAATTGCTGGAATGAACTGTACAGTGACCACCATTGCTCTTGCAAAGTGCAGTCGGTGTGTAAGAAAGGTTTGATGTGGTAATGCACAGTGGTTGGTAATAGATTGAGATTTGTGTTCCTTGATGACTGTCAGAACCTCACATTGTATATCTAGGTTTTACAAATGAAAATTAGATGATTTATGGAAGGCGGGTATATAGGGGCCTGCCTTATACCGAATCTGAGAACTTCTGCATGCAACGTCTGTCTCTAGTACTGAGTTATTACCCTTGTCCATCAATAGCCATTAGCTATGATGGCCAAATGGAACCTCCATGAAGTTTATAGCTGAAGCCCAGATTCTTGAAACAAATAGGGAATGGCCATCGCACTTGTGCCATCTTTATGACTTTTCAGAGACATTCATCTATATACCATTGGAATCAGGATGCTGCACTAGATGGAAAGTTGTATATTATAATTTGCATTCTGCAGACATAGATCCATCTTGGCTGCCATTGCAAACATTCCAATTTAGTTCAGGTGCATATTGAATAATATCTATATCCCTTCATTCTGTTGCATGTATTTTTAGGATTGCTTTTTGCTAGACAGGACAATGTGTGCAGCTAGTTGCTATCTCCTCTGGAACTACTCTTTTAGATAATTCTTCAAGAAGTGGACTTGTACAGCTCAAAATGTGTATAATACCGGGTTGATTTCCGGCAATTATAAAATAGGGACAGGAGCAAGAAAAAGCAGCTACTTATCTTCAGTGCAGCTTGCAAGGGAGAGAAGTCAAGCACACTGATCTTTGCCTGCACACATTCTAATAATCCATTTAAGGGGAAAAAACTGTCTAAAATTGTCTCCATAACTTTTGTGGTACCATCAAGATATAGAACGCTATGTTAGACCCGCCCACCCCCTGTTTTCACAAGCTGTACCAGGTTCAGCAGAGATATCTGGAAGAGAAATAGATATGGCCCACTGATGTGTCAAGAGCTTACAATTGTACTGAGCTTGGCTACCAAAAAAGCTGCCTGCTCCTAACCAGTATCTGTGACTTACGTATTCAGTGCTCAGATAATGTCCATTTCCACCTAGTTCTGTCTAATAAGGTCAGTACTGTGACTGCAGCCTCTTACAAGAAAGAACAGTGATTTATAATGCGTCTTATTCCCTAGCCAAACCTTTCCTCTAAGATTATTCCTGAGAAGGCCCACACAAACATTCTCTTACATTGGCTTAGTGGGTTACAAAGAATTAAGAAACAGCAGAATCCATTGGGCCACCTGGAGCTCTGATCAAGCTGGTCTGGATGCTGCTTCAATATGCACTCAGCAATTGGGTTTTTATTATTTTAAGGAGCAGCTGTTTCTGAACCTATTGGAATTTAAATGTGCTCTTACAGGGCTATCTTTTGTTGGAGATGGACAGTGACTTGTGTTCATTAAAGCGGCAGGTGTCTGCTCCCATTATGTATTTCAAAAGCTTTTAGCCCTGATGAGGTGTGAAACAGCTGGGCTGGTGCAGAGGCTTTAGCCAGACAAAGTAATGGCCTCTCCAATTCTAGTGTCTATGTGACTTAATACAATTGGTCCTAGACCTTTTTAATAATTTTAAGATGGTGTAATTTGTTCATGGTTAATAAAACAATCTTATGAGTGCAGCCTGTAATGTTTTCCATTACCAGCTTCTGTTCATTTTAACTATTCACAGACCTCGTATACGTACTTTTTATCCTCAGAGCTTCTAGTCTGCACACTCAGCATGTTTCCAGATAATGAGGTTTAATAGGCAAAAGTGGTTTTGATGAACTCACTCTACCTAGTGCCATTAGAATACTTTGGTCCTGCTAAAGAAACCGAAGAAGACTGGGGACTGCATGAATTGGGAGTTAATTCAACTTGCCTGCACTCTGCTCTGTCATAAAACAGAGCTAACACTCTTATACATTTCCCCATGTCAAACCCAGCTCTTCACAGAGAAATGTTCCACCTGCATTACCAGGAAACGTAATTCAGTCGCTTCGTCTGCAATGTATAAACATTTGCTGAGAATTATTAGAGCAGAACTAAAAGGCCATACGTTTCTCCGCAACTGGAAATTGAGTATCCAGACAAAATGCTGCCAAGGCCCTTCGTTCCATGTCCAGCCACAGTCTGCTCTAGCCACTTGCTGCCCGCCACTTGGGGCAACTCGTGGGCCTATCCTCCTGGGGGCTGCTAAAGGGTGGTGCAAAACGTGGGGCGCTGCATTTTGCCCCCTGGGGGTCCAAGCAGTGTTTCGCCTCCCTGGCAGTAGCCCTGGGAACAGGTCAGTGCCAGCCACCAGTTCCGGGACCTAATTATTTTGTATGGATGTGGTGTAAATGGCATCATGCATGCCATTTAATGCAATATTGATTTTGTTAGCTGCTGAACAAACTGGTAAAGATAATGCTCAAAATCGGATAAACTTAACTTTATCTCACTACCTACATGCAGATACACATAAACAACAGGAGAGAGTACAAATGGATGCTGCAATAACATCTGTCACTACTAGAGATAACAGTTTGGTCACTTCTGTTCTTGGTTATCTCTGGTATTGAACAGCATGACGGCCCAATCCATGTGTACTCTTTTTGGTTGTTTATGACTGTATGTTTCTAGGCTGTGATATAAGTAACGTTATCAGATTTTGAACATTATCTGTCTTGGCCAATTCATTCATTCCAACTGATCTGTTGCTTTGAAGATTTCAGTTGGGATATATCTCCTGTTTGGTTTGGTTTGACCATACAAATGGAAAAGCGAGTTTCAAGTCAGTAGCCACATTGTGCATTGCTCTGTACCCCACCCTATTGAGTTCTGCCAGAAATATATGGTTTCATCTCTCCCTGCAAATGAATACTTTATCCTTACAGTCTGTGAGGTAGGCAAAGCTGAGTTATGTTGTGCCATCCATTGTGAGAGGATGTGAACTAGGTCTTCCTGATACAAGTCCATATAAGATCTAGGGACAACAAAGGATTGAGACAAACTCCCAGTCTATAAAACTGAACCTTTGGGAAGCATGCAACACTTTCCAGGATTTCTGTGCTTTCTGGCCTCACTTCAACCTATGCATTCACATGCATCCCGTCCTCAAACCCCAAGGAACATTCCAGGATTTCAACTGCTCCTGTGAGGTCAGGTGACACAGAGCAATTGGGCTGACTATTGTCAGCCTGCTAGTCACAGTCAATTCCAGAAAGCTCCAAGTGATCTCTCCCAGCAGTTTCATAACAGTGACAACAAAGATGGCACCATTTGAACATGGGTTCCATGCGCTAGCCTGACATTTGTCAGAGCACAAGTGCAAGGCAATCTGAATAGCTGTTTTGTTCCTTTTTTGGTGAGTCTATAAGAGGCAGCAGTCACAGCAACTGAGTTCTACTGAGATGAGTGGCAGTCCCACACTGTTAATCCTTTATTTAAAAATAACTTCAAGTTTAAGAGCAGAATGACAGGATCAGAAAATAGTAGGTTCTTGGGAAGCTTTCGGTCTGGTCTATAGCAGGAAAGACTGTTTCACAAATAGTGCTGGAGGGCATTGGTGACTCTTGCTTAGGATTTCTTCAAAGATGCAACAGAGCAAAGTATGACTGGAGTTTCTTTCTTAGCTAGCAAGGCAAGGATTATTTAAATACAGTTGCTTAAATTTAAATAATAGAATACTTGTAAAATCCACTGTTTTTCTTGACTGGGAAATTTTTGAAGTTACCATGGATTCTGCAGCTTGTATTTAGCCAAGTAGCGAGTTGTCGTTCTGAAATTTTAAACACAAAGCAAGGCTAGATTTTGACTTTAGGATATTTGGGGAAAGAGTGTCTTCTTGTTGAATCCCAGGAAACCATTTCCAAACTGTACAAAACTATTGAAGTGTCTGCAGTTCTCTTTGTTAGCAGCTGATAATTCTAATAATATGCAGCCTGTTGCTTATCAGAATCAAAAGGGATTTAAAAGAAACTGCCAGCCCTGAGCTTTCACTAGCTTCATATGGTAGTGCAGCGTGGGCAGGTGCAGGGCCTGGATTTAATCCTTTCTAGCCTCCATTCTTTTGTCTTTGCTTTAAGAAAGACTCATGTTTTTCTTTTTTCTTTGAGCAAAATAGGAACGGAGCAGTTTGTTTCTGAGAACAGAGGTGGCCCTGCACTGTCCAAACCGGTGTGTCCCAGAATTATCTAAGCTTATTCTCCTGATGCATGTAGCAGCTTTTGCAAACCTGGTGAGCTTCAGAAGGGTTGGACTACAGCTCCCATCATCCCCAGACAGTATGGTTGCTCTGGCTGTGGATGATAGGTGCCACCAAGCTGTAGGAGGCTGGTCTATAGCAAAAAAAAAGTTCACCTCGGGATATCAGGCTGTAAAACAGAGAGGTGGGGCCGGTGAGCTGTTGATTGCTGTGGACACATATGTTGGATTAGCACTGCACTGGGATTCAAGCAAGGCAGGCTTTGTGCTAAGATGTACCGCATGGCAACGGATGTGACTTTTCCCACTCAACTGTTTACTGAAAGCTTAATCATGAGTGCTGCTCCAAGGCTATATAAATCTTCTTGTCTTTCCTGTTGAGTTTCCTTTCCCTCCACAGTCATTGAGCACATCTGTTCAAAGCAAAAATGTCCGAAGCAAGCGAGAGGAAATGTACAATTTCAGTCAGCTGGTCTCCATTTTGTGTGCGCATGTTCTTGATAAGCTCATTTTCTGCATTTTCCAAAGGAGGGGGAAAATTCCTGGGAAGGCAGCCAAGCTGTGGTATATTAGCAAAAATACATCTAGGGAAGAGAAGCGCAGCCTCTCTTCGGTGGATACAAATCTTACCTTTCTCCTTTCCTCTCCCTCACAGAAGCTGACAGCAACCAGAATTATGTGACTACCGAGCCTCAGCTGATCTTCTATCCCAGCATTACCTATGCAGTCATTGGCAGCTCAGCCATTTTTGTACTGGTTGTGGCCCTACTCGCGCTTGTCTTGCACCATCAGCGAAAACGCAACAATCTCATGACACTCCCAGTACACCGACTGCAGCATCCTGTCCTCCTGTCCCGGCTAGTCGTCCTCGATCATCCCCATCAGTGCAGTGTCACATACAACGTCAACAACGGGGTCCAGTACATGTCCAGCCAGGCCTATCATAGGCCACCAGACTTAGACTCCCCACCGTCTTATTCAGAAGCTGTGTTAGACCAAAGGTACATTCTACATGCATGCAATCTCACACAAAGTCAATAGAAAATGTAGCTTCTAATTCTTCAGCATTGTTGTTTCTGGCTATAATTCTGTTGTTGCTCATGCCTCTTTCTTTTCATAATATACAGTGATGTAACTGTTTCCCATAAATGTTACTCTGTTTATATGGATTCGCACACCACTACAATTTTAGTTATTTGATAGCTGATAGTACTGAGTCCTGTTTGGATTTGGTCGCATATCTTCTATATTCAAGTCCAGCTTTACATAATTGTCTCCTTTGAAATGCAGTGGTTTAAAATCCAGTGTTTGAAAAATCATCTTTTCCCTATTGAAACATGCAGTATAAAGAGACTGACTATTTCTTGGGCAGTTACTCTTTTAACCTATTAATGTTACTTAGGTTAATATTACCTGAGTTTGCAGATGATTCTAAATGATTCCCTCATCTTAGTGCTATACTCCAAGTCCAGCTGCAGTAAAGGATCAAAGGATATTTTGTTCCTTCATGGTGGGGAAGAAAGCAAGTCTTACTGCAGTATATTGGGTTTGTTGGTTTAAGAGACATGGGTGCACTACTGCAGGAATAAGGGAGTGCAGAACCTGTAAAGGCTGACTAAAAACCTCAAAAAAAAAAAAAAACCCAACTGTGCAAAATATGTGGGCTGTGCTTGTCAGGGATGTATGAGGAGAGCCTCCATCAGGGCCCACATAAAGGATAGGCATGGTTGGGTACTTGCCAGGGACTCACATCCTGGCAGGGGTCCAGTGGCAAGAAGCCCCTCGACTTGCTCTTTCTCTTCACCATTGCAACTTGCCTATAAACGTGTATCTGGCACTGGCCCCGACAGCAGCAGTGAGGAGGACGAGGACGAGGAGGAACAGTAGATGCCCCAGCCTGCTTGCCCACCAGCCCTCTGACCTGTAAAGCGAACGAGGAGTAGCAACGATGAGAAAGGGAAGGAGGGGGAATAGCTGCAAGTGCCAGTGGTGACGGGAAGGTAGATTCACTGGGGAAAAGGGGCCTTGCACAAGGGACCCCCTGAAATTTGGAGCTGATATTGGTCTCCCCCATTGTGTCCTTGCTCTTCACCACTATTCCTTCAAGGACTTCTGCACTCGAAGCATGGAAAGGCTTGACCTCTGAAGAATAAATAATTAAAAGCAGGATTAAACTTTTAAAAAATCGCTCACAAGCAAGGGGGAAATAAGTTGTCATGCACATTAATGGCACCACTAAGTGCCCATGAGATTTCTGCAGCCTTGTTCTGCAGAGCACTTACAGTCACAATTCCCACTTGCAGGAGGAGAACTTGTATTTCCCAGCAAGAAAATATTGAGCTTTATGCCCTACAAGTGTTTGCATCCCTACAGCAGTAGTGTTACTTTGAGAGCAGACATCTGGTTCCCTCGCAACAGATGAGTTAAAAAGCTCATTTACTGTCTCCTCCCCTGCAAAAACAACAACAACCCAAAACAAAAAAGCCTTGGAAAAGAGTTAGGTTGGAACATTCTTTGTTCATGGTTATTTGTGGCAAATGCTGGCTAATTAGTGCTTGCATGCATTTATTCTGAAATGTTTCTCCAGAGTTCAAGAGGAAGCTCTAGAAAATTGGTGGCATGTCCACTTCCTCATCAAACACTGATTTGATAAAAGTACCGTTTGTCTGCGGTCCGTTGGGGGAGCTACCTAGCTACAACTGTGCGTTTTAGAAATGGGAAGTCAGTCAACTCATTTCTTGGCTGTGCCTCTAAGACCAGCACTGCTTTCAGCGATGATGGGTGGCTGCAGCTTTTGTAATGTTGATAGATTTCCAACATGTTTTCGAGTCAGTCTAGCAGTTCAGTTCTTAATCATTATTATCCCGGGGTTGCAAAGAATGAGCAGAGAGAAATGCCCTGTAGCACAGTATTAGCTTTTGCAAAATGTGCAATTAATCTGACTTTTTCATATTTGGGGAAAAAGCCAAGATGCTACATATATTCCAAGCACATTATTTCTGCTTACAAATGTATCTTTAAATGGGACTCGCCAACATCTTCTTTTCTGTGGCAGACTGAGTCCAACTTCCCTCTTATACGCATGTCTCAATGTGTTTTACAAACAGTACTTATCAGCAATTTGAATCCTAGGTAATTGTTCAGTTTTGTACTTTGTATTTATTTATTATGTTTTGACATTTATATGCCACCCCCTACTCTGGGCAGCTCACCACACTTAAAATCACAGGATCATTAAAACAATAAAACTAATAAAAACAATCAATCCATTAAAACAATCAACAATCATAAGACAACAATAAATAGGTCACTTCAATAGAACGATTCAATCCACCAGTAGGACAAACGTAAGATAATACATTGTTACAAACATTAAATTTTGTACCTCTCCCCATGTTTCAGGCATTACATCTAAACATATAGGGTAGCACCACAGGAAAGGTCTTTGGTTAATGTTAATTATTCTAACAAAAAAAGACTTGCAAAATCACTGCTGTGGAACATATGAAAATTATGTTTGTGGTGTCACAGATGCCCACCAATCAGTGCTGTACACAGCCAAATCCTATTTTCTAGCATCTCCGCATTTCCTGAATAGTTTGACCACACTTTGTTACTCTGGGACAATTGCTTTACAATTTGGTGGGACAAAATTCAGCTCGCCTGCGTTTTTTCATGCACGTAGTCACATCTCATCTCATTTGTACCTTGCAGCAGACCTCCATGGTTTGATCTTCCTCCACCTCCTTATTCCTCAGAAACCGAATCCCAGAATCATATAGACCTTCCTCCTTATCGATCTCGGACTGGGAGTATGGCGAGCACAGATGCTACAGTGGCAAGACGCCCAGGAACTACGGATGGCAGTCGAACAAGAGCCACGGCTGCTGGTACGGACTGTCACAGTATCCTGTGTGATATCACAGCTGGGCAAAGTGACTCCCTCATCAACTCAACTTCCGCCAGGGAAGTGTAAACCATTATTTATGAGGTTCTTCTGGATGTCTGCTTCAGCTTGGACAAGAGCAATGACGTTCAGAGTCACCTGAGCTCCTTGTATATGCTGACGGCAGTGCACTGCGGAGCCGCGCACCCTCTTGAAATGAGCTAGAGCTGTGCAGACCCCATTAAACATTCATTTCAAGGAATGTAAAGCAGACAAAAATGCCAAGGGCCCCAGCAATGCCAGGCTTTGAGCAGCATGTTCTGTGTTTGTCAGAACAGCTCTGACATTTCCGTTAGGATTCACCTGGACTTCTTCTATAGTATGTTATGCTTTTAAGGAATTTTAGGGGTGTTTACTATGTGCATGTGTCAGAATATAATATATATATATATATATATATACACACACACACACACACACACACACACACACACACACACACATGTGCCTGGATACACACCTGCATTTGAAAGCATCTCTATGTGTTGTTCTTTAAAATGTGTATTTATGACTGTAAGTATGTATATAATATACTAGCAAGTGAAACTTGTGTTAAGCAAATGTTGATGATTGGTACTAGAAGTCCCTCACGCACACAACTTTCCTGTTCGAGGTGTTTACTGTCCATTCATCATTCCGTGTTCACAGTTGTTCACAGGTTCTTTAGACCATATCATCACCATGAAGTTTTGCTTCTGTTTTTTAAGAGCACTTTCCTGAGAGTGGTTTAAAGCAAGAAAATCGAGTATTATTTCTGAAAGTGAAAGAAAATGTATTTTACAAGTTGTATAATTGTATTATTCAGCCGTAACACAGCCCCATCTAGAGATTAGATAGTGGAAAAGCAAGAAAAGAAAAATTCTGTGTAGAGGTCGTATCTCATTTCTGCAAAAGTATCTGAAATATGTACTGTGGATTAACAGCCTCGTGTAGAAAAGCTCATATAAATTTGAGCCTGAATAGGCGGCAGAACTCCTACAAGCATAACATTCATTCCACTCTCGCGTTTAATCTGCTTTCTGCTCAAAACCTGGACTGTATTCTGAAGTAAACATTATGCTCATGTTTTACATGTTCACCCAGTTTTGAGATCATCTGGTGATTATGATGTACTTATTTTCAACCTTTTTATCCCCCCACTCTCCATAGTTGAGACTTCAAAAAGTCCCACTTTCAGACTTCTATAGTAAAGGGTATGTGTATGCTCTGAGTGTGTAACACAGCTTAACATAGTGTGCACGTCACTTAACCATTTGGTAATGCATTTTGAGTCCTCATTTTCACAAAAACATATCCAATTGTTTCATTCTCTCAAATTCTCTCAAATTATTCTAGTCATCAGGGCATTTCAAGGTACATGTGTGCCAAAAGTAGGTTTTCTGGGTGCCTGAAAATACAACAAAGGCATGCTTTGATTTGTCTTAATTTAAGGGAGAAAAATACACATGCCCTATTTTCATATTTCGCTGATAATCCAAAGTGCCTTGGATGACACACATATCAAATGTCAGAACTGTAGCACTGTGTGTTAGAAAGAAATATTTTCATACAGAAAAAATACCTGCATAACATTTGTATAAGATTATGAAATTCACATGTTACACAGAAAACTCATTTTTACAGGTGCAACATTATTTGTAGACCGCAACAAAAAGTATAAAGCCAAAGTACATATTAGTGCTTCTTCCTGTGTAGACTTAATAGCATTTATCAATGCAAGCACTGATGAATATATGGCCCATGAGTTTAATGTGGAATGGTGTGGAGAATGCTTTGGAATTAGCAGTGCTGGAACGTCATTCAGACAGTCCTTCTAGGAATGGAAGGACCAGGCCTGTTCCAGCTCACTGAAATGCATTGACTGCAAAGCTTGGTCTGGCAATCTACACTCATTTGCAACTTTTTTTGGTAGGGTAGGGTTCCAATGAGAATTTTTTTTTTTCCAAAAGTGAATGCTTTCCTCCATTGGCTGAAGTGTGAAAATGTGAATTTTTAAAATGCACAACTTAAAAGTGAGCATTTTTAAAGCATACACTTTTACCCCCATTGAAGTGTGAATATATGAAATACATATAATTTGAAAAGGCCTTTTATGTGCCAGACATAAAGGAAAGGGTTAACATCTCCTCATTTGATTGGATCCTGACTTGGTTTCCTATGCCTAACTGCTGAGTTTAATTAAGCAAACATTTTAAAACTTGCTAAATAGGTCTTTGGAGTAACATGGAGTTTAACCTGAAGGTACTATATTCATGGACTTTGACTGCTGTGCCTTCTATTTTAATAACTATTCTTTCTATACCACAAATCTCTCGAGGCTGTATATATGTACATCTGTGCATTTTATTTGGACTGTTAAAATAAATGCTTTTTTAATGGTATGTTTGCTTTTTTCGGACAAGCATTTAAGCTAAGTATGGCTCAGCTAATTTGGTTACCAGAGAATATTTTTGAAAAATCTGAATAAAGATCAAAGATTCCCTTATATCAAATAGTATAAGGGAACAATGCCTTTGCATCTCAGTGTAAGAAAAGGCTTGCCAAGAGTACATAATAGACTACCATGTCACAGAATGTGCACTTTTGGTAGATGTTAAAATACCCTTCAAAGGCAGTTATATTTTCATATTCATACATCTTAATATTATGCACTCTAATGTGGAAACATTAAACCCCTGAAGGAGCTATAAATTTTGTGGAATGTTGAGAATTTTAGCATTTCATAACAGGATTTAGTGCAAACCTCAGGTTAAAGAGTGGTTTAAAACTTTATTTGAAATAGTAATGCATAAATAATACTTACCTTTCTCCTGCAAATCCATTAGTTACATTTCTTTTCCTGAAGTTTTGTGGTTGTTTATATAGGCTAGGATCCAAAGAGCTACTTTGGACACACCTAAGGCATTCTGGTTTTATTTTAATGATTTTCTAAAAAAAAAAAATGAATAGCAGCTCTCCGTAGTATTCTGCATATTTGTCTCACAAGTACCATTGTATGCTGAAGATGCATATGGATATTTCGGTGGGAAAGCCTGCTTTACTTTCCAGAATGTGTCTGTAATGATCATATTAAAATACCTGGAAAAGGCTTAAGTTCCACACGAACAAGAGGAACTAGTCCCAAGAAATGAGCTCAGTTGTACAGCCTGCCAGCTTGCTGTGTATTTTCCATAGCAGATTGCATGCATTCGTCTTTCTATTTAGGGTTGCTCTGGAAGTGACCTCAAGGTCATCTAGCCTATCTCTGATCGCTGTTACAGGATCCCTACTTTGTATCCCTGATTTGAAACTGTTCAGCATCTGCTTGTAATCTCCCAAACACTGCTGAGGCCCTCTCTTCCACTGTCAAGCAGCTCATACCATCAAGAAGCTGTCCCTGATGTTGGGTGAACGTGTTTCACTGCTGGCAATTGGCTTTTAATTTTAATGTGCAATTTTAAGGTGATCTACAGAATTTTTCCACATCGTTTTGGAAGATGTTCTAAAAATCCAGTAGACGAAATTGAACTGCTGCAGACATGCTCTAAGGCAAATGAGTCACTGCTATTAACCTGTACATCTGCTGCATGCATCCGACTTCCTTTTGAAAGTATACCCTCTTCGTTATGCACTTTCCCATTACTAATTAACCACTTTATAATCAACGTCTCAAGATAGGTATTGGCTGTACTCCAGTAGATCTATTTACACACTTGCCAGAAACGACAGCTTCGTCAGTGCTTTTTGCACAACACCCAATTTTATTTATTTTTAATTTTGATTTGTTTCAGCATGTCTAAGAAATGTCAGACTGCTTTGGAAAAGGTATCTGTTTTTTTTAATGTGCTATTCAGGGGAGAGGATGTTACTCTGGGGGAAAAATATAAAATACATTTACATACTCTTGTGTGCTGTGGCCATATTATTCATTCAACACCCTTCCTAATTTTTGTTTAAATTGGTGGTCTCCTGACAGTTTCAGAGGCACGCAGCTCTGTAGCAGCAATTCACATGCATAACCCACGAAGTCCATCAAGAATGTTTTCTCACAGGGATCCCCAACCCCCTACTTCTTGCTGCAAAGATGCATTCACAGCTGCAGTATTTGACATCATTCTAGAACGAGTGGGAAGCTGTGGGTGTCTTTCTGTGAGTGTGCACTGCAGCATTTCAGCTGACATTATGAAGTACCCACGTCCTCGAGCCTCAATTTGTGTCCCAATCATCTTTACATTTACAAATGGATCGCATCGGGCTACCATTTCATTAGAATTCCACTGCTGCGCAGCTGAAGCTGGCTGTGCAAGAGACAGTTGAGGAGAAACAGGCATGTTGCTCTCCCCCATATCATCAGCACCATCTTCTAGTGTCTCTGTAGCCTACCTGTTATTTGCAGGTTTTCTTGAGGAACTGCCAATTGGACCAACTCCTCACAGGGACACTCATTAAAGTTATTTGAAAGACAGCAGCTGAGTTCAGATATCATGCTGTTCAGTTGCCCAATTATGGTTTGGCAGCTGGAAGCTGCACACAGCTTCTTCTCCATGGTTCAGGGAGTACCTACATGTTTATTGATACATACTTTATTCATTTATCTTATTAATTGATTTATACCATGCCTTTTTACCAAAGCTGCACTCAAAACAGCTAATAATAAAATACAAGTTAAAGACTCTTAAGTCAAACATATCATTAAAACATGCATAAAGGTGCAAAGAAAATAAAACAAAATTAAAATTTCCCTTCAGCAACAGGCTAGCTTACATGTCAAGTCTTCCACAAACAGGGACTGGTTGTTATTCTCACATAACTCCAGTCCTCTATCAGCTACATTGACTTCCCATTGAAGTCCAGGCACAATTCAAGGTGCTGGTTATTACCTATAAAGCCCTTAATGGCTTGGGGCCAGGATACCTAAAGGAACGCCTTTTTCCCTATATGCCCTTCTACCCCCTAAGATCGGCAGCAGAGGCCCTCCTCTGGGAACCCTCTTTGAAAGAGGTTAGGAGACAGTACTCGGAGGAGAGCTTTCTCTGTGGTGGCGCCCGACTGGAATGCGCTCCCTAGAGATGTCCACCTGGCACTGTCATTATATGCTTTTCGGCAGCAGGTCAAGGCCTTTTTATTTAACCAATATTTTAAAGTTAATTAATTTTAATTTTATTTATATTTATTTAATTCATTTTAACCATGTTATTTTATACTCTGTCATGGTGTAGCCAATTTATTTATTTGTTTAGGATTGATGGGTTTTAATGTTTGTAAACCGCCCAGAAAGCCCTCTGGGCTATTGGTGGTATATAAATGCAATAAATAAATACTGAAAGACACGAAGAGATTCAGCAGAGCCTTCCACAGATTGTCCACCAAGGCATTCAAAGCCACCTCTATCTACGATTGAAATAAGACTCTCTCCTAGTTTGTGATAACCATAGTTTGCTATGCTATCCAAACAGATGGATATGGTTAGTACAGAGAATGATTGTTTCCAAACAATTATTTCAATTCATGAGTTGGACGTCGTCTATCTGAGAGCTAACTAGCAATGTATGCATAAAAATTCATTTCCAATTATTTTAGATCAGAATTTACCATTTGTATATTTCAGATTGAACATGGACTTGGATGCAATCTGTGACCAAAGTGCATACATTTCTATGTTTGTAGTGTGATTTGAAAAATATGCACAAATGCAATTAAATCAATGGGAGAAGAATTCATTAGTTCCTCCACTATTCAAAAGCTGAATCTGTGTGCTTAATTCATTGTTGAACATATCTGATAGGTATACTGTAGTTGGGAAAATGCACACAAAATTTTGTGAGGGAAAAAAATTCCCTTGTAATCTCATATAGATTTGAGTCGGAATAAGCTTTAAAATGTAATTCAGAGAACTATGCAATCCCAGATTTTGCTGATTAGTACTCCCCTAACTCTATCCATAGTTTGTCTAATTCATGTATCACAGGAAACTATGGTTAGCACAGAGAAAGATGAAAGAAATTTACAATCCAGGGGAAAGAAGTAAAAGGTAGGGGAGAGAGGTAGCAGTTCTTGTCTAAAGTCAGTCTCTATCAGTTGCAAAGCAGGAAACTCAGCAGCAAATGACCTTAAAATATTTCAGTTTCAAAGCCCAGCTTTCAAAATCTAGTCAAGTAATTGAATTTCTGTGTGCATTGGCAGCTGTAGTTGAAGATGCTGAGAACCTCATTTATCCTGCAGAAAGAGGTTCCTTCTCTGAATAAACTTGGGCTGCCATTTCACTCTGTTGCCACGGAGCACCATGTACTATTTTAACATAAAAATGAAGTGGGGAGTTGGAGATCAAATCCATGTCTTGTTAATGTTATCTTCCACAACCTGGGAATGTATTCTTGTTTTGTTACTTTGCATGTTCTTCATAGTTGCAACCAAGACGGCAATGTTAAAAGGTGAGCAAAGATGTTATCCTACTTGGATGAGTTCTGATTCAGGCATTGTGTTTTTTCCATGTTCTTTGCTTGTTTATCCTGAAATTCTATTTTATTTGGAAATGAAAATTTAAAAGGCAATAAAAAGAAGACCATACACAACAATAGAACAAGATCACTAATGTAACAATGAATCCACTAATTATACTACTTAGTCTCTCCCAATGATTCTTAATTATTCGTTCATGTGATTTGTATTCTGCCTATTCTGTCAAAAATGGCACGCAAGATAACTTACAATTACCAATAAAACTTAATATAATACAATAATAAACCAATACAATTAAAACACAATTTAAAACTATTACAAAACAATTAAAATAATTACAGAGTTATAAACAATTCATAATACAGCATTAACAGAATAAAAACAGTATCCCACCCAGGAGACCTGCTTCTACACCAAAGTCCCACTTACATAAAGCTTTC
Organism: Varanus komodoensis; assembly: GCF_004798865.1. Taxonomy (NCBI): domain Eukaryota; kingdom Metazoa; phylum Chordata; class Lepidosauria; order Squamata; family Varanidae; genus Varanus; species Varanus komodoensis. The sequence continues at coordinate 4,679,820 of NW_025335761.1, forward strand.
TGCCTGTTGGTGGAAAGTCAGCAGAAATGCAGCAGATCTAACTTCTGGCAGGGAAAGAAGGCCTTCTTCTGTCTAAACAACTCTCAGACTGCGGTGGTCTCAAAAAAAAAAAAAAGGGGGGGGGAGTCTCTGTAGAAGTTTTAAGAAGTAGGCATGTTCACTGGGAGGTGAGGTTTTTCCCAGACAGCCTGGTCTCAAGTGAAACAGGGCTTTATAGGTCAAAACCAGCACCTGGAATTCTGCTTGGAAACAGTGAAAATGTAGCAAGGGAGTTAAGCAGCATGTACAAGGAGTATGTGCAAATGTACGCTACCATGTGCGAGACAAAATATAGCCAACTGCCCACAACTGGAATCCGATCAAAAGGTTGGTGAGTTTCAGCACGGGCGGTAAATGGAAGCCATGATGGCATAACATGTTTCATAAAATTAGAATTTTTGCTTTGTATACTTGCTGACTAACTTTATACATTATCATATTCTTCCAGATTAAGTGCTGCTCTACTTCAACAGCAATCTTAGAATTGCCTACTCAGATGTAAGTCCCACTGATTTCAAGGGACTTACTCCCAAGTAAATGAGGCTAGGACTGCAACCTCTAATTTCCATTGATTGTACTCTGCCCAGAGAGCCCTGAAGGGCTATGGGAGAGGTATATAAATATCAAAAAAATAAATTTAATAAATAATATATGTTGAACTTTCAAAAGTCGTGTGTAAAAAAGACGAGATAAGTTTATTTACAAAATGCAGTGCATATGCCTTTACTTTTCTTCCTTATTTCTGTATCTCACTGTATTTTAACATGGACTGCCTAATGCAGCTGCACTTTTGCCTTTATTAGCATTTTAGCAATGCCCTCTGATGGCCCCTGTCAGAACAGGGCTTTGTTATGCGCATGAAAATTCCCCTTTAATTGTCCATTTCATCATATGCCGTACATAAGGGCAAGAAATGTTTCTAATCATGACTTCTACCGTTCAATAATTTGGGGGAAAAACATCTTGATGGGAAGCAAAGTTAGGAAATAATAAGGCGTTTGCTATTTGCTTGATTGCACAGTAATGGCTTGGAGTTCCGTGGAATCCATTTTGCTGCTTTGTTTATGAATGCATTTTGCTCCTTTTTCTGGTGAGTTATAATTGGAAACTAATCTTTGCTGACATTTGTGAATTTTTTAAGCAGGCCTGAAATGGAAAGGTGTTGCCTTTCTACTGTAGGTAGCAAATGTGGAGGAGACAGTGCAGTGATTTTGCCGAATGGAAAAAAATATCTCCTCCCTCATCCCCCAAACACACACACACACACACACACACACACACACACACACACACACACACACTGCCTACCTCGAAAATGGGGCTACTTCATGGCATGAACTTCATCTGGAGGCACTGGATGGGACACCAGGGCCCAATGGGACACTGAATTGCACCCCATTGCCTCAAGTGGTGGCAGGCCAATTAGTCATAAAAAGAACCCCCCATACGACAGCTGTTGGTACTTATACTTCTCATCAAGGTAAGCCAAGACTTTGTTGTTTTGTGTTGTATAGATATTTCTATCATATGGCATCCATATGAATGAACCGACTCCAACATGTCCGTTCCATGACAGCCTGTTCAGCCCTTGTAAATTCGGGACTGTGGATTTCCTTCTGCAGCTAATCCATCCCATATTGGTCTTCCTTTTCTTCTGCTCCCTTTGCCTTTCTATAGCATGGTTGCTTTCTACTCCAGGGAGTCTTCCCTTCTCATGATGTGCCCAAAAACCTCAGTGTCATCATTTTTGCTTCTAGGGAAAGCTCAGGCAAGGAGCTGCACATTTTAAGAATTTTCTGTCCCCTCAGAATGTCTCCAAAAAAAGCTGCTGCACTTTTGTCACTCACAAATGGGCCACCACAGAAGTGAGATGGCATTTTTAGCACAGGTTTAACAGATTCTGCTTGGCTCCAGTGCAGAGAACTGCCATGCATGGCAAAAAGAAGTAATGAATCAGCACAAACCAATGTGGGTTTGCATAATATTTGCATATCCTTATTTGTAAGTAGAGGTTCATACATCAAAAGGTACAATATTGCTTAAAGAGACTGATCTCTTTAAGATCTCACCTTAATGGAGACCTGGGTGCCCATTCAGTCAGCTGCCCAGGTGCTACCCTCTGAGGAACAACTTCAATGTTTTTGTTGTTTTTAGGGTTCTTTACCTTTAAACCAGGTGTGCACCAGGCAGCCTTTCAAACAGGATCTCTTCAAACAGAGGATTGTCCTTTGTAAATCAGACCACATGCCTACCCCACCAGTAAATCTAACAAGACCTGGACACCCCATAGAGACACAGGGAAATAAGTTTGTATGCATGGCATACAGTTTAAACTTATTTAAACTGCCTCCCCTCCTCAGGCCTCTAAGAGCACGAAAACTGCACCCTTCTCCTGCTCAAACCCATATATGGAGCCCAAGCCCTCCTTAATGGTAGGCAAAGCCCTTACTTTCCAGAGATCAGCGCACAGTGATTAACTGTGTGAAGAAACAGACTATGAGGTTAAGTTTCTCTGGGTCTCCTTAAACGTTCCCCACTCTCTGTCACATACTGGTTGGCTTATTTCAGTATAACCTGGGATATGCTTGCTATGCAACCGCTTTTCCTGGAGAAACCACTTGGTTCTATCTAAAGAAGGAGCTTCGCCAATGTTGCTTGGTTTTTGATCTGTGCTGATAATACTGCTCAACTGTGGGACTACCCCACTGGCTTGTACCCCAGTGAACAAAGACACAAACAGACAGTAACATGTGTAAGTCTTTGTGACCAAACTCACAAATGGTTCTGAGTTTTTAATTATTTTTTAAATTTGTTCTATATGGTTTCCTATGTACAAATTTCTTCTGAGACCTGAAATCAAAACACCCACCGAATCACACCACCGTGCAGCCAGCCACTGCCTTACCTGAGCCAATCCTCATGAAACAGCAGTAAGCCCATTCACATTCAGTGGGGCATCATTTCCAAATCCAAGAATGTCATATACATCCCTGAGTGCAAGCTCCCTCATTGCCAGATTCGTGTGCTAGCAAAGCTGCCACGGATCTTCATACAAGATTCAGAAACCGCAAGTCAACTATAATAACAAAGAAGGCAAAGCACTTCAATTCTGATGGCCACAGCCCTTCAGACATGGTAATATTTCCAAGAGAACAGCCATTCTACTCTACAATCCTTGCAGAAAGGGGAGGAGGGATGGATTTATGGACTGGACACATAGACTCCAAATGGCCTGAGAATATGGAGAATGACGTCATCTACTGCACATCTCTTGCAATCTGGAAATTCTATCCAGAGCAATAACGTTTTATAACTGTGACCCCAGGTGGCTCCATTTCTGCTCTTGTGCTGTCAATGATGAAAGTGAAAGGAGGGACGTTGGATAAAAATTGATGAATACCTATTTATCCTTGTTTTTCCCATTGCTTCTCTCTCTCTCTCTCTCTCTCTCTCTCTCTCTCTCTCTCTCTCTCTCTCACACACACACACACACACAGAGAGAGAGAGAGAGAGAGAGAGAGAGAGAGAGAGAGAGAGAGAACTATGCATATGAATTTAAATGTTTACCTCCTAAGCAATAAGTTCACCATTGCATGCTGATGAGCTGTCCAAGTTGTGTCTAGAAAGCCACTTACGATCAATATAATCTTTCGGGCTAGATTGCCTGTCAATCAAGAGGGGCAAAGGCCCACAAGCTTAGATGTGCTGGATTCTCTGGAAAGATGGCTTATTGATTGCTAGTAAATCAAGTGAGAGCTTTTGTAAGGCAAATTTACAACCCTTTATTAAGTATCCCCTTTAAAATCAAAGGCTAGGATTCTCTTATTTTTAAATTGCATTCAGTGATGCATCAGTACCAAGGGAAGTAATAAACCATTTAACCATTAAACAAAACCCAGAGATGCCGTATACAGCGTTTACCAAAGTGCCTTCAACAACTTTCAGTGCGAGAGGAAATGCATTGTGGCATTTGGGTTCTTCAAGGGACTCCAGAGTGCTGAAAATACTATCTATTAACACCAAGGTCCATCCACTTTTGTGGCAAGTGTTCTTTTGTAGCATGACATCAGTATTTTTTTTTCTTTTCTTGGTGGATCATACATTGGGCTACTGGCAGTGGGGCTGCATGTTCAGTGTCCCCATTGAAAAGCCATTGTTTGCATATAGAAAACAAGCATATTAGGTCCAGCTCCATTATCTCTGACATGGTCCTCACAGAGTTTCTCCACAGGGACCACTGAGATACACAATCTCCCCATTAGCACAGCAACCCAGAGAGAAGATTAGCACTTGATCATGTTGATCACACGAATGAGCCCAAGGGAGGTCTCCAGCTGGGTGGATGCTTGAAAATGGAATACTTCTGATGGCCCTGCACACACATGCAAGCGCACTCTGGCAAAAACAGACATGAGGAAAGGAAGGCGCCATCAGCAGAGCTGCCTGAAGACACGCAGTGGATCCGAGAGCTGGGGAAAACTGGGTAAAACAGTGTGGGGGCAAATGGTGGGTCCAGAGGCTTTGGGACCAAAGTTGGTGAGGTTGCTGGGGCATCACTGGCTGCCTAGTAGGGACAAGGCTGGCTGTTTACTATGGCAGCCAGCCTGGGCCATAACTGACTGAGCCAGATATGAATCCAAACCTTCACCATGAAGAACTACATTTGGATGATTGTAGTTTAGTGGCTTCTTGAGGAAAAAAGCAGGGGAATGTGTCCAATGACAAATGTGTGACTGGTGCGAATGCATCTGCCTTGGCTATAAAATCCCACAGTGGGTTGTTTTTATTTTGATCTAGGTGTAAAAACATAGATTTGATTGACATGTACAAACATAGGGTTGCCACTCAGAATGCTTTCCAGAGCATCTTCTTACGTTCACCCATTTCTTTGCAATGACTTAGTGCTGGTTTATAAGTTAACTGGTGATCGTTTCCATTTCCCCTTTGCAGGAAAGATCCCATGCCTTCTAGTAAAATCTGAATTAAGGAATTGTATACAATGTCAATGCCATGCTTTTTTTTCTGGTCCATACCATGGTTGTACGCAATCCTCTGAAGAGTTCCAATGATGCATTGCCATTTTCTTTTCATGGCAAATATTAATACTACAAAAAGGTGCATCCATGTCATATTGATAACATGAGTGTGAGCCTTAGTGGACTCAGGGACCTGGTTCACACATAATAGCAGGAAACAGAGGTTTAATCAAAACAGGTGCATTTTGTGACCATTCTAAATATTCGGCTATGCTACATGCAAACCCAGACACAGGTAAACAACCTACAGTTATTACTTAGGTCAGCTGTGGCTTGTTTAACCCACAATCAATCTATGTGTCACAAAGCAAACACTATGGAATATGCCTAGCTTGTGCTGCAGTTAACTTGGGTAATTAATCCATGATCTGTCATTGTTATGTGTAAACAGCCTTGTCAATATGGAAAGCGTGACTAATGTCACTGACACGATGATTGCATGTCACAGTGTTTGGCTGTTGACCAAATGATAGCAAACGGAAGCACGGAGTACCAGGAGCTGATGCTTATTGTAAGCATGGTTCAGCAAGCACAACAATCCAAAGCACTCCTCGGCATCCCTTAAATGATGGCAAGAAAGGAAAGCCCATGAAATCCTGTTGTAGTTCTACAATATGGAAATCGATTCAGTGAGAATATCTTTTACACTTACCCAATGGCTTGGAAAAAGCAACCACTTTAAACTGGTTGCCTTAAGGTAGATAAAGCTCCATATCCCATTTGCTGACCATAGTAGAGGTTCATACTGTGACCCACAAATCTGTTCCGTTTAAGTGTGACTGATCCTTGGCTAGCCATGGCATTGCTGACAATTATTCAGCACAATCACAGGATGCCTTGACCAAGATAATTCACTTCTAAAACAAGACTCTCTTTCTGTACACAGCAAATAGCCTTTGCTTTCATTACAAGTATCTCCTTGACAAAACAGGCTTGTAATGATCACAGTAAAGAGCACAATCCATCAGGACTTTCTCCTGAAAGGATCCTTTTGAAATTAATAGAGGTGGCTAAGAGCAAAATTGCTTTTATGTAGTTTCCATTCATTCTGACTCTACACAGAAGACATTCCTAATGGCTTGTACACACAGTGTGTTTTCCAGTCACTTCCCTCTTCCAAATCTGAAAATATTTGCCATAAGCTGAATCTTAAATACTGAGGTGTGTTGAGAAAGTATTGTGAATGAAGCCCCTATGCTTGAGAAAGGCTCTGTGAAGAGAGAAGCTGGCCAAGGTTGCTTGGGGTGGGGTGCCAGGTATACGTTTGAACACTGATCAGTTGCATTCCAGCCCTGTCAGAGTCGAGCCATTCTTTTTTGTAACACCCTGTTCAAGTGCCTCATGTTAAGAAAAATTCAAGTGAGTTTGGAACAGTGCTATGCAATAAAAGTGTGTGAAATTGGGTAAACGTGCATCAGAAACATTGGAAATGGTGAGGAAAGCTTATGGAGAAGCTGTGCTATTATCTGACAAGTGTACTGAAGGCACAAGTTGAGATCGATTCTACTTGGATCCTTTATCACAACTACCCACTGAGTCACAGTGCTTTGGCTGTCAGAGAGTTTTTGGCTGGAAAACACATCATGGTGCTTCCCCACCCACCCTACAGCCCCGACTTGGCTCCTTGCCACTTTTTCATACTCCCAAAGGTGAAGAATGGCTTGAAAGGATGCCTTTTTGGTAGTGTGGATAACGACCAAAGAGCCGCTATGCAGGCTCTGAATGCCATCCCACTTGAAGACCTCAGGGATACTATGAAGAATGGAAAAATTGCTGGGAGCTTTGTGTACACTCACAAGGTGCATACTTTGAAGGAGACAGTGTTCAATTGTAAAATTTTGCAATAAAGGAATTTTAAAAATATCATTCTCATTACTTTCTAGACACTCCTTGTTGAGTATCCACTAACAGGTTGGACTAGGGATTTACTGCCATTACTAGAATTACTTTCTGATCAGACAAGATGGACCCTGAAGGTATGTGTGCCAGTGCGTTACTAGCTTTGTACATACCAGGGTGTATTCCACCAATCTTTCAGGTGCTTCAAATAGAAAATTATATTGTTCAATGTACGGAAATTGCCAAAAAACTGACAAAATGATCACAGGACTACATTCCTTTAGGCTGCAACTGGGAAACTGCATACTTTCCCCTGGGGAAAAGCATGGCATGTCAGGAAAATGACTAAACTAGAAACTTTCTTTCAGATAACTTGTCTGTGTGCAGGGATTTTAAATGAAATGCGGTAGTGTTCAGTTATGTGTTCCACACATCAGAGGCATGAAGTGGTTCCATCAAAAGCTTGGACAGCTGGTTTCCTGGTTCTGGGAAACAGGCCTTGGCAATGCCTCTGGAAAGCACAGGTGCACAGAATCACCTGCATCTTAAACACACAGAAACCCATTCCAGGAGGGAAAAAAACATCTTTACAAAGGATCACTGGTAAATCATCCCTGGTTTGCTTTTGGTGGCACAAGGCAGCTTGAGTACAACCACAGAAGATTTCTTTTAATCATATCCTACAGAAAACAGGAAAAATGTATGTTCATTGTTTATAGCCACTATGCTTAAATGATCAGCTGCATTGATATGAAAAACAAGATCCCCAGCATCAAAGGAGTTTACAGGAGCTTTGCCTGTTCTGAAAACTTCTTTGGAATCCATATAACAAGCAAGCATCATTATTTGCTTTATCAGAAAAATATGCCAAACTTGCACTGCTGTAGACAAGAGTAGAAAGTTTTATTAATAATTGCACTACAGTAATAGAAAAAATATGTGCCAAATGAATGAAAATGAAAGAGGGAAAACAGCAACTGGGATATCTGTCATACATTGTCTGAAACTGTATGCAGGAATGCTCTTGGATGATATATTTGGGGTACAGAATATAAAACAACCCCTTTTAAAAGGAACTGGAGTTTTGGCAACTAGCTTCTGTCATATGGAATAACTTGCACATTTGCAATTTCCTGAACAACTAAAGTCTCAGGAATGGGTGGAAAGTATGAGGAACCTGACAAAAAGAGGGAGAAAAAAAGAAAACCCGAGGTGTTCTTTCCACAAATATGATCTACTGACCACCGCCTTTTGCAAGCAAGATCACTTATGGATTTATTTCGCTTGACAGCTTGCTTTTGGCATCTGTCAAGATGAAACAAAGTCAGAAATAAAGCTCTTTGCAGTCACTCTGGGTCTGTTTCAGACTCTCACACATGAGCACTAACCCCAGGTAAAAAAAAAAAACATTAAATGTACAAAATATTTGCACTAATTTCTTGGCTGAAAAAGGGAGGTGACAACCCTGTGAAAGTTGCTCTTATATGACACTTTGGCACTTTGAAGGGGCTGTCACTAGTTTTCAATCTGAAGATAGCAAAAGGGAGCTCCAAAACTCAGAAGAATAAAAGGGGCAGAAAAGATGCAGTGACTATAAAAGGTCTTGCAATCACAGCAGAAGATGCAAAGCAGTGGCAGTTGCCCCAGAGCTCCACTTGGGCATTTGTGGGATGGTGTCACTGGCAGGAGCAAGGGGCTTTTTTTGCCACTCTTGCCAAGTGGCTTACTAACAGCTTCCCAGTACCTCCAATGGTGTCAGTAGCCTGGGTTTGCATGACAGTATAGACCACCGTAGCTACAACCACCACTAAAACAAACTGTGAATTGTCAAAGCGGCTTATCACTCACAATAGATTGCAGTGTTCTGCAAACTTGTTTCCTATTAAATCTGCTCAGGTGATAGTGCAGGAAGGCCAATGCTCCTCATTGCTACTTACCATAGACAGTCTCATTGATTATCATAGGGTGCCCCATGCATAGATAGATAGATAGATAGATAGATAGATAGATAGATAGATAGATAGATAGATAGATAGAAAATCAGCCTTTAGTTTCACTCTGTGGAACACATCCTAGAAGATCTCTATACCTCTTTGCCACAAGCGTCTACCATTTGCCAATTCCTGGATGTTGTTACCTTACTTCCCACTTCTACTCCTTAAGTTTGGTAGAGGTGGGTAGCCAAAACGAATCGCTATATCACAGGTTTAAAAAAATCACTGATCATGAAAGCAAGTAGAAGTGATGCACCTCATCGTCCTTTTCTATGGATTTCTTATTAAATCTAGAATATCAGTGTCCTCTCATAATCACTTGTTTAGTTAACCATTCAATAGTAATGCTTCCTCTTGCCCACTTGTTGGGTTATGAATATGAAGACTCAATCCATATAGGTCCAGGTGGGATAAGGGTCACAAGCTTAAAACCAAGGAAAAAATGTGCAGAGCTTTGCTTTCTTTTCCACTGAAGTAATAAATTTAACTAGTGCTTAACTTCAGCAGACCCATAAATACTTGTTGGGTCACAGATAATCTACACATTATTTCGAAGGTCAAAATGGATTGTGAACATACCCTTTCAACACCATTCCTTTCCCCTCAATTTGTTGGTTGACTGATCCTGTTGCTTAAAGATTCCCCAAACAATTCCATTTACAACTCTAAATGGAATTTGCAGCCCAAGCAGGCTTTTCTGGGGATGATCTATGAAGGCCAGGGCAATCTGAATTCCTGTAATGTGATACAATAACCTGGAGGAAAGAGCTGACGTTTACTGTGGGTTTTAGGATTACTCTTAACTAAACAGCATCCTTTTTGTTTGTGGGGAGTACCAAAGTGCCATGTCTTTCCCGTATGCTTGAGTGCCCCTTCCTACAAAGGTCAATTTATATAAGAGTTTGTGTGAATAATTTATCACTTGCCACTCTCATTCTCTTATGATGAAATTGTTTTGTGATTCTTGTTAAATTAAATTTCATAAAGAAAGCTTATGGTTTGTATGTTTTTCATTATTCTTCAAGTCAGAGTGAAACCTAATTTTGACCCATAATCGTAAGAAAGCTTCCCTAGAAAAAGAGAACATGGAAAATGGCAAAAATTTATTCCTGTCATAAATGATAATCTAAATGTATTGACACTTCAGAATGTTTACTTGTACGCAACGTTGGCCTGAAAATATGTGACATGGCTGAGAATGGCTGTTTTGTGTTTGTGTGATGTTATTCTTTGGACTATGTGCATCAGAATGTAGATGCTGTGTTAACAGCTGCTCATTGCTGAGATTGGCTTGACTTTTAAAAATAGGAATATTTTATTTACAAAAGAGAACCCTGGATGTTGAGAGCAGGATGCACATCATATAAAATAGTAAGTCACATGAAATCAGCTGCTATGAAATCAAACATCTTTTATCATGCAGGAATAAAATCCTTCTGCTGTGAACAACAAACCAACTAATGCAACAACCAACGTGCTTTGCATGAATGCCAGGGCAATAAGCAGCCTCCCTCACTAAGTCATGCATCGCAATTCTTTAAACAACTCAAGACCAGGATATATAAGAGGTTACCTGTTGTATTACCTATCTGTTCGGCTGCCATGCTGTTCAGCAGATATTCCCCGGGTGGCACCCCACATTTCTGAGATTCAATTTATCTTAACTTGGACTGTAGGCCTTAGTGTCACAGTGCCCACTCTCTGGAATGTCATAACATCACCCATTGGTTAAATAAAGGAATAACTTGCTTGAGAGAGAACTTGCTTGTGCATCAAATCAACTTAGAACAAGCAATGTCCATGTTCCTCTAATCAAGCCTAGGGTATGTTCAGGCATCACTTACTGAAGATACATGCCACTTTATCCATGCATATTCATCATTTAACTTAGACAAGAACAGAAGGTAGATCTCTAGCTGGTTTGGACGTCCAGAAGGTCCTGCCAGCATGGCCAAAGATGAGGGACACAGGGCTTTGATGTCCATCTGGAGATAGCTTTCTTCTCCCTGACCTAAGCAGTGGCCTTCTTGTGTGAATGACCCATCAGGGATTTAATATACCTCTTATCAGTTTCTCTTTCTCCAAAATTCCAATTGTGGCTGTTCACACATTCAGATGCAAACCATGGTGTAGTGAAATACCTGCATGTTTTTTGTTTTTGTTTAATTTAACCTTCTGAACAAAGGGTAAACATTGAACTGCATCCTATTGCAAGCAGACAGAAGCCATTCAGGAGGACTCAAAATAAACTTCCTACAGGTTTTGTAGTGATTGGGCTACACTGGAGGTAAACTTGAACATAAAGGCTGGGAACACAGCAAAAAGAATATACAAAAGGATTGTCCATTCCCCTGCCATGTTCTTCTGAAGCTGCACTGAGGTGGTGCAGCTTTAGGCAACTATCTCATGTTAACAGCAAGCATTCCTTGCATGTGCACTTAAAGTGAATGGCAAATTAATTGCTCTACAGTAATAGGAAAAAAACCTGCTAAATGAATGTAAATGAAAGAGGGAAAATAGCAAGTGGATATATGTCATGTATTGTCTGAAAAAGAGTTCAGGAATGCTCTTTGATTATATATTTGGGGTGCAGAATTTTAAGAATTATCCCTGCTACCTCTTTATTAATAGTGCATCAAAAGCAAGGTGACTAAAATAGGAGGAAGAAAGCAGATTGAAATTATTTTTGGATCTTTTATTTTTTCCCCCTTCCTTTGAAAATTCAGGTGAAGTTAATTAGATGGAATAGTTCAGCTTCTGATCTGTAGCACATTTTCTTTCATCTTACCTCTACATTAAAAATAAATGCATTCTCATTTCTAGTTTGGAGGAAGGGAACAGAGAAGGGGAAGAAGTGAAGGCTACTTGTACACCTAGGTCCTGAAGTTCTCCAGACTAATACAACTTTTAATTATTTTTTTAAATAGTGAGAACTGAGCACACTCCAGACTGTACTTGTTAATTAGAGTTTGGAGCTAATGGCCCATTGTGGTAAGTGGTAAGATGACCAGGGGAAGAAATAGTATGCAGTCTGAAAGAAACTGTGAAATATTAATGAGCTCAATTATTTTATTAGCATCCCAAATATGTTCTGCTTAAACTATTGAGGCAGACAAGGATGTGGAGATATGATGGGTGTTTCCCTTAATTTCGCCTGACAATCTCAGCCAGTCAAGAGCCCACATTAACCCTACAGTTCATTAATCACATTTAAGGTACTGCCATTCATCATTTTTAAGAACAGCCTGCCATTATCTGAATGGTCCTTAAAATATTAATAAAGTAGACAGACAGAGACTGTAAGCTTCATTTCAATTTGTAAGCCCCTTGGGGCAGGGGTCTGTCTTCTTCTTAACCCTGTGCCTACTGATATCGCTAACGCTTACACAGATATTTTTGATGAAAAAGATCCTGCCTGTTTAAGACCAGAGCCACAGCTACCTGTCTTATCTTGGTTCAACCCCCAAAGCTATAGAATAGGAAGCTAAGGTGGATGCCCTACCATCAGTGAGACACCATGCCTTGTAATCTTGCTATGCGAGCTGTTATACCACATCATCAAGCGTGATGGCTTATGCATTAGCCTCTGTGGCCTCACACTTCTTGGTCTTTCTGGTCCAAACCCATACAGGCAGGATGGTATGTCTGCTCCATAGAACTGAAGCCATATATTTCGAGGTATCTAAGCCTTACCCTACTGCAGCTCAACACATCTGGGGGACCCCAACTCTAAGTCATTCAGCCACCTCCTGATGTTACTAAGGATTCATCTAGCAATGTAGCTGCTACCTCAACAGCTGCCATTTTTACAAGCAGCAGACTTATATGGCTTACGATGGGATAAGCTTTTTTGTTCCTGAAACTCACTTTAACAAAAGGAGCACTCCTGTATCCCATTCATAAAACACAAGTCCATAAAGATGGAGAAAATGCTATGGTTACATCCCATGGCCCCACAGTTTGCCCCAGGGCTTGCTTGCGCTGCCATGGCAAATATCCATATTATACCCATCCTAGTTTTCATACCCTAGCACAGCACAGCACAATTCCCATGTGTTCACTTGATTCAGAGTTCTCTGTGCTGATCACCTTCATCTCCAAATAGTTTCACATGACTTTTGAATTCTTTGTTTAGGATGGTTCCCTCCCAGAGTGAATCACGTATCCAGATGCAATATGGGACATATGATGAACACTTAAATAATGATATCCTATCCTATGGTAATTGCTGCAACACTAATTCCAGAAAGAGGGGACTGTGTGCTCCTGTGAACAAACTATCATTTGTAAAACCTGGGAAAAGGTGACACCTAACACCATTCCGGAAAAGCTTACATGTTAGCTAGAGAAGGAACATTTGAATCCTTCCCTGTACGAGGGATATTTCCAGTACAACCACAGTTAAATATGTTTAACTCCAACTTTCTAATATAGTACTTCCCCACTGAAATAAATTGGAGAAGAAAGAAGTTAACTTTGACTGGGCTATGCTCTGCCTGCTTATTGAGTTGCACAGTTCAGTTCAGTTAACCACTTTTCACTACCATTGATTTCATTGGGATAATATTAAGTTAGTGTATAATTAATCTGGAAAGGCCCTAAAAAGTCTGAATAGAAAAGATTACTGACAAGACACTTCTAGATACAACCACTATATCTGGGAGGGTAGGTCAATAATCAACAAGCCTGCTGATTAAGAAGGGGAACTGAAGTTATCATAACGGCTAGCCACTATTTCATGGAAAGAGTTGATGATGCTCCTGTCGATTCATACCCACGCTCTGTCAAAGTTAACTAAGAAGAAGCTTTAGTTAAGGGTTATATATTGGGATTGGATCCAGATTTAACTATACTAAAAGCAGCCTGATTGAAACAAAAAGACCCTAAGTTAGTCATGAGTAACTTAAGTCCCATAGATTGTGTCCCAAATTCATAAACAGGGATTTGCTCCTCCTCCTGACAATGCATTATATCATAGAATAGTAGAGTTGGAGGGGGGCAGAGGACCATTGGGTCCAACCTCATGCTCAGAGTAGGATCGCAACATGCTTGTGCTGGCTAGGGACCAGGGTAAAGCTTTCCTCCTCAGCTCCTCTGTGTACCATGACCCTCTGCCCCAGCCACTAACAGAGGTTTGTTCTTGCACAGGCTGCGTGTATCAGTTTCCCAAGGCCCTAAAAACTTTCTGGACAGTCCTGGATATTATACCCCCAAAAGCAGGACTTAGGAGTTGATCCCTCTTGATGTAGCATCCCACTAAACAAAATTCTGGTGCCCTCCAGATGCATTACATTTCAATTTTCAGAATCCCAAACCCTACATGGTTTATTTGTGAATTGTGGATTATGGGTGTTGTAGTCCAACACATCTGGGTTGCACCAGTCCAGGAAGAGCTGCATTTTGCCAGTATCTTCAAGAGGCTGCTAAATTGGCCTTGTGACTGGGAACAAACTTCAGTTGTCCTCTGAACAGTGCCTTTGCTATCAGTCTGCAAAACTCAGTTGTTTTTTCACTTGGCACGATTTGTACTGTCAATCCAGCTCCTAAATAATCTGAATTCAGTCTGTCATCTTTTTCCTCATGCATTTTCCTGGATCCCCAATTTGATGTTTGTTTTTCCACCACCAAAGCAGCATTGGCAGACTAGACCTGCAGGCGGAGGCTCAAGAGATCTCTCTTCTCCACCTCTCCTTTCACTTTTCCAAGGTGAAACTGCTCGACCTCCTCTGCAGAGTGGCTCAGCTGGGCAAAAGACTCGCTTTCGCTACCTCCGTGAAAAGAGCCCTGCTTGCATCTTGGATGTGTTGTCGTGTCCCGTGGATATCTGGCATTCTGTGGTGAAGGCATGAAAAATTTCTGCCTTCCACCTTCCCAGCTCAGCCGTGGCGCTGCGGGTGAAAAATGTGCACTTTTCATGCCTGCTTACCCGCTGCCTTTGTGCATTCTCAAGATAAGCTGCATCTGCCAGAAGCTGCTCGTTAATCACAAACGCAGCCAGCCTGTGGCCTGCAGGCCTAAAGCCAGTCTGCCCTGAAGACTCCTGGCATCTGGGCTCCATTGAGGGGTCTGGGAGAGGGCGGCTGGCTGAATGGCAGCTTGAGGAGGAATAATACGGGCCCACCTTCCACCCTGAAAGCCCATTTCAACCTCAGTGTTTCAAGGGGGAGTAGATTGATAAATAAACCAACCTAGGTTTTTAGCCCAGTTACTTTGACAACTGCTGCTTGAAATGCACAAAGTGTGTGTTGCTTTTTTTTTTATCCTCCGGACTACAGGCAAAGCAGTGTTTTCCAATTAAAGCAGGAGACAAGGCAGGCGGTGGGGGTGGGGGAGATTGGGAGAAAGAATTGCAAGAGAGGCATGATTTCTGACAGGAGACAAAGAATGGCGCCTCTCTTTTCATGTTCTGATTGGGTATACTGGTCACAAAGTGTGTATTTGTATTTTGAATGCTGTTTTGAGCATCTGACTCACTCAAAGTGGCAGCTGAAGGATGAGAAAGAGGCAAGGACAGGGATGGTGAAGAGAGGGTGGATTGGAACAGGGGGAAATAGAGGCTGGCAATCCTGTCAATTCAAGGACCCTGGCATTTTAAGATTCAGAACTGATTTCCAGAATTGAGAGTTTGCTCATGACATAAAGTTGGGCTCTAGGAAGAAATGATCAAAGAGGAACACGGAGCCACTGCTGCTTAGCATGTCAGTATGGATCACCCTTCTCTCCAGAAGCTCTTGTGATGAAGAATCATCCCTCTACACTTTTAAAGAAAAAATTGATGTCTTCCAATCTTGAAGGGCCTGCAACAAGAGCTTTATGCCGACACTCTGAGGGAATTCAAACTGTTATGCAAACATTTGGGATAGAATTAAGACTGTAAATCCCTGTGAAATAGAGATGGTTGACTTTGCCACTTTAGATAAAAATACAGTGTTTGCACAGCCTGTTGGAGAGATGGCCTATTTTATCCTGGGTGATGTTGGCTTTGAATAAATGTGATTAACTGGTGATAAGTAGGGACCACGGGAAGTTGAGGTAGAGCTGGTGGTGAATGAAAGAGGACCCTGTAGGTAGGGCATAAATTATGCATTACTGTGTTCTTGTATTTTATGGTTAAGTTTAGACAGATAGAGGAGCTCTCAAGATGGAGGAAGATCTGCTGATGCATGAGGTATTCAGAATACAGCTTTGACTAGTTCTCTTAGATCTGTTTTAGTTGGTACAAGTCAAGGACACCGACAAGGTACTTGAACAGACTTATAAAACTCCTTCCATATTGTATCCCTGCCTTTCTCAGCATATAAAAAATACCAGGGAGAGACCAGCTAGCTGAGCTAGGGAAGTAAATAATTATCCTTGGAAAAGGGGATGCTCTCATGCTCTCTGAAAGACTGCTCCTTAACAAGCACCCCCTGGACCCTGAAGATCTTTACAGCTTTGGACAGTGACAAATGCTCCTTCCTGGGCAAGATGCTTGAGCAGGTGGTGGCCAATCAGCTCTGGCCATTCCCAGATGAGACTGATTAAATTCATTTTGGTCACTGTTCAAGCCCTGTTTTGGCATGGGAACAGTCTTGGTTGTCCTCTACACTGACCTCTGTTGGCATTTCAGTTGGTGTTCCTAGATCTCTCAATAGGTTTTTGGTACTACTGACCACAGAATCCTTCTGAGATGGGAGTGGGGGGCACTGCACTGCAGTGTGTCCACTCCATCTTGGATAGCTGTCTAAAGGAGGGGCTGCTTGAGAAATGTTGTTCAGTCTTGTGTATTCTCCAGCTTCGGGCTCTTCAGGGTTCAGTGAGTTCACCTGGAGTTTTGGAGTTTGTTCCCATCAGTATGCTGATGATAAACAGCTCTGCTTCTCCCTTTCATCTTCATTAGGTTGATTAGCACTGTGGATGTGCTAAATCAATGTTTGGCTTTGACAATAGACTGGATGAGGGCTAACAGTTGAAGCTTCATCCAGACAAAACTGAGATGCTGTTAGGGGGTGATTCTTTTTGACTAGATGGTTTATTCTTAACCTGTTGTAGATGAGATTACACTCCACTTGAAGGAGCAGGTTCATAAGTGGGGTTTCGCCCTGAGGCTCAGGTGACTTGAGTGGCATGGAGAACCTCTCATTGTTTCAGCCTGTGGGCTCAGCTATGCCCCAGTCTGGCCAGGGATGACTTGGTTTCTATGCCCTGGTAAACTCCAGATTAGATGTCTATGCGGGACTGCTGTGAAAGCCAGTTCAGAAGCTATAGCTTGTGCAAAATAGGCAGCCAGTCTATTAAATGGGACCATCTTGATTCTGAACCTGACTCCAGGTGTCCAACAGGGCTTGGGAACACCATGACAAAGTGCATCTCATGACCTCAGTCTACCTGGATATTGCAATCAACATCTGAGGCCTTCCTCTAAGCGCCACCTCCATGCATGGCTTGAAAGGTGCCAACAAGGCATAGGACCTTCTCAGGGATAGGCCCTAATACTTAATCCCACGAAGGACTTCCAGGTACCAATATTGTCATCTTTTAAGCACCAAGTTAAGACTGCCCTCTACTCCCAGGAATTTAATAGTGTTTGATGACCCAATTAAGTCAGCTGACCTTAGCATGTTTAGTTTTTTACTAAAATTATTTTCAGTTCTTTTAAATGTTGTACTTTGAATTGTTATGTTGTTTTTATTATGCTGCAGTTTAGGATTTCAGGAATTGCTGTGAACCACTGAGAGAATTATGGCTATTGGGCCATATAAAAATGAAACAAACAAACAAACAATAATAGCCAGCAATGCTAATAGAATGCATCATATTCATCATCACATTCTACAAGCCAAAGGTCATGACAAAAGCTACTGGAAAATTTTAAAAAGAAATACATAATACATGTGCATTAGTGTGTGGACTCAGGA